>NC_000079.6:109197546-109512546 GCF_000001635.26 Mus musculus | reverse complement strand
AAGAAAAAGTTTCAGAGTTAAATAAAAATGTTTTCAATGGAAAGGTCCAGCTCTAACGGCCCAACCCAACCTAACCCAACCCAACCCAACCGAACCTAACCCAACCCACCCAACTCACCCAACTCACCCAACTCACCCAACCCAACCCAACCCAACCCAACCCAACCCACCCAACCCACCCAACTCACCCAACTCACCCAACCCACCCAACCCAACCCACCCAACCCAACCCAACCCAACCCAACCAATCAAACAAGCAAATACACCAGAGTTTAAGGAAGATCTTGCGAAAGCAAAAACAGACATTTCAATGTATATCACAGCATTTCATAAAGAATGTGATGGCCTTTCTGTCTTCATGTGGTAAGGTGAGAAGAATAGTTTGTTTATGGCTTGGTGAGCCAGACAGACCGAGATGCAGTGATGAAGTTATAGCTCAGCTAAGCATCAGCGCACAGTGACTAGGTGATTTCCCAAGGCTTGTGCAAGGGCAGGCATCCACTTATTTAATCAGACAAACCACTGCTGGATTCTGAGAAAGTTATAGGGTAAATGAAATTGCTGAGAAAATGAAGCTTTAGGTCTGGGTCATGAAAGAACAGAGGAAAGTGTTCATATTCTTCAGTGTGATCTAAGGTCTGGCACCTCCTCTGCATGGAGGAACGGAAGCTCTGGGGTGCTAGCAGGGACTGTCCGGAACCCCATCACGATCTTTATAAAAGCAACAAACCTTGTGCCAAGGATTAAATTCTAGAGTTGTACTCAAGAATATGGGAGAAAAGGTGCCATTGTCTTCAGTTGTGCATGGTGCTTTTGTGTGTGTGTGTGTGTGTGTGTGTGTGTGTGTGTAACACTAACTTCAAGAAGAGATTGTGACTTTGAGAGAGGATTGGGCAAGGAAATTGGGTGAAATCCTTTTATCCACTGTATAATTGACACCACAAATTTCTGCTGCATCCTTTATGGACTTTGTGACTTTGTGCAAATGAGAGACTTCGATGAACTTCAATCATAAGTAAGAATGCTGATAATAATAGAACATATCTCAAAATCGCTTCAAGAACTAAATATAAAGGTTAGAGGACAAATATCTAACTTGTTTTGTGATGCTTTAAAAATAAAACTAATTGAGAATTATATAAAATTAATTCACATCATAAAAATAAAGTAAGACTTGTATATTCAGAAATAAATTAGCAAAGTGTATAGGTGAATGCTTATAAGCAAATTTGAACATGCATACTGTAAATTATTAGAAATGTAACAAGATTTTTTTTAAGGTAGGAGGGGTTTATTTTAGATAACAAAAGTGTCATAAACACAATGGAATTTTATCCAATCATAAAAATAAAATCACAGTATTCTCAGGAAAATGGATTTGAAGAGGCCCATAAAGACATACAGTGTATGCTTTTCCTCATACTTTTGCTTGCAGTTTCAAATTATTATATTTTCTAAGTTTACACAGGAGTGAGTTTTAACAGAGAACTCACTCTGGACAGGAGCTGTTAGCTCTCTCCCAGCTGACTAGCACACAGTAGCAGAACGTGCTAGGTATATTCCTGAGTAAGAAAATTTATTAGCAATTATACCTAACTGGGAATGTGGGTGTTACAATGTTGAGTCACAGGCAAGTGAACAATGTTCACTGTTGGTGTGGCATGACTCTTTTGGGGGTAGCTACTCACTTACTTTGAAAACTATTACTTTTAAAAATATTTATATTATGAGATAATGCAATTACATCATTCTCCCTTCATTTTCACCCCCAAAGCTCCCCCTTTTGACCCTCCTTGCTCTCATTCAAATTCATGGTTTTTCTCTTCATCAATTGTTGTTTTATATATATATATATATATATACACACACACACACACACACACATACATACTCCTAAATCTATAAGTGCATCTGGCTCAGTCTGTATGTTACTCGTTTTAATAATCAATGACACCCCTAGCCTAAAGGAAAAAAGGTCAATACACACACAGATTGCTGAATGAATAAAACTAATTTATTTCAATAATCAACAATAAAATATTATAATATAGTTTGCTGAAATAGATAGAAAAATGACATATACCTTCAGCCAATCTGACACTTCATAGTGAAACATGAAAGCATGCATTTTTCTTATAACCATAAGAACAAGTCAAAATTTCTTGTCATGCATTTTCAGTTAATTGCCTACCAAAACAACTGCCATTGTGGATAAGAACTGAAACTATTATCAGGGAACTTGCCAGAAATGAAAACTCTCAGGCTCTGACCTGCTGCTGAACCATTAACTATATGATCCACCAAGGAGTCACATATATTTTCTAATTTGAGAGCCTTGGCTTCATAAATGTAGAAAAAAACCACCCACACATATTTTTAAAGGTGTGTTACAATGTACAGTAAAAAGAAAAAAAAATGGAACGAAGAAAATAGATCTTTTGTTATTATCCATAGAGACTCTGAGTGGCAACAGAGACTCACTGAAGAGCTCAGAGGAAAGATCACAAAAGGTCAAAATATGGGTATCCTGGCACACATGCGGGGTCCTAGAACACAGGAGTGAAAGGCAGAAGGGTAAATCCAAGCCCTTCCTTGGTTACGACACACTGTAGACTAGCCTGCGATACACGAGATCTCCCTCCTCCCCATCAACAGAGAGAAAGAAAGAAAGAAAGAAAGAAAGAAAGAAAGAAAGAAAGAAAGAAAGAAAGAAAGAAAGAACGGAGGGAGGGAGGGAGGGAGGGAGGGAGGGAGGGAGGGAGGAAGGAAGGAAGGAAGGAAGGAAGGAAGGAAGGAAGGAAGGAAGGAAGGAAGGAAGAAATGCTCATCAGCAAAGTTTAAAGCTTTTCCTTAGTATGTGAGCAACATAAAAATATACAGGATTTGTATGCACATGCCTCTAGCCCTTAGAAACTGGCTTTGACTATTATTCTCCTCTTGCAGGGGTACTGGAAGCATTAATTGAGAATGGTTAAGACATGAGAAAGAGTCAGTCCTGCTGGTCCACAGCCGCAGGATCTGTATGACAAAGGGAAGAAACGGGATAACTAGGGGGAGAACCAGTGGACGATCTAATATCGATGATGCCACAGAAGACAGATCTCGAGCCAGACCAGACTCAGCAACAGTCATTTGCAAGTGAAGCTGTGTGGGCAGAGAGATATACTGTGGGACACACTGTGCCATACTATAGCTTCCACGATGCAATGTTTTCTATGTTCCATTTTTTGTTTGTTTGCGTGGTTTTTTTTTATGTGGGAGTGGGGGTAGCAAGATCAAAGGGCAGATATGAGGGTGTGAGGGTGCTGAGGAGAGAAGGCGACTGAAGTGCATGATGTGAAACTCACAAAGAACCAATCACCTAGTGAAGCAAGTTCTAGGACAGCCAGGACCACATAGAGAAACCCTATCTTAGAACAGGCAAACAAATAAAGCTATATTATAAAAAAAAAAAAAGCTATCTTATCTTACCAAGTTAGCATTAAAATATTAACATTGTATAAAATGTACATGTTCTGAAAGCTTTTTTTTTTTTTTTTGGAAAAAGAGGAATATTGAAGTTTTGTGAAAAATTATAAAAACAATCGCAAATGCAATGATTGCAGGCAGCTCATGCTCACTTAATTACCAAGGTCTGATACTCACATTTGCCCTTACTTTTCTCACTTCTTGGAGACCTTGTTCAGCTTTGCCTCTTTGGCTTCGTGCTTGGTGGGTAATAGGCCAGCATTCAAGGGTGAACCCCATAGTTCTGATATTTCCTTATCAGATAGCCTCGGGCAAGTAACAGCCTCAAAGAGCTAGAGTTTCTTCACTAGACTATAGCAATCACATGACTGGAGACACTTCAAAAGCTTAGGCAGTGTCTGGGTCACAGCACAACTAGGGAGTGCTAGCCACTGTTACTCACACAGCTGATATGTCATAACAGCGGTTTATGCTGCAGAAAATAATTCATGCTCAGTGGCCATTGTAGGCAATCTAAGTAGCTTTTACCCTTGATAGAATCTCTGTCTCCTCTCTGTCTCTGTCTCTTTCTCTCTCTCTGCGTGTGTGTGTGTGTGTGTGTGTGTGTGGTGTGCACGTCTCTAACTGTGTGCTCTTCTGTAGGTGCACATGTGGAGAACAGTGACTGACATTAGGTGTCTTCCCCTACCACCCTACATCTTATTTCTCAAGACAAGCTTTCTCACTGAACCCAGAGCTCACCATGTAAGCTAGGCTGCCTGACCAGCAAGCTCCTAGGATCTACCTGTTTCTGCCTCTAGCTGGATACTGGCCACAGAATACATGCCAAGCTCTTCATGTGGGTGCTGGGAATTCAAATAGGTGTTTGTGAGGTGTGCCTCCTGACCAGTGCCTAATTGGGTTGAATTTTGTGCTTTCAAAATTTCCAGTAAAAATATGAAGCTAACACCATTGCTAACCTTACGACGAGGCAGAGTTCTTACCAGAGAACCAGCAACCTAAATCCATTAGCTGGAAAACGAGTGATTTTTTTAGTTGCTTCTCAGTTCCCTTAAATATGCCTGACTAACAGCTTTATCAATGACTTTCTATACTTGCTAGTCTTTTTAGCAGGTTTTAATTTATAAGCATTCAAATAGGCTGCACTGGAATTTGGCTCCTATTAACTAATGACTTTGCCCTAGTGGTTATCTCACCACAGTAAGAAATGTACATTTTTGTTGTTGTTGTTGTTGTTTTTGTTATTTTTCATGACAGCATTTCTGTGTGTAACAGCCCTGGTTGTCCTGGAACTTGTTTTGTAGATCAGGCTGGCCTTGAACTCACAGAGGTCTGCCTCCCTCTGCCTCCTGAGTACTAGGATTAAAGGCATGGGCCACTAGGCCTGGCTATGTATCCTTTTATGAGCAGGAGAGAAGTGACTTTAATTTTGTAACATAGCATGTCAGTTTTATGTTATTTTTCTTTGGTTATACAGATGCACTGATAAAGCATGCTTAGGTTATTTTGATGCAGGGATACTCTATCTTCTGTATTGGGAATAAGTGACCATGAAAATAACAAACAGTTATTGTTTGTGCATTTCTGCTGTGTTGGTCCTGGGCTGTGTATTAGAGAGGTTGCTGAGGCTAGGGTGAGACATGACCACCCACACCATGGCCTTACAGGGATTTTAAAAAGGCAGAAGAACTGAACAGCCCGAATGACAGTAAGCGATAGGTGATATGGTGGCTGAAGTCTCAGTCCATCTTCGACAGTGAAACAAAGAGCAAGTGTGGACAATAGCGAAGGGTTCATGGCTGACTTGGGGATTACAGACTTTAAAGAAAAGTAGGATTTTAATGCTGGTCAGTAACCCACTAGTTGGTGATTTTTCCTCCCCCATATTCATATGTCATGATTTTTGCCATCCCAGTTCTCTAAGTATTATTATCTACATTTTTAAACCTGGAGTAGGGTAGCCTACACCTTAACTTAAAGAAGAAACTTTATACTACTAATATGTACGGGAAGCCATTCCCATTTGCTATAAAAAGGATTGGGTTAGGTCTGAAAATAAACACAAAGTCAATAGAGCAGCTTTAGAGTCCATGCCGAAAAATGATGCCTTTTAAAGGCTCTGGGCTGAAGGCCAGAACGGGTGTGGTTTCGGAGAGAAAGGGTGGTCTGAAGAATTGCTAGAGACGTATACTAACAGAGGAGTCTACCCGCTTTCCTTCCTCCCTGGTTTGTCTTGTTTCTTCCTTCTAACATCCCTCGGCTTTCCTCACCAACCATCTACCCCTCTTTTCTTCCTCCCTTTTTATAACTTTCCTTTACAAATACTTATTGAGCATCTATGATATGGAGGTACTATTTAGTTTCTGTGGATCCCAAAAAATGAAGACCCAGGCAATGGCTCAGGTTCTCACAGAGCATCTGTTCTTGTCGGCAGAAGATGACTACTAAAGAAATAGAGAAATGGAATGGAGCAGGTGTAAGGTCCTCAGAGGGAGTGGATGCACAGGAGTAGCCACCCAGGGTCAGGGTGGATTAGTTGTGCAGATGTGGGGACGGTAGAGAAAGAGACTCTGAAGCATCGGGAACATGGAGATCAAGGGTTGTGATGTGGAATCGCTTGTCCTCATAGAAAAGTCACAGAACCAGAGTGAAGAGAGAGAAGAGGACTGGGAAGTGTCTGAACCAGGGCGCTCGCAAGGGGTATGGAGGTCAAAACACATACGTGCTTCAAAGGAACAGTTATAACTTGACTCCAAGTGATAGAAGCAGCTGATATGTGGCTTTTTTTTTTTTTTAAAGAGAACAAAGCAGTGTGACCTACTTGCTTTTCAGAATAACTTCCACAGGGCAGGAACAGGCAAGGATCTTCAGGAGCAAGTTAGGGGAAGCCTGCAATAAGCTGGTGGGCAGAGGGATTGAAGGTTGAGTCAGGGGCGAACACTAGAAGGGGAAATCTGTGCTTTCTATAGGTGGAGGCTAGCCGTTCTCCCCGCCTGCATGCTATTACATAGAACCCTATCTGTTTGCTACCAAGTACACAGTCACAGCTCGCCAGTGGCCAGCACAGTGCCTGCAAGCTGATCAAAAGGAGCAATGGAGTTGAACGATATGATAATGACACGTGGAAAGCCAAGGCAAGGAGGCTCGTTGAAGGCATTTGGGAGAAGAAGACCACACGGTGCATATAGATGCTGCTCAGAGAAATCCAAGGTGCACAGGCAAAGGTGTTTTATAACAACGGATGGGAACTAAGAGCAGCAAAAGAGGAAAGTATGTTTGAAATGATGGAGAAGGGGCCAAGTGTCCTGGAATCTTTGTTCAAAGAAACACCCAACACGAGTCACAGGGGCTAAAAAGACTGACGACCTCACTTTATGTTTCTAATTATGGATATCATAAGACTTTCCATTTCAACCACCCATTTACAGAATGCCAATATTTTATTTTTCTGTTTTTATGAGATTTAAAAAATTTGTTTATAAACAGCCATCTAAGTACATGTATTTTGCCTTAAAGATGCATGGGATTTTCCCTTCGCATATACAAAAGAACTTATATTTTTACTGTATTTATTGACTTTGGTTAGAATAGGGTGTGGGGTATAGGTCCGGGCAGGGGGGATCATGCCACCACACATGTACAGAGGGCAGAGGACAGCTTGAAGAAATCTCTTCTCTCCCAGACAACTTTCAGGAATTGGTTCTCACTGTCCATCCTATAGATTCTGTGGACTAACCTCAGGTCATCGGGCTTAGAGGCAAGTGTCTTGCCACTGAGCTAGCCCACAAATATTTGTTTTTACATACCTCCCAAAATTTTATATTTACATTTTCAAAGGTTACTTCATATTGAAAGTGATTATTCTAATGAATGGCACAGGTAGACGGAGTAGCGTGTCACATTAGTATTTAATACAAGCTGTGTGTAATGAATAAGTCTAAGTAGTTAACACAAGGACCTTGTCCATCTGAAATAAAGAAACATGCTGGCCTCAGGAGGGTGAAGTATAGCTAACTATAGATATTCTAAAACTAAAGAAATTATAAAAAAATAGCTATTGGGGCTGGAGAGATGGCTCAGCGGTTAAAGAGCACTGACTGCTCTTCCAGAGGTCCTGAGTTCAATTCCCAGCAACCACATGGTGGATCAGAACCATCTGCAATGGGATCTGATGCCCTCTTCTGGTGTGTCTGAAGATAGCTATAGTGTACTCATATAAATAAATTTAAAAAATAGCTATTGAAAAAGAAATCTTGGGGCTGGAGAGATGGTTCAGTGGTTAAAGAGCACTGACTGCTCTTCCAGAGGTCCTGAGTTCAATTCCCAGCAACTACATGGTGGCTCATGAGATTTGATGCCCTCTTCTGGTGTGTCTGAAGACAGCTACAGTGGATTCATATATATGTATGTGTGTGTGTATATGTATGTATATATATACATACACACACACACACACATATATATAAAATAAATATATCTTTAAAAAAAAAGAAAAAGAAATCTCTATTGCTAGTAGACCATGATACTAGGACAGGAAGACAGAACAGTGAGCCTGTGAGTAGGGGCAGGGCAGGAGGACTGCTCAGAGTGGACACCTGCACTTACAGATGCATGCTCCTGGTATGATGTGGAGGAAACCTGGCTCATCGAGTCTAAATAAAACCAGACAGATCTCGTCTTGATAAGAGAGAAACCCCAAGCCTAGTAAAGTGAGGAGACAGGAGGTAGACAATAGTCAATAGGTTTTTTTCCCCCCTCTGTATTTAGCAGAAAGTGTTGTTTTGTTTTCAATCCAGGTTCACAACACTAAATAATTATTGTGTTACTGTATTTGTTTACTAATCTAAGTTACTATTTCTCTAGCCTTCATTTAGAGTCCAGGCTACTAACGGCTTCAAGTATCAACACAAGTCACCTTACTCTGAGTTCTCCACTAGCTAAACAGAAGAGCCCTGGTGCTGCTGTGCATGGGTAAGCACTCAACTCTATATCCTTTCTCTCTCTCCCTCTCTCCCTCTCTTTCCCTCTCTCCCTCTCTCTCTCCCTCTCTCCCTCTCTCTTTTTTTCTGGACTCAGCTTTCATACACCAAACATCCCAAATCACTTAACTTCCAGGTTAATTCTGGAAGAGTTACCTGTCCCAGTGCCATCCCTAATACGTCATCCTTCCACCTGGACAGTTATACTTCTATAGTTTTACTTCACATATACTTTTACTTGTGTGTGACTATGGTGTTTGTATACCTATATACAAGTGTGCTTATAGGTGGGTGTGCGTGGAAAGACCATAAGTGTATACTTATATTGGATCCTGTGGCATTACCATTTCTTTGCTGCAGAAAAACTTGATGCACATGCCTTCCCCCAATTATATACAATGTAAGTGATTTTAAGGTCTTAGGTATTTGCTAGCCAGTCAAACTTTGTTGACTATTGATGAGTGCTAAGAAATGAAGGTGGTAGCTGTTGTGAATTGAGAAGATAAAAAGGTTTTAACATTAATTTATATTCCAGATAAGGAGCATCTTGAATGAAACAGAGTACTGAGTTAGGAACTAGCCTTCATTGAGATGAAAAGAAATGGAAACTCGGCTTCAGAAGATCCTGAGTACTGCATGATCTCCCAAATTCACAAACTTCAAGATGTAATATGTTGCAAATAGAAGTCAAATAAAATAAACATGATGATCAGTTCAGTTTTGTAAAGAAAACAAACAAACAAACAAATCAGAAACTGTGGCTCCTGAGTGTGGTTCCAGAATGCAGAAGGCTGAGAGAGAAGGTGAATCATTGCTATGTATCCAGGGCTAGCCTGTGCTACAGGGTAAGACATTGTCTCAAGAGGCAAAAGAATCAATCCATTGAATGGCTATCACATACGTGATAATAATAACTCCATTTGTTCATGAACTCAGATTATGAAGAAATGTGAGGAAATTAACCTTAAGGCATGTTTATTTGAGGGGCAGACTTCAAGCGAGCATTGTGACTCACGGTAAACACTTGTATGTAAGCCATGGCGTCAGAGTGCACTTTGTTCTCCCATAAACTCGAGACTTAGAGACTGTTGCTAGCCACACACAAACAGCTCCACCGCGAACTGCTTTACAGACATGATAACCCCATAGCTGGGAAGGGCGATCTCCCAGTGCCAGGTGACTTCTGGGTATGTGTCAGATGTTTAAGCTGAACATTAACTAAATTATTTGGGTCACCAGAGTAACCCTTAGTGTACTGAAGCTGTACTTTAAAGAAACCATATGCTTGTTAAGAGAGGCAGAAAAAGTTGAAAGCAATTCTTACTTTACACATGTTATCATGTGTTGGGGCTTTAGCTTCTTACATATCATATTTACCGTCCTCAGGATGATCTTGAAATACCTGTGGGTCCCACAGCCTTGGGCCAGGGAACTTCCTCATGGTACAGATGGGGGTTCTACTATTACAGGGGGTTGATTTTAGTCAGCTTGTGTAGGGATTCCCCCCCACGACCCCCAGGACAGAAACAGTTAGGGGTAGGACAACATTGACTTTCCAAGGTTCCTAGGAATGATCGTTTAAAGAAACTTTTTGGCCTTAAAACAGAACATCTGTCAGGAGCCTTTCCTCCGTCCCTGGCTGAAGAGCTGATAATTAAATCAGCCCTAAAAGTAAAATATATAAATTGGGTAATTGGCTTTAGAAATGTTAAGTCAGGGACTTGGCCAGAGGAACTCTTTCCTCCCCCCACCTCCCCACCAACCCTGCGTATCCACTTCAATGAGCTGGCATTTTGAATATTGATATATGCTTCCTTTTATAAAGAACAAGCTTAGAGTCACAAACATTTGTATTTCCCAGAAAGAAGCCACAGCTTGCATCGACTTGCTTACAAGGCTGATCAACTGAACACAACTTTAACATTTGTGGAAGGACAGTGCATTCAGGGCTGCATTTAAGGCCCTGTAATAGCAGCTCCTCGGCCACATCCTTCTTACCTAACACCTGCCGACCATTAGGTGAAAGCTTTGAATGTATTCATAGACGAGCTTCCATGAGACCAAATGCTAAGACGGTCATTAGATCTGTCACAGAGGTCTCCCTGACTGTGCTGTAAGCCACCACCTAACCTGATGTTTCCACCAATGTATTTAAAGTGTCCTGATTTAAGGCTTTCTTTGTTCCATTACTATAAAATCCTAATAAAATTGTTGCCACATTTTAACTCGGAACTTGGGCTAATTTGGGCTCCAGAACAACTGACTTCTCCCCACTTTGAAGAGAAAGCCGTTTCTCACAACACCACTTAAGTGCTGTCTAAAGAAGGAAACAGAACTCGCTGCATCACAAACTACAGTGAGACAATGAAGAGCTGATGGCCAATCTCAGTATTGAAACAGTTCTGCTAAAGCCCACACGTCTCTAGATGTTTCTCTGTAGGAACTCACAGTGCCTGTTATGCAGACAGGATAGCTCACAGTTGAACCTTGCTCACCTTGGCTTGGGGGTTTGGATACACGGCATGAAATCGAGAAGATATGGTTTAAAACACAGCTGTGTGCTTCACAGCAATTTTTCTTTCCCTTCTCAGTTTTATTTTTAAAGTCAGGGAAGGGGAAGCTCTCATAAATCTATTTATTTATAACATTAACCATATTTCAGAAAGCTAGCTTGTCTTTTCTGCAGAGCCAAAGTGGGGAAAAATTAGAAGTTGACAGTTCTTTTGAGTGGCAACAGGGGTCTGTCCTTACAGCTTAATCTCATCTTATTTTTTCTATCTTGGTTTTGATGCCATTGCATGTTTGGAAGATATTTTGTTTATTCTCATTTTTCACACTTCCCCAGTCTAAGTAATGTAGGCTAAGCTCAGTTGCTGCTCCTTTAGCCTCAACCCCTTGAGCCCTTACTGCCATGCAGCACCTGGGCCAGGTCCATCTTTCACTATCACAGAGATGTTTGTAAAATCAAAGCAACCTTTGTCTTACCAATTTAAGAACTTATCTTCCAGATAATATACAGACAAAGATGTGAATATTTAATGCGTCTGAAGTCCTCCTGTGTAATATGAACTGCGAGGCGTTTATGCATGGCAGGACCTCTACAGAGAATAAGCAAAGGCAGACATTTCTAAAACTGGGTGTGTCTCATAAATGACTTTTTTTTGTAAAATGTTAATTGAAACACTGCAAAGCACTGTCCATTTTCTACCACTATTTTCATAAAACATTCCTTTTTTTTAATTACCCAAGAAAAGTAAGAAACAAAAAAGAAGAAAGAAAAAAAAAAAGAAGAAAGAAAGCAAAGGTTTGTTGGGATTGATGCATCCCTTTAACATTTGAGACACCAGAAGGGATGAAGCTCAGAGTGCTAGATCCTAATGAGATACCATGAAATGCACCTCTAACCATCCCAGTCCTGCGTTCCAAAGTCAAAGATGCCTCATTACGACTCCGTCAGAATCCTGCTACGTCAAGCAGTTAAGGAGTCTCCAGCAGAAAGAAACTGCTTTACGGTTTTGTCTCTGCTACATAACAATCCCTCCTGTTTTGATGCTGCCGTCTTGGGTATTTAATTAACAAGGAGCATCTGTAGCAAGGAGTTCGTCTGTAATTTTGGTGAGTCATCTACTTCTGAGTCATAGATTCTGAATTGTTTTAAAATCAGTGGTGCTCAGCTGATGCACACATAGAAGATGAGACGAATTAATGATAAAGGCATCTTAAAAGATAGCCTTCTCCAACTAGTGAGATGGCTCAGTCGTCCTGCCCACGGAGGCAGATGACCTGAGTTTGGTCACTGGCTGAAAATGGTAGAAGAAAGGAGAAAATCTCTAGAAGTTTCCTCTCACTGCCAGACATGTGGCACCCATGGCACCCAAGCCCACCCCCCCCAAAATAAACTTAGAAAAAAAGTTAAATAAGTTTTCTCTTGTGTGTCCCTACTTTCATTTTAGTCTCTGTTTAGCTAACAAATACTACAGTAACTAGAAGACATTACTTAAGCACCTTTGTGTTGAACAAGATACCCCAAATCTTATCTTCTCCTTTTGAAGTTGTCAGAAATCAGCCATCCTGAGCTGTATACTTAAAGGCACCGAACACCCTTGACAGCAGGACTTATTAATCTAAAGGTCTTGTGGCTAAGTGACACGCAAAGATGTATACACAGGTGGAAAAACCACAAATGCACATTTTGTACTTCAGCCATGGATCCAGACACGGTAGCACATGTGTGTGGTCCTTCTCAGAGCTGGGGTCATGGGGGACACAAAAAGCTCAAGATCAAGCTGGGGTAATGGGGGTTGCTTAGTGAATTAAAGGTCATCCTGGGCTACATATCAAGACCACACGTAAGCAATAATGACAAAGGAAAATAAATCATCGATGGAGACCCCGTGGCAAAGCTCACAATATGATAAAACTCAAGAAAGACTAAAATGATACCAGCAAGTCTTACTGGGAAAAGGTGTAGCTTGGCTAAAGACAAGATGACTTCTGGGTGGGAAAGAATTAATAGCATGGATACCATAATGAGGATATAAAAGGAACATAATGGCCCCGATCTACCAAGATGACCTTCAATGGGGGCACGTTAGAAAATTTGCCCTCTGGTAAGAAGAAAAATATCTAATTAGTCAGATACTGGACCCTAAGTCATGATGTGGCAACCGCGCATGGAAACAAAAGAAGCCACGGAATCTAAAGTCACATTCACTGATGGATAAGGACCAGGATGAAATGGAAAGAGCCTCTGTGACAGCCTGCACCAGTTAGAGATCACTTAGAATTTTGGTCATTTACTCATCTCTGGGTGAGGGATTACTTTCTCCACGGTAGAGTACTTGCCCAGGGCCCTGAAGCCATGAGTTCCATCCTGAGACAACCAAGAAACAAAGGAAAGATAAAATAAAAGAAAGAAGAAAAAAGAAGAGGAAGGAAGGAGGGAAGGTAATCTAAAGAAGCGTGAGTAGGGCCTGACAAGGATATGAGTAGTTAGCTTAAGGAATGGAAAATATCCGGGACAAGCTTGACAGTGCATAGGAACAGTGACATTTCAGGTGTCTTTCGAGCCAAGATTTAAGAGAACAGTGATACCCAGAGCATCATGGAGGGAGAAGCTGATGCTTTGAGGCATCATGGAGGGAGAAGCTACTTCCCTAAAAGCAGAATTAACACAGTCACACAGAGCTGTCCGTAAAGGAGAAAGATGTGAGTCTGCCTGAAGTGAGTGAGCACAGGCTTTAAAGGGTCAGGGCATGGCCTGTATTAGCATCTAACAGAAAGACAACAGTGTCTCCTTCCCCTTTGGACATTCTGATTCAAGTTCATACTCTTCTCTATATTCCCAGTATGCCTTCCTTTCAACTGATCGCTAGTGTACCAACAGCTGACTTAAAGCATTGCACTTGTAAAAGTAGGCTTGGGCAATTTACACTTTTGAAATATAAGCCATATATGACTGAAAGGTTTGAAAAATTCTCCAAATGTAACTGTAGATGCCTACCTTCCAAGGCTAGCTACTGAGACAAAAGCCACTAAGCTCCCTCGATGTAAAGGGCTTTTCAAAGCGTATGCTAGAGCAGTCTATTAAGAATAATGTGGATTCACATGGTGCTATTAGGATCTAATACACTTGATGGCAAAATTCATAATGAGCCTCTTAGGTATTGCCTCCACTTGGTATTTCTTGCAATGAATGTGGAAAGACTCACCAGGGAGCTTGTTAAAATGCAGATTTTTGTCTCAGGAGGTCTAGGTCAGGGTCCAAGAATCTGTATTTATGTGAAACTCCCAGGGGCTAGGGTTCTGCTGGTTCATGGATCACATTTTGACTGGGAACAGAGGGCTTATTTCCCACAATCCTTCACTGCAGAATGTTAAAATGATAATAATTACTTGGGGATTTCTTTGATCTATCTATTATCTTTTTATTGATATAGATCACCGAATTTGAATCCCCATTCTTTTGAAAATTAAAATATACAATGCAATAAAAATTAGAAAAAACCCTAAATGGGCAGTTATTTTGTGGTTAAGTTGGTTTGTTTTTGTTTATACCTGGCAGGTACATCCGGTAATGCTCTTAGCACACACATTGACTTGGCCTTAATCACATTATTTGCAGGATCAACACTACCAGCATTAATTGTGGCTGTTGGGCTGCAGTAACTGCCTGCTTTTGTTTTCGGTTATTTAGTATAGACAAGTTCATCTCTGATGATAAGATCATTGCAAGCTTAATTTACTACAGCAAGGTTGCAGATTCAAGGGCAGTCCAAGATACTTGCGATGCTATAAGCCATTGGATGATAATGCTGCTAAACCAATGGTCCAAACCCACTCATCTGAATGTTTTCAACTTCTTTGATTTATAACAACTTCTAAGGTAAAGTAGTCTGTTTAAAAAATATGGTATGAGTCAAATTCCATCTCAGTGTTCCATGTCTTCTTCAGTAGCTATGAAAAGATGAATGGTGCTGTTTAGACAAGGCTTATTGCTTACTTAGTAAGAAATTAAAAATGAGAACTGTTTGGATTTCAAGTCTTTTCCCTAAATCATTATATAGTACTGAGGGCTAGCTTGGTATTCTGGTATGGTTAATGCCCTTTAAAGATAATATTAAAAAATGAATCATGCAACATCACCGGATGGTCTGCACCTGAAGTGTCCATATGACCCAGCTATGCCACTCCATGGCTTATGCCCAAAGACTTAATATCTACCTCCACAGACACTTGCTCTTCCATCTTTATTGCTGCTCTACTTCACATTAGCTAGGAGACAGAATCAACCTAAATGTCCTTCATCTAGTGAACGTATACTGATAGTGTGGGACATATGCCCTATGGAATACTATTCAGCTGTAAAGAAAACTGAAATCATGAAGTTTGCAGATTAAATGGATGGAACTAGCATGAGCTTATGGAGTAGGCTAGCCTAGTCCCAGAATGACACATATTGCTTCCTTTCTATCATCTGTGGCCCCAAACTCCAAATCTTCAGATGTAAGGATATAACATGGAGTAACTGTAGAAGCCAGGGAAATAAAATGGTACCATGGGGTGGGAAGGAACAATAGAGAGGGAAATCAATGACTACAAGTGATTTGGAGGGGAAATGGAAAAAATAGGAAGCAGAGAGATAGCAAAGACAAGGCAAGTTAAGTGGTCAACACAGACGTGAACGAGTAAGAAAGGTCAAATACAAACAAAGATAACTGAGAAAGTCATGAGGAATTACATTATTATCTATTTACTAAAAATTACATATAATATATATGTCTGCGTGAATACATATGCATTTATGGTTTAAATGACATTTTATCAACTGGGCTAGCAATGCTTCCCTCATGGGCCATATACTATTAACAAAACTCCCAACACCAGGCATACAAATGCTACTGATGAGTTTCTGACATATAAGTCAGGGTGCCCAGGAGACTTCTGGAATAGTATAGGCTATTGTTGTTACCCTGGTGTTCTCACACAGATTGAAGGTTAAAGCCCTACTGCTAAGCTTCAGATATAGGAACTGGAGGATCTGAGGTAACAAAACTTTTCCCTGAGAAGTCCAAAAGCTTCCATTAGTTATGAGTTATTAGTTATTATTATTAGTTATTAGTTAGAGAAACCATTAGTTATGACTTCTATGAATTAAAACAATGGCCAGCATGGCATGATAACCCTAAGAGTACAATAGTGGCACTCAGAACTTAGTAGTAACCAACGGCTTTCTAATTGTGCTTACGGGTCACTGAACAATAAGGAAATTGTGTCCAGCATTAGAAACTGAGCCAAGGGCTAGGGAGGTTAGAGATCCTGGAGGAAATCCTACAACTGCCACTTCACTAAGCCAGCATAATCCTTAACTGCATTATAAATATTTATCCTTGCTCCTACAAGTGAGTGTGTCGCTCACTACTCAACAAAGAATCTCCTTTTTGCAACAGAGACTATTATAGAAAATGGCAACTGATCAAATGCATAGAACAAATGATCCTGGGGCCTAGCTATAGCTAATCCCTAAATTGGTTTTGTTTGTTTGTTTGTTTGTTTGTTTTTGGAATATTTGTGCAAGAATGAACCCTTCTACTTTTATCACCAACTTTATTAAAATGTCCTAAAGCAGCACATCAGTGGTTGCCTGAAGCTCATATGCTTATAATAATATGACAAATGCAAAGCCCAATGATTTAAGATGAAATGTTCCATTGTCTTAAAAAAAAATCTGTGAGGCCAAGTTTAGAAAATCTTTTTCTCCAAGATTGATGTAATTAAATACACTAAAACTAGACCAAACAACAAGACAATCTTTATATAGATGTGGTTCGCTTCTCTGAGTCTATGTCTATATATGGCTCTTTGGAAGCATCAAGATGCTTGGCAAGCAGCAAAGTATTTGTTGTCAGTCGACATGCATACGGTTCTGCCATGAAGACTCAATAGACACAATGACTAATGGAGAGACTCTTCACAGGGTAGATACCAACAAGCAGCCCCACATGGCATGGGGACTTGTCAGAAAGATAGACCTGGGACACTGGGACACTGACAGTAAGAGCTCCACACGATGTGCTTATAACTCCCTCAAGCTGGTCATGATATCAGCAAATGAAGGCAGAACTTGTACCACGGATGGTGTGGATAAAAAGCACATTTGCTTATAAAAACTACAAATAAAAGCAAGTCACCAGTTAGGGAGGTAATGCCAAAAATCTTGTGAGCAGTTTATCTTGAAAACTAGACATGTGAATTGTGTGAAAACAGAACAGAGCCTCCTCTGCCGCCCAAACCTACATTTTTTTTTTTATTTGCCAACGGTTCACATAATTTACTTGTGTAAAATAAGAGCGGTTTGTAATATTTCGAAACGCTTTTCACATATTAGTTGAAATCTGGCTTGTTTTGTGCGCATCATTCAGATAGATCTTAGATCTATTTCTCAAAGATTAAACCCTTTTCCAGCAGGAATATCCTTAGAAACGAAACAAAACAAACAAACAAACAGAAAACCAAATAGGAAAAAAACTTTCTCATATAATCTGTATTTTCAAAAGTTCCTGAATGTCTGAAATTATGGATATTTTCCTCATGATAGGTTTACATTATATATCAATATATATGATACAGAAATTTCATATATATATATATTCTTATCCTTGTCTGTAGCTTCATTTTAGTGATTTGAAACACAGTTTTACCCACATAATGATGATCTAAATAATGGTGGAGCCAAAAGGACAAAGCTCCAAAGGATGTAATGGATTCTTTATGGATTGGCAGTGGCAGTGAACAGAAGGGCCTTGGCATGTACCACAAGGAGGGTGGAGATGAATTAGAGTAGGACGGCATGCCCAGGCACCATGAAGCCTCATAGGGTGTCCCTGCAAATGATGACTTATCTCACACTGTTTGAGTCAAGGTGCAGGCAGTGGAAAGCCAATGAGTTTCTTAGTCATAGGCTCTAACCTGAATCTTTAGAAAATTTTGACAATTTCTAGATGAACAAAAGGCCAAGTCCAAGCAGGGGTAGTGGTGGTAGTGGTGGCAACCAGAGAAAGGTATGGGTTGGTCATGTTTGATGTGATGCAGAGGAAAATGAGAAAACAGGGTAGAGCTTTGCTACTTCTAATTTGGATGTGACCCTTATTTTGCACAGGTAAACATGCAAATTCTTGAATGCTTAACAGGACTTTTGTGTTTAGAGTAGAATAGGTGCATATCTTCCTTCCTCACATAGCCAACTAGTTTACATGGCCATTGGGGTTGGGGGTGATGGGGTTGATAGAAAGTGGTATTTCTGATAGGAAATGTACGTAAAGGCATAGTTCCTAACACAATATCTATAAAGGAAGTTGGTTAAACTCTAGAGTAGAAGAGATGTTAGAGGCATTACAAATAAATACTTAGTTCCTCTTCCCAGAAATTCCAGTGCCATAGAATCAGGTACCTGATCTGGGTCTCAGATTTCTTAAAAGTTCCTCAGGTGATTTAAAGTAGATTAAAAAAATATGTGAAGCTTTTTCAATGTGATATTTACATTTCATTCAGCCTATTTGTGTATCTATGGTCATGCTCCTGTATTGACCTCATGGCCACATCTTTAAAACCACATGAGGTGACGTGTATGAGAACACATGGGCATGGTACTTTTTTGAGTCCTATTGTTAGTACAAGCATTTTCAACATTTCCTACAGGGAGTAAATACTTAATACAAACCATTGGGGGGAAAACATGCTAGCATAGTTTAATTTTCCACATTCACATGTATAAACCTACATCAACATGTAGACCATAAAGACCTTAAAGCTATCATTCCTAAGCACTATCTGTGTCAGATTATTCTTAATATGTTTTCTTTACTATTTCAAGATAAGTATATATATTTATATATGTATGTATATATATATTTATATATGTATATATATATATTTATATATGTATGTATATACAGAGAGAGAGAGAGAGAAAGGGCAAAAAATAAAAATAAATATTAACCCTTGTTTGGAGGAGGTTTAGTTTTTCTTTATACTTATAAATGGCAGGTCCTCAAAATCCTGCAATTGCTATGAGGATCTTATCTTCCAGTGCCTTATATTCAGTGAAGCTGCTACGCATGCCTGTAGACAGTGAACACATCCGTCAAGCTGATGTCCTAAGACAGGATCACATTGTTTGGACGGAGTTTTGTGAAAGACTCTGGTAATTGAAACTTAGCAAGTGGGAAGGCTGACAGATGTGTAACTAGACGGCTCTGGGAGCATCAAAATGCCTGAAATACAGTGCTGGAATATTTTCCCACACACTGATATAATTATTTTTAAATTTCATAGGACAATGAAACTATAGAGGAAGAAAAAAATATATATACCAGAAGGCATAAGGAAAAAGAAAGGAAGAAATATTGAAAGTGCTCAAGGTGGATTTGTTCTAAGGTAATTCAAATCCAAGCAGAAAACACCTACCCTGCATGCTGTACTGAGTTACAGGATATCTAATATACAGGATGTTAGATATCCAGGAAGAGAAGCATTTAGCTTGCTGTGAAGATTTAACATTTAATACCGGTTTTATTCAATAAACATGTGGCATCTTAAGTTCTTCCTTAATATGACAAAAGGGAATCCCATTCTAATTAAAATACTCTATTCAAAATGCAGTATACAGCACCAGCATCGAGACTTGGGTAGTCCTTCTTTCTCAAAATGGGGGTATCTATTTTATTCTGGCTATCATAGCATTCATTTATGTCTATTATTATTTTTATCAAACAAAAGATCTACAGCAAATATATTTTTTTCTACAAGAAACTATCCCTAGTGAAAATTAGGAGTTCTTTTATACTCCAAGTTCTCTGGCATCCTCTGTTGTTGAAATATAATTGCATGCAGCATCTAAAACTGGCATCTGGAGTAGTGCCATTTCCCTGCGGGGGGTGGTGGGGTGGTGGGTGGGGGGTGGGTCTCCACTGGGTATAGAAAGGAGGGCCTAGGGCCTTAGCCCCTGCATCGAGAAGTGTTGGGGTTGATTTTTGTGGTTAGAGAGAACAGTGAGAACAGTGTCAGGTTATTTGAGTTCCAGGCCAGTGTGGCTTTCTCCTAGCTCTCTAAGGCCTCTCCAGTTGATCAGCTCATCAGGGCTCTCAGAAACTGCTCAGGAGAAGGCAATAGATGAGCTCTTCCTAAAACCTGTTATTTCTTGACTCCCCTACCCTAGTACACAGCCTTCCATGCATCCAGCTGCCCTGAATGAATGAATGAATGAATGAATGAATGAATGAATGAATGGTAGCTCTCCCTCCCCAGTCTTCAATCCAGTGAACTAGCAGGTCTTTAAAGACCCTCAGGATAGCATTTCTAACCCTTTTTATTTTCAGTGCCCTGGAGCTGGTTCAGGCTATAATCACATGTCTGACTTACTGGGACAATGTCCCTACTGGCCTTTATTCCAGCACAGACTGCCATCCAGTCTTTTTGTTGCAAACAAATCCTGAACCACGAAGTTCCCCTTTTGTTGGAACAAAGTCCCCTGCCTTATCTCCTGCGGTTATCCAGACTCTGTGCCCCTTCCTCCCCACCCTGGAATCCACCAGCTGGAAGCCATGTGTTAGGACAAGTCCAGTTTAGAACTTTGCATATGCCATTGACTCTGTTTCCTTGCCCGGTTAACTTCTCATCAGGGAAGCTGCACTGTCTCCTCCCTAATACCTACCCTGGCCTGATGTGTCGGAGTCTAGAAGTAGGCACTGCCTACATAACATCTTTCTCCTCCTTCACCTAGAAAGTGATCACACTACCTATTGTAATTGCGTATTGATACATTTTTATTGTTTCTGACAAATGATCTTTCACTGAATGGGCATCTCACATTGTTTGGGCTAGGCTGCTGGCCAATGCACCTTTGTATGCCCAATCCTGCTCCTTCGTCCTGGCAAATACAGACATACACCACACACAGCACATGGCTTTTACATGAGTGCCAGGATCTGAACCCGGGTCTTTGTGCTTGTGTGCGAAGGCTTTGTCAGGCAAGCCATTTTCTCAGCCCTCTCAACTTCATTTTCCCCCCTCTATTTTTTTTCAACCTTAGCAAGAACCACAGTAGCCACCATTATACTTGAGAAGTAAATTCAATTATTAACATCAGTCTGCCCGTTTCTCCAAGAAAACAAAATTACTTCTCTGCAGAATTAAAACATCATTTCCCTCGTGCTTGATGAAGGAGGTAATTTTCTTTTGTGTGCCTTGCCCCTAAAATGAATATTTGGTCTAGACAGAATATTACTGAAGGCTTTTCCATGAGATAGGCTTCTTTTTTGCCAGAACAAACTTCATTATTTCTACATAATTACATAAATAGCTCACTGCACCTCTCTGCTTGCTTCTTAATACAATAGAAAAATCTTAAAGCAGGTGAAAGAGCCTAACTTGAGTTTCCTCTGAAACAGAGGGCTGCTAACACACATCTGTCTTTACCGTGTGGATCCTCTAGTCTTCCTCATTAGCATCACATCCATCCCAAGGGAATAGAACCATTTATTCTGTATCCTGGAACCAGTGGCTCTCAGGCTGTAAGCTATGCAGGAATCTTCTCAGGTCTTTTGTAAATGAGGATTTCTGGGCTCAGCTGCAGGATTTCTGCCCCTTTGGCCTACAGCGAGTTTGACCAGAGAGTTTGTATTTTTAACTAGGTCCTATGTGATATCCTTGCTGCTCATCTAGAGCTCTGCTTTATATACACAGCTTCTGGTAGAGGAGCTCGTTGTGTGTCTGTGTAGTTTCATAATGGTGCTTTGCCCTCTTGCCTCTCCTCCTCTTGTCTCTTGTTAGAGATGTTTGAATTACTACTGCTATCTAATCTGAGTTACAACCACTGTCTAAACCTCTGTTTTTTTGGTGTTAAAATTTTATATAAGGATCTACCATTTCCTTAAAAACAATGAAATACAATAAAAATGGAAAAAATCTTTTCTCTATAAGTTAAAAGAAAATGAAAAACAAAAACAAAAAACCAGGATAAAATCTTTCCTAAGGAGTTTGACCTTCCACAGCAAAGATACTTTTGCCTGGATGGTGATGTCTTTGTTCAGAAGCCAAACTGGCAATTACACTGGCAGAAGGAATGAGAGTCATTTTCTAATAGGCTGGTGGTGCAGCCCTTTGTGAGGCCCAAGACAATTAGGGCCCACACATAAGCTCATATGAAGTTCTAGTCCCTCCTCTCCAGTGCTGCTCATTTCTGAATTCTCATAGCTACAGGAGCAAGGAGGAGATCTCCAGCTCTTTCACGTCACCCCTCTTCTTTGCTTTAACTTGCAGTAACGCTCTCAGGGCATCCTGGGATACTTTGCAGCACCAGCCTCAAGCATCTTTCACAAACCGGTGGCTTTAATCTCTCAGTCTAGAGGATTTCTGTGATCCTCACCATTACATCAGGGTGCTTCAAACAGGTGAAAATGTAGCCAAGAAGGGCCCTGGAGACGAGGGAGCTTAAACCTGATGGACAGATGTCAGTCTCATTAAAAGGCAATGTGAATGTTCATCACTCGTGGTGTTAGCAGAGTATAGCAAAGGCTCTTGACATGTTTGTAAAAAGAGAGGAATATCCTTAGTGGTGGCGTTTGAAGACTTCAGGATCAGGCCGCTGTGCAGCATGGTAACCAGCTCACACTCTCTGTTTTTTTAGGCATGGAAGTCTATCTTGGCCACTGCTCTTTGCTCCTATAGTTAGGAATAGCTCTTAGATATCGGGTGGTGGTGGTATATGCCTTTGATCTCAGCACTTGGGAGGCAGAGGCAGGCAGATCTATGTGAGTTCAAAGCCAAGCCTGGCCTACAGAGTGTATTCCAGGACAGCCAAGTTTACACAAAGAAACCCTGTCTTAAAAAACAAACAAACAAACAAACAAACAAAACCAAAAATAGTTCTCAGAAAATGAAAAAGGCTTACTTGTATAACAGTTGTTGCCAAACTGTCATTTTTTTTTGTTTTTGTTTTAGGAAAAACAGACATAGGCACCATAAATAAATAAATAAATAAATAAATAAATAAATAAATAAAATGTAACATGATACCAAAGTTTATAAATTAAATAATAACAAAAACTATTGCTATTTAGTGGCTTATCAAACAAATAGTAAAAATAAAAAAATGCATGCTGTTGGGAGGGAGTTCACTGGGAAGTGTGAGAAACTGGGAGGAGTTAGCAGAGGAGCTATCATATTTGATTGTATAGATATATGAAATTCTTTAATAAAAGAAAAAAATTAAAGTGGCAAAAAAAAAACTATTGCTACAGAGGAAGTGAATTAATTAGGGTGCAAAAATACAAAGCCTCTAACCTTAAATCAGTCAAGAGAGCTATCACCAGACAAAAACACAGGGAACTTTACGAATCATCTCCAATTATATTTCAAGATACATCCCTGGTTTCATGCTTAGCCAACAAACATAAGACTCTGATCATTGTATTTCTAGTTTCTTTATGAGAAAGCACCCCACTGTCATCAAATACTGGCCGCTCTCCCCTTTATATACGAATAGACTTCGGCCTGAATTTTTTTCTCAGCATTTTTGAAGGGAGAGGATATAATAAGAGCAATTGCTGTTTTATATCAATGGTTTATTGAAATTCGAGGCACCATTTTGCCCGGGTATCCACAGACACAGCTCTACATCTTCCTTAGCAGAACTGACTCAGCCTGCGTGCATGAAAGAGTCCTTCTGGAAAGGTGGCCATTGTAAGAGACTCAGGCACAAGCAGCTCACAGTGGTGAGATCCTCTTCTGGAGGAACGCCATATTCTACCTTCTCTACCCACCCCGCCCCTCTACCCTTTGATCACTTTGTCCCCGAGAAGCACTGCACAGACATTCAATCCTAGCTTGGATACTTACATCGTAACTATTTCATCCTACAACGTTTTCTTGCCTGTGGTATCTTTGCATCTTCTGTAACTCAAGTTGGACTATCTCATGACCTTTGATACCATTTCCTCTAGTGATTCACACGTATTGTCTTCAGGGATAAACTGGAATAAACTAGTTTTCCTGGGTCTCTTCTCCAATATCCTAATGCTTTTTTTTTCTTTTAATTTCTTTCCCAGTTCCTAGTAGTCAGGTCCCACTGAATCCCCAACAGAAGCTTTAACATTGACATAGCATAGTTTTGTCATCTCGAGGACATTTTCAGGATTCAATGTATAGTAATGACTAATACTTCAGCATCCAGAAAGCAGAGTGAACAGTAAGTATAGGAACTGAGGTGGAGGAAGCACAAAGAGGCCCTTGGTATGGCAACACACTTTCCTGGAATGATAGAACTAGAGAATTGGCCTACTCAGTTAAGATCAAGTAGATGTACTAATTTTTAATACTTCCAAAAGAATTCTACCACCTCATTTCCTCAGGAAATTTCATTTTAGGTAAAAGTTCTACAATTTTTACCATCCTGGATAATTTCATGACAAGTGGTTTCTCATTTAATTATAAAACTCACCCATCAAAACTGTTGGCATTCCATGTACCATGTATTGCATATACATATGTATATGTTACATATATTATTATACTATTCATGGGTTCATAGGGTATATATGTCATTATGAATGTCTCTTGAAGATGTATTTAGCATCAAACCACAATCAGAATGTAATCAGCTCATGAGAGCAGTGCCTTCCCTACTAATGAGAGAATTTGAAATTTTGGTGAAATTACTTTGCAAACAAATTTTGTAGTACATAAGACCAAATGGAGGCTACAGTATGTCCTCCTACTAGACAACATGACGGCCCTCTAAATGATCTGCCCAAACTCTTCTAGAAATAAAATGGAATTGGCAAGAACACCCCAGAAAGCATTACTACCATCAGTCAGTATGTTCCTGACACATTTACAGCCCACCCTGTGCAAAGCCAAGTATTTATGATTTTTTTTTTCTGGTACAAATGAAGGGATGGGAGCAAAAGGAATCTGCTGAATCAGATGGTGTCTGACTAAGGAGGGAGAGCAGAGTTTTCTTCAATTAATAGCCAGCTGCAAAATTTGGGTTCATGCCAGCCCGGTCTTTCGTCACAAAGTGGCAGAGATATAAATCCTTGTGTTCCCAAGTGTTGTCATGGTAACAAGAATCAATGTGCCCCAAAGCAGAGGAGGGAAAGGGACAGTGGGTTATGCTGAGTTTTATGACTGTATTTCAGCCAGCACCTTTAGGACATCCAGTCCAGGTTAATTGTTCAAGTGTCCCAGTGGATTCCTTTAGGCTCCAATACTTATTTGAAAGAAAAAAATTCTTAGAAGGGAGAAAGTGAAGAATAAAGTAAGGACATAGTGACTGTCCCCACCAATGATAAAATCTATATTCACATTCATCTCTCACAGCCAAAGGGATGGCATGTGCAGGCTTTTTTGTTTTTTGTTTATTTGTGAGGATGGTAGAAAAGAAAAAAAAAATGAAAATAAAAGAAATACAGCGTAAGGATACAAAAGGAATCCTGGGGAGGCCTAAAAAGGTTGAGTACCCAATCTTCATTCAGAAAAGATGAGCAAACCCAGGTGGGGTTCTCTAACTAGGTGACTGTATTGGTGACCACAAGCCCATGTGTTCCCTGGCTGCCTCACCACATTCCTGCCTGTCTGGGTGGAAGAGTGCCCACCCACAAAGCAGACCTTTTCATTATGGGGACTTTCTGAACTTCCACATCAGGAAAAGTTTACACACAAGCACCCCTTTCATTCCGTGTAACTACATCTTCTCTGGGCATTTTCTTTTCTTATTGTTTAATAGTTTTATACATATGTGTATGACTTTTCATTTTCATAACCTTTCCCCTCCCTTCATTACCTTCCTTCCCCTGCTCAGAGCCTACTTCTTGTATCTTCTTTTAAAGAGAAAAATCCACTAGACAGTAACAACTCAATGAAGGCCACAAAACAGATGATTCTGTGGCTATTTATGCATAGAATAGGCAGGTAAGAAAGGTAGTCTCCAAGTGAGGGGACATTAGCAGCTTGCTGTAAAATTTTTTGCTCCCTGTTTGCTCCATGAGTTTTCAAACTGTAGTCCTGGAAATACACAGTGCTAAAAATCTCTAGACTTGGAGCATCAAAAGGCTCCACACCCTCTTTAAAACTGAGACGAGCAGACCATAAATCCCTCCGCAGTGACAGGAGTGGATATGTGGAGACTGACCAACCATCCATCGTCACTTGGCCTTCTGCACCAGAGGAAACTAGGCACATGGAATGGAGAACTGGCACCAAACTCCTGGATTTCTTCATTCATCAAAGGCTCTCAAGGATTAAATTACCCCATTGACGCTAGTTCTTCCCGTGTCAGAGAGCACGAGCTACAGGAATGCCAAAGGCCAAAGGGGCTTTGATTTAGGCAAAGCTGTCTTGGTCTGTAGCTGAGACAAAGGTCTGGTGTCCTCCTGTCCTACCATCCTTCTGCCTGTTGCAGAGGAAGACTTTCTAGCCATGTTCCTATGACTTAGCCATTAAAGTCAGCATCTTACTGACAAGAAGCAATCTATGCTCCTGGTAACACAGACGAGAAAAGGCAAAGCAAAGAGTCCATCTCTGTTAACGACATTCAGAGCTATGGAGAGCGATCCTTACAGTAACAGGACACCATGGCGAATCAGTGGTTGGTCAGTAGGGGCAATTGCAACCTGTTAATTGCAAGTTCTCTGTGTAGGGATTGTTGAGGGTGAAGTAGCTGCTAGGAAGCTGATGGAGTGAATTATCTTTAGATAGCATGAGGAGTATACATGAGGAATGAATTATATATATTTATTATACAAGTATACACGGAGTGAATTATCTTTAGATATCATGAGGAAGAATTACTTACCACACCCAGGACAGTAATTCATAGGCAGAACATAGAGACAGTCTCTTTGTATGAAACTATATCTTTCCCCAGCTCACTTGTTTATACAAACTGACCCTGCAAATAGGAAGCTTTTTATTTTTCTTTGTGAGGATTCCCTCTGTCACATACATGTGAATATGGAAACATAAAGATTTGACCACTAATATTGAACAGCAGCATATTGTTTGTCTTGTTTGGCATATTTTGTGTTATGGAGTTAAAGGGGCCTCTGTTTCCATCTCTAAGCGAGTTCATATATATTCTCCTATTAAACCTCTAGCATATTTAGAGATAGTCTTATCTCTTTCATGCAGAGATCACTTGAAAGGCTAATAGCATTGTTCTTTATTCTTTTTGTTTTGCTTTCAGAAAACAAACGAGAATTGTGGCAGTGTTGAAATCTGGTGCAATCAGTACACCCTGAGTTCTATGCTAGATAAAATTTATACATTCTCATCTTCAAACCCAGCAATCTCCTTGGACTAATATCCACTCTCATACAATGTAAATGAAATTCAGACCTGGAGAGAGAAAGCACACGTCACTGGTTAACCTCTCCCCCTCCAAAGCACACGTCACTGGTTAACCCCTCCCCCTCTAAAGCACACATCACTGGTTAACCCCTCCCCCTCCAAAGCACATGTCACTGGTTAACCCCTCCCCCTCCAAAGCACATGTCACTGGTTAACCCCTCCCCCTTCAAAGCACATGTCACTGGTTAACCCCTCCCCCTCCAAAGCAAACGTCACTGGTTAACCCCTCCCCCTCCAAAGCACACGTCACTGGTTAACCACCACCCGCCACCCCGGAATCTCCTTTTGATAACTTAGCACTCAGACTTGTTCTAGTCACAGCACCTTCAGCTGCTAAGAGAGTGCTCTTGAACCCGCTCCACACTGCAGCTTAATGGAAAGAATGGTACCTTTATCCTTCTGGTTTCAGAACCTAGAGCAAGTACCCAGAACTGGACACTGCCAGCAGTACCACATGGGCACTGCGAAGCCAGAAAATGGCAGGGCTGATTTTTCATCCAGAAATATTTGCTTGGATAGGCCTCCCATATATATATATATATATATATTTAGTTGCAGTTTATTAGTGGTGCTTAGAAGAAGAATGGGTGTTAAAATTTATTACCTGGCTTGATTTTAGACAGTTCTCAACCAGGACTTTCTTAGAAGATAAGTATTAGTAAAATTTATGAATTCTACTTGGCTCTCTCTCTCAAAGTCACATATAAGTGGCTTTAGGAAGTACCCAGCTGCAAGTCAGTGACAATGGCAGGCACAGGGCCTGTGACTGAACTCAAGCAAGAATTGATTTTCCTGAATAGTAGATTGTCTTCCACCTGCATTACAGAAAAAGTGGGCCAACATTTTTGATGAATTAAGTAAATTCTAAGTGCTCTCTGCCTAAGTATTTCTAGCTTTTCCATATTGTACAAATTTACAGTGTAAAGGCAACTGTGGCGTCGCCGTGGCTCGTGACGTTAGTCATTCAAGGATGAGAACTCATGGAGAAAAGGAGATGCTCTGTGGTGAACCTGCAGGCAGAAGCCTGAGGGGTTTAGGGCGAAGCTTTGCTGCAGCAGTAGAGTGCTTGGAGTGCTTATCTGTAGCAACTAATGTGAGTAGCAAAAACACACTCAAACCAGAAGGATCAACCGTAGACAGGGGGAAGAGAGTGACTGGATGGACCAAATATCCACTCAGAGTGGTCAGATTTTAATCAAGTCTGTCTGGAAAAACAAAGTAGCACACCCACCATGAGGTAGGTGATCTCCAGGCCCTCAAATTGAGACTGGAGAGGGAGAATCAGCCTTAAGGAAGGTGTGGCCACTGGTAGGTTTCCACTGCATGATCTCTCACCCATGCACATATGGATGCCACTTACTGTCCTGAGTGGGTTCATCAAAAACAAAGAAGTAAAAAAGATGATGTTTGGAAAGGAATGTTGGAGGGAAAATGGGAGATCTGGGTGGGAGAGATGAGGGGTAACTATAATCACATTCTATTTTATATATGTATGAAATAACCGAAATTAAAGAAAAAAATGTTTTTTTAAGATTTTAAATAAAAAAGAAAGCATTTTAAAAGCACCAATGATGTTTCACCAAGGGCCCATGACACTTTCAAGGGCTTAAAAAAGTGTTTGAAGTGAATGTAATCTAGTGTAGATTATGTTAACTGTATATCACTATAGCAATGCAGTCATCTTATTTTTAATGGGAGGAAAAGAGCTACAAAGTCCAAGTGCCTTTGACATCCCATAAACGTTCCAGCTAGACTTGAGCTATGTTCTATTTACTCTTTGCAAGCTTACCACGGCTTTTCGGTAAGTTGAAATACTATAAGCACATTAATAGTGTGTTTCTTTTCTCTCTCTTACCCCCAAAACCAGCCCAAGTGAGACACATGGGCAGGATATGAATGCCAAATGCAGTCTAGCTGGGTGACAAGAGGACAGGATTTCCTAGAGAAGTCTCTTTCAGTCCAAATCTCCCTTCTCATCTCTGGAACAATTTCAAAGTGATTTCAAAGTCTGAAAGGACCAGAAGGAAAGAAAAGATGGCAATATGGTAGAATATTGTGACTTAACGAAACTTCTCATTTAGATTTGGTCACCCACTGATCTTTTTTCCTTCTTCTTTTCTTTAACACCGAATGAGCTATTCAATGGGGGTAATTCCTGAGCACAGTTTTATACTTGGTATGCACCCGGGTATATCAAATTACTGAGTAAGTATTGGGTTTAGTAAGTTAAAGTGAGCAAATAGTTAAAGGAGGCTGGTGTAAAAGCTAAGGCCAAGCATGCCTTTCTCACACACCACAGCACAACTAGACATCATTTGGGTGCGAAGTGTGTCTTCACACCCATCCAGCCATACTGTGATTTTATGATAACTCTACCAGGGAGTTAGTTAGTCCTGATGTTTTCCCTCTCATGGGATGCACATGTCAATATACTTCCCCACTCCTTCTTAGCTTTAGCTAGTGTGTGGAGTGGAACTGAAAGTAAATGATGAGCAGCTGAAATGAACCGGCTTTGATTTTAGGAGACTTTGTTAGTATTTCTTAGCAATGGGGAACAGATGCTCATCCAGAGACCAGCACAGGTGTGCTTCGCTCTCTGTGTTTCTGCAAGGGGACTTCTGAAGAGGTCCAAGAGGCAGAAGGAGGAGAGAGAAAGAGGGATGAAGGGCTGTTCTAAGCACCTCAGGAGAAGGTTTGGAGCATGTTTTCAACCATAAGAATGAACTTTAAACTTCTAAGTTACATCATCTGCTTGGCTTCTTTTTTTTTTTCTTCTTTTATTTTGAAGTCAGTTTAAACTTGGTTTCTGCCCTTGCAACTAATAAAAGCAAAACCTCTGACCAGTGTTCTTCATCTCATAGATCTTTCTAACACCAAGGAACATAATAGCAATCTCTTTACATTGCAAGTTGGTCTTGCTTATTTACATTTGGCTGCCCTCGAACTTGATAAGGGACTTGAATGGAGTCTTCTGGCATCACTGAGCAATTTCATTCATTCATTCATTCATCCAACAGACTGCTGCATTGTAATTGTGTTTCAGGCTTGCCCGCTACGTACCAGAAATTTGTAGTTGAATACAATGGACCAACAGTCTCCATTTAAAACTATGTGTTCTGTAGTAGATTATTGACGATTACATAACCGATGAAGTTGCGCATTGTCTAATTATTTAGGAAACCAATCCAAGTAATTGAGAATAGTGATGCAGAAAAGGGGTGAAGAGTGGTTGGGTTCTGTTTCATTAAGGACAAGACATAGTAGGAGAGAACTGAGGACAGGAGATGACTCAGATCCTCAGCCGAAGGTAGTCTTGTCTCAGTTGGGTGTGTGGCAAATTTCCCTCACAGGAATTTATCTATTTACACAAGAAGTAAATTCCCAATGACATAGAACTAGCACTTCTTGCTGCCAGCCCTTTGAGGGAGCCTGGCATGTTTGTTTTGTTTCACTGGGTAAACAGAAATGAGAGTAAGGGAAGCTGGAGCTCCTGTGAATCCGCGTTGCACTCTCAGGCATGAAGGCTGCTGTGGGAACTGCTGACTAACTCTGCAAAACCCCAGGAGCTCCCCAGGCAAAAGCACCTGTCAACACTAGCATTGAACAAACAGCGGCCACCGGCCAAGTCCTCCGGTGGTGTGAGGCAAATAAAATATGCTCCCTCTTAGAAGTTCATGACGTCTGGCAGGTGAAGCAAGAACAAGGCGGATCATTTTTGAAAAGCCACTCTGCACCATTGTGTATGGCCTCCAAGCAACCACTGTGAATGTGGAGTAATACATAGCAAATTAAAACTCTCTGTGTGTGTGTGTGTGTGTGTGTGTGTGTGTGTGTGTGTTTCATTTCATGATCACAACAAGGTACTGGAACCCATTTGAAATACAACATCTTACAATTCTGCAGGCATGTGAACTGTCAGCCAGAAGTAAGAGTTGGGTGACATTCTTCAGATTATGGTAGCCGAGGCACTTTCTACAAATTCTTCAAGCACAGACAAAGTTCTACTTAGCGATGGGATTTATTTCAAATCACCACAGCTCTTACAGCTTCTCAGTGTGAGTTGTGATTACAGAGCCTTACCATAACCAAGAATTTTCAGTAGGGTTCCAAACAGCCAGTATGAAGCGTACTTATCCCACATTAATATGATCCTGTGATGAGCATGAGAGATCCAAGGGGGAGGCCACCGAATTCTACCTCAGCCTTCACCGACTGTATCCCACCCCACATCAAAAGAGATATTTGTGGCACACGAAGCAACACACACACACACACACATACACACACAATGCACACACGTACATATACATACACAAAAAACACACACAACACACTCTCACACACACAAACACACAGGTACCATGGCTTAAATTGTAAGTAAATATGAGTGTAGTTTGGGCTGAGCCTACTTTTATTCTATTATTAACAATGGCAAAGTTAGATTTCTAAAATTCTCCAAAGGTTATTAATAATCACTACTCAGGGAATTATGAAGCATTTTGTTAAAAGTCTTTTAGAAACAATCTACTATTATTTCTTCATTTTTCATATGAAGAAACTTTCTAGAAGTTATCTTAGTAGGAGTATAGAAATTAACTACAATATTTCTGAGGCACAGATATTGATATTTTATTATGAAATCATGTTCCCATATGTTCTCTGTGTGTGTGTGTGAGTGTGTGTGTGTGTGTGTGTGTGTGTGTGTGTGTGTGCACATATGCATGCTTGCATGTTTGTGTGTGTCTGCTGTAACAAGGCCGGGTAGACGTGAAACAGGCTTCCTTCCTCAGCCTTCCGAGTTCTGGAATTACAGGTGTCGACCATCATGACTGACATTAACTTCTCTTTCTTCTTTAAATATTGGGCTCACATTTTATGAATTTTCACTTAACATTACATAACTATCTCCCATAATAAATATTATACTTACCTATCATATGCATGTATGTTAAACTAAGTCTCTCTTCTGAATATTGGGCTCATTTTCCTCACACCCCAACCCCTCCACGAAAGTACAATGATGTAGTTAAATATTCTCATACAGCCTTGGTTGTTTTCCTGGGATGCATTTTAAAAAAAAATTTTTTTTTGGTTTTTTGAGACAGGGTTTCTCTGTGTAGCCCTGGCTGTCCTGGAGCTCACCTTGTAGACCAGGCTGGCCTCAAACTCAGAAATCCACCTGCCTCTGCCTCCCAAGTGCTGGGATTAAAGGTGTGTACCACCACACCTGGCTCCTGGGATACATTTTGTGATATGCATGCACATACATAAAACATGGTTCTTCTCTGCAATATCCTAATTCCTCACCAATACCACTATTCTAAATTTGATCTTTTTTGTAAAATATATTCTCAGGTGATGACTTTTACAGCTCTATGTAAAACTTGTTAGATTTTCAATTTTATTTTGACTTTCTTACATATTTATTTCCTTAGATATTTTTTAAAAAATTTGTCAAAATGAACAATAAGATGCTAATGTACACATTATTTTATTTTCTATAATTAGTTTTTATAGATTAACTTGCAGGGACTATTTGTCTTTTAAGATTTACTTTTTTCTCCTTTAGAAAAATGATTTTCACAGAAATTATTATAGGGACAATGTGTTCTGATATCTAGAATTGGATGTTGTCTGGGAGGCAGTTTACTTCTGTTATATTTCTAACTGGATATTAATATTTAGCCAACAAGATAATAAATTTCTGTATGTATTTTATAGTTGGTCATCTTACCCAATCACCACTTTGAACATAATTATCTTACAACTAATTCCTTCAGCTCTTCCAAATGAATACTCAAGTTGTTATAAAACCATCCACATTCTGATTTTTATGTGTCAAACTGCTACACTGGTCCAAATAAAAAACAAAACCTTCTGTGTAATATATTCTATTACATCATAGTGCTTATAATTATGCTGGTTTTAATGGCCATGATGTCTACTTAACAATGTGTCTAGCTATTGAGACAGATGCTATCCTTCTCTTTTGCTATTTCAGTGTGCCTTTTAACATTTAACAGAAAAACAATGAGTGGGACTTAGGTTTTAAGTTTTGGTCAAATGCCACCGTGGCATCTGTAATTTATAAGTCTATCCTCCCCTTTAAATTAAAGGCATTAATGTCTTCTTCCTGTTTTTGGTATGTGTGTGTGTGTGTGTGTGTGTGTGTTTGGTGTGTGTATGTATGGTGTGCTGTGTGTGTATGTGTGTATTTGTGTGTCTGTGCGTGGTATGTGTGTATGTATGGTATGTGTGCTTTGTGTGTGTCTGGTATGTGTGTGTGTGTGTGTGATGTGTGTGTGTGTGTGAGATATGTGTGTGTGTGTCTTAGATACTCATGTAGGAGTGGGACATGTGCACAGGAGCACCCATGTTGAATGTCAACTGAGAACATTAGGCACCTTCTTCTATTATTCTCCATCGTAATTTTTGAGGCAGGATAGTTACATTATTGAACCTAGAGCTCTCAGTTTCGCCAGGGTGGCCAGTGAGCTCCATGCTCTGCTTGTCTCTACCCAGCAGTATCTGGGTTATAAGGTTAAGTGCTAATGCTTGGCTTCATGTGGTCTCTGGGAATTTGAACTTAACTTTTCATACATGTGCAGTACGTACACTTGGCTACTGTGTCATCTCCGTGGGCTCCTGATTTCTTTTAACTTATTAATGTGTGACTTCTGAGAGGAACTTCTCTTGCATTGAACCATGCGTACATTTATAGAACCAACCATGTTTGATATAAGCAGGAATCCTTCTTTGTAGCTTAAAATTTTATTTGCTATCATTTTTAAAAAATTGTGTATTGGGGTTTGTGCGTGTGAGTACAAATGTCCCTAGAGGCCAAAGGCAGAGGATTCCCTGGTACTGCAGTTACACTCAGTTGTGAGTCACCAGATGTGTGTCCTGGGAATTAATCTTGGGTCTTCTAAGCAGAAATGTTTTGAAATACCATATTCAGGTTCCCAATGCTGTATTTAAGAAGGAATGCCTTTAATAGATTAACTGAAAGATTCAGTATTTACTATGAATTGTAAAGCTGAGTTTCTTTTTAAAAACTAGGACTTTTAAGGTAATAAATTATTCACTAAAGGCTCAGAAAACTTTTTCTCATAAAGTTTCATTTTAACTGTCTATTCATTTAAAACATGTTTTTAAAAATAGGTATTAAATTTGCATCAAAATTAGAAATACACATTTTGGTAGAAATGGGTGACTAGCTCCAGATTCTCATGACTCTCTTGTTCCCTGAATTTCTCTTTTTGACTTGCCCCCCCCCCTTTCCCTGTCCCCACAGAATTGCTCAGCCAATAACATATGTTTGCATTATAGTTGCAGATGTTTCTCTTGAAACAGAAAGCAGGAAATGTAAGAGGTTGGAGACCATGCTCCTTTTATCAAGTAGTTCCCACCTCCCAGAAGACACACCCAGGGTCTCTCTAAGCGGGGTATACTCCTACTGACTGCTTCCTAATCACAAGGAATGACTCTGCACTTCTAGCTGTGAGAGAACAAGCAGGCTCCATCCCTTTCCAGCCCCTAAGCGACTCCAAAGGCAATCCCTGAAATCCAAGAATAGTTGTAAGGTGTACAGCAGAAACCTTTCTCAACAGCTCACCTCCATCCTCACAGATTGCACCTTGAGTCACAGGGGATCTGTTTGGGCCTGACATCTAAAGAACATGTGCTTGGAAATATAATGCAGTGTTTGGAGCAACATCTCAATGAAAGGGTAGTGGGATTTCTCAAACATATGTTAAAACTGTTGTGGACCACTGAGAAAGATGAAGTGAGTGTAAGAAGCTATGTAGTTAAACTTTTAGTGGCCAGTGTAGTAAATTACTGTTTAATAAAGAAAAGGCAAATGAAATATGGAGGAACTGAACTTTCCTATCTAATTTTGACTTTTCCCTTGGCTGACCCTCACAGCTCTCTGGCATTCCCCAAGTTTCCAGCAAATAGAGAGAGGAAGATGACATGAACCTGGCAAAAGGCTTGGTGCAAGACACCCCTAATTCACCTTACTGTGTTTGCAAACATCTTGCTGGGCCACTTTTACTATCTCTCTGATGGGATGAGAACCCTGAATCTCAGATCCTGAGAACATAGAGCTATCAAGTGACAGTTAAAAAACCATGCAATTTAACTCTTCCATTATTTCACGTCAGAATCAACTTGTTTATGAAAAGAACAGCTAAGTTTTGTTAGTTGCTTATTATGTGTCAGAAACTGTGTTGTCTTCTCCGCGTTATCATCTTGTCCTTCCACAAAACCTTATAAAAATCATGTCCTCACTCTATTTTATAGAGAAGGAAACAGACCGTCAGAGAGTTGACCTATTCAAAGCTGCAGCAGATGGTTCAAATCTAAGTGCTTTATCGTAGTGCCTTCAGACACACCTATCAAGAAACATGGTCGGATTGAGGGCAAGATTAGAACATCATAAATAAAAGCACTTGGAATAGGGGCTATGATAACTTCCCAGAGCAATTGGCATTTATCCTTCATGCTATTTCTCCTAAGGAAGAAATACAATAGAACACAAATTGAAATTGCCTTTGGTAACTTACCTATGTCATAGTTAGGTTTCTATCACTGTGATTAACACCATGACCAAGAGCAACTTGGGGAGGGAAGGGTTCTTCTTATGAATAGAAACAGGATTCTACAGTTTTGATAGTTTATAGCTATAGTCCATCATGATAGGCAGTCAGGGCAAGGACTGAAACAGTAACCACGGAGGAGGTTCCTTCCTCATAGCTTTCTTAAACAACCCAGGACCAGCTGCCCTAGGGTGGCACCACCTAGAGTGAGCCAGGCCCTCTCATATCAATCATTTGTCAAGATAATGCCTCACAAATTTGTTTACAGGTCAATCTGATGAAAGCATTTTATCAATTGGCGTTCCACACTCCCAAATGGCCCTATCTTGTGTGGAGGGAGCAAAAACCTAACCAGCACACGCTGGAACAACCATATCCATCTAAGCCAGAGGCCAGTCACTTTACCAAGGAAGACCAGCCATGTGGGGCCACAAGGCCTTATTTCTCTGTTCAACATAGTACTTTAGTTTGATGAAGAAAATGTACGGAAAGCAAAGGGTGCTCAGCCATCTGGGCTAATGGGTTTCTATTCTAGACATCCCCAGAGGACAGGAGAATACAAAGATGAAACATTTGGGGCAAAGGGAAATGCATTTGTAGAAAAGTATAGAAATGGCAAAGCAAGGATTGTCCCCCAGTGACACGTCAAGCTCTTCTTAAAGGCGACCCTTGTCCTATGAAATCTCCAGTTGTTGAAAAATTTTCAAGCAACTGTGAGCTGTGTTTGATCATTTCCTTCCACTCATTTGTTTAGGGCTCAGACAAATGAGGTCTCTGGCATGGTGATGTTTTTGAATTCCAAAGTGTTTCCTTCCAGATGGTCCACCCTCGTGTCAAGTGGACAAAACATAACCAGCCACACTGTGCAACAGCCTAGCCATCTCAGCCGCAGGCAAATCTCACTTTACCAAGCAAGGTCAGCGACGTGTGGTCACAAAGACAGAATGATCTTCTTTCTAGGTTCAACATGGTAATTTTGTCCAAATCAATGTCTCTTCCTCTCAGACTCCTAATCTTCATTCCTATAAAAGAACATCCCCATGAAGCACCCTGGCCTTGTCTCCATATGTTATGTGGGGTGAGCGCTTCATTATAATATGACTATGATAATCTCATTTTTTTGTTGCTGTAGTAGGTGGAGGAGTTACACTTCATGGGAAAACACAGCTGGGACAAAATGTAAAAACCCAGCTTTATGTACAATCACATGCAAAATCTAGGCCATTTCTTTACATCTCTGGCTATGCCTGGCCTATGCACTTGAGCAAGGGTCCTCTAAACCCACCCAGGCAGAATTTTTCTTTAATTTCGAACTAGTGTATAATGCTCACATTTGACTTGGCACCTCAATCCGCTCATTCTTTCTCTCTCTCTCTTCTCAGGGAGCTTGGGGTGCCCACTCAGCTAATCAAGCAATCACTCTCTGAAAGAGACATTCTGTGTATACCTTCTTGAGTGGAAATCCAAGGCTGTAGAGCACTGAGTGACTTTCACATAGCCCCAAATTTACCTCAGGATCCAGGTTTTTCATGAAGGAGTATCAGCACCATTTTTCCTGAGCTCAGTCCTTTAACCACTCCTTAACTCACTGGAGACCGCTGGTCCTTATTGTCACCACAGCTACTTTTTCTTCATTCAGTTCTTTGTCTAGTTTCTCATTTCATAAAATGGCTTTATTTCATTTGTACATTTTATTGGATAAAACAAATTCTCTTTTAAAGATGGAACATGCAATGAGAGAAGGGGAGGGAACAGGGTGAAGGGACGGAAGGAAGGAAGGAAGGAAGGAAGGAAGGAAGGAAGGAAGGAAGGAAGAAAGGAAGAAAGAAAGGAAGGAAGGGAGGCAGGCAGCAGGCACAAGGGGACACATCTACACACAACAATTTACTAGTCATATTTTTAGTTTATTTGAAAGATTTCTAATAAACAAAAGCTCATGAGGTGCCTTCTAGATTGTTTTTAACATGAAGCTTTGCCAAATACAGAGAGAATGAGAGCAGTGTGTTGAAATAAATGAACTTAAGCTGGCAGAAAGTCTTTGATCTCATGCTCTTTGTTCCCCATACCTCTAGCCTCTCCCAGAGTAAACAGACACCCAGAGACATTTTGCTAAATCTCTCCTAAAATATAGACTATTTTAGAACTGAACTTTGTACATCTGTGATTTCTACCTTTATCTGTAAGACTGTTTCTATGATTCTAGCTGTGGAATAACTATTTAAAATACCACATTGTCTTCTTTTTACATAAATTTGCAATTTAAATGACCCCCCCATCTGAGCCCTTGCACATGGAGACATTTGTTCCCATGATATCATATGGCAAGTTTTAGTTCCTAGCCCTGTTGGCCTCTTGAGCTCTGGAATCTTTAGAAGCTAGTCTTCCCATCTTTGAGTGTCAGAGAGCTTGTGAAAATGCAAACAGACTAAAGATGGTGTCAGATATTCAAAGAAGGGTGATTTGTCAAATATTCCCCAGAAGGGCTTCTGTCTGTAGGCTTCCATCTACTAATCTAGGTCCCCTAAGATGCTAGAATCAGTTTCCACTAACCAGCACAGGCAATGCTCTCCTTCTCATTGCTCTTATTCTGAGAGAACAAGGCATTTTATTTAATTGCAGAATAAGCTAAAATAGCAATGTGGAAATATAGAAAATAAACACTGAAACCACACAATGCTAAACATAGCCAGTAGTGCTATATCTGCAGATGAAGTCAGCTATGAGGAGGGAAGTATAAACCAGAAAGCCCTTCAACATTGCCAAGCAAAATGACAGTCTACAGAAGAAAAGGACCCAGCAACACCTGGGTCTACCTTTTTCAGCTGAAAACACAACACAAAAGGGTGTCTCCTTAATACTGGGTAACGTTGGTGGCTCTGAAAGAATATACATGGTTGCAGAGGAACCATGTCCTTTCACAGTAATGCTAAGCCAACGCCCCAGATTGGCTCTTGACCACTTTTCCATTTGTCTTCTTGCAAATCTTTATTGCTCATCTACTATATACTAAGTGATAATCTGGCTGCTGAGGATACAACAGAAAACAAAACACGCTAAACTCCCTTTCTTATGCACTTAGTATTTATTCTATATGGAAGGACGGGTTGACACATACTGGACAATATTCGCTGGCAAATTATATTTAAAACAACCAAATAAAATAGAGACTAATGTAGCAGGCATGTCCTGTCGTTTAGGAGGAGGCTGGGAATTAGGAACAGAGCTCTTGACTGATAATTAGAAAATGCAACATCGGGATCTGAAGAGTTGGTTCAGTTGATAAGAGCCATTGTCATACAAGCAGGAGGACCCGAGTTCAAGTTTCTAGCATATACATCAAAAGAACTGGGCATGGTCATGTATACCTGTAACCTTAGTACTATGAGGGGCAGAGACAAAAGGATTGCTTGGGCTTGCTGTTCAGAAGCATAGTATCAGTTCCTAAAATGAGCCTGTCTCAAGGGAGTAGAGCAGAGAGTGATGGAGCAGGGTCCCTGAATTCCCTCTTTAGCCTCTGATCACATGAGCACATACACTGCACATGCATGCACATACATCCATAATGCATATACAGCAACATTGTGGCATCGAGAGGTAAAGGCTTGAAGGAAGTGGGACATATAACTACCCAAGGGAAATTATATCATTTTCTCATTTTGATATAAATACACCAGGGAAAATGCATTTTTTAATACTTGAAGACTGTATCATTCAAGGCAGAGATGTGTAAAAGAGGAAACGGTATCAACAATGACAGAGGGTGAGACATGTTCTTTAAAGGTTGCCCACATCCACAAATTTTTAATTCCTTAAAGCAAAGCTCATGAAGATAATTTATATTAAAATAGGGAGACATGTTATCCTCCCAAAAAAAATCACTTACTCAATATCACTGCAACTTTAAGACTTGAATAGGCTCAAGGTGAAAGCCGTGGCACATTACTTGGCAGAGTTCTCAGGCACAAAGGCAGCCTTATATATTAGATCATGTACCTTACCCAGTTGGTTTAATATATGCTCATGGATACTCTCAAGAATCATAAAAGATTGACAAATCCATGAAAACAATCCTCAGGTATGATTCAGGAGGGAGTCTGTATTTTTACATACAGTAATTCTATAATGTTTCAGGGAAAAATATCAGAAGCCTATTTCTGCAGGCCAGTCGACTGCTGTGTACCTATTCCTTGAAAAGCAGTAAGAAAAGCATACTCCACCGAAGAGTAAGAGCAACCGGGTAGATAAGGCGTGGTCAACCCATTCACTAATTCAACAGGATCATGGTGAGCCCTTCCTCTGGGTTAGTTTTTTGGTGAAGTCATAGTTGACATTTAATTCTTGTTCTTAGTGTATCCTTAGTGGGGTAGACATGCATGAACAGCTTACTGTAATGGATTGAGAACCATCTTAAAGGTTGTAGAGGATGCTGAAGAATCTTAGAGGAGGAGCCAGGATCAGATCTGAAGAATGAGGGGATGGGACAACATACAGAGAAATTGCCAAGAGAAACGACAGGTGAGGCTAGACAGGTTTGGGTGATCTTGGCAGATGAAGCCAGCAGTGCCAAGTACAGGAAAAGCAAGCAGGCGACCAGGAACAGTGTGCCCATTGTTCTTGGAATCTCATGGGAAATGGCAAGCAGAAAGGAGAGTAGTAAGAGACAGGTGGGCAACCTGAAAGTCAAATGGCCTTAGGCTTAGGGAAGGCCCTAGAGGAATAATAAGAGACTGGAATGTTGGGGAGTGGGGTGGGGTGGTTAGGAACAACCTATGAAACACATGGGGGAAAATGTCACATGGAAAGGTCAATTTAAAACTTACTTTTGAAAAAAAATATTTTAAGACCATATTGACAGGGTAAGATATTGCTGTGGCCCTCACTTAAAATTGCAACATGCATTTCAACAGTTCAGTCACTTCCAGTTTTCTTCTCCTTCTGACGCCACACAAGAATTTCCCTTCTGGTACCTGGGGTAAAACCAACTTGCACTGATTTGAAAACAACAACAACAACAACCCCCCCCCCCACACACACACACACACAACTCCATTTTCTGGACTGTGACTAATCTGGAGGCTACTATTTGAACTCTATGCCTTTCTTCTATCATGAGGTCTATAGGTACATGTGGTTAATAGGACTGTGATTCTCTAAAGCAGAGGTTCTCAAAGGGTGGGCCGTGACCCCATTGCACATCAAATATCCTGCATAACAGATATTTACATTGGGATTTGTAACAGTAGCAAAAATACAGTTATGAAGTAGCAACAAAAATAATTTTATGGTTGGGGGAGGGCGTCACAAGATCATGAGGAACTGTATTGATGGGCTACAGCATTAGAAGGTTTAAGAACCACTACTTTCCCAGATTGACACAGGGATTTAACTTGTTAAGTACTCATAGCACTACCTACTCCCACTAATAGAGCTACCCATGAAGTCAGGATGGACTTAGATTAACAAGCCAAGAGCTCTGATTTACAATTTCAGATATGTTCAATTCGGACAGTTATGTTTCTTCTGGGGTTGCTTACCTGCATGTATTCCAGACTTTGGAACTGACATTAACACAGCTTTTGTTTATTTATTTCTTCAGTTTTTAGACATGGATCAATATTACAACATCTTAAGAATAATAAACATGTTAACTCAAGAGCAAACACCTCTGTGTGGTTGGCCATTTTATTCTCTGCACCTCCTGGCTGTGGCTTGCTCGTTGCCTACCTCCCATCTCTGTTTTTTTTTTTTTCTCTAATTGCTGTTTAGGAATAATGTGGGGGAATGGAAAGCAAGTCAGAAGCTAGCCTGTGTAGGAACACATCTAAAAAGTCTACTTCTTAAATGAGTGAATTCATTGAGGGGTCATATGTTGGGTGTGTTTTACAGCCTTTTCCTGCCAAGATTGCATACTGCTTTCAGAATGAAAGTTTGCTATCCTAGGTTTTTTGTTATTCCAGATGAATTTGCAGATTGCCCTTTCTAATTCGTTGAAGAATTGAGTTGGAATTTTGATGGGGATTGCATTGAATCTGTAGATTGCTTTTGGCAAGATAGCCATTTTTACTATATAGATTCTGCCAATCCATGAGCATGGGAGATCTTTCCATCTTCTGAGATCTTCTTTAATTTCTTTCTTCAGAGACTTGAAGTTCTTATCATACAGATCTTTCACTTCCTTAGTTAGAGTCACACCAAGGTATTTTACATTATTTGTGACTATTGAGAAGGGTGTTGTTTCCCTAATTTCTCTCTCAGCCTGTTTATCCTTTGTGTACAGAAAGGCCATTGACTTGTTTGAGTTAATTTTATATCCAGCTACTTCACTGAAGCTGTTTATCAGGTTTAGAAGTTCTCTGGTGGATTTTTAGGGTCATTTATATATACTATCATCTCATCTGCAAATAGTGATATTTTGACTTCTTCCTTTCCAATTTGTATCCCCTTGATCTCCTTTTGTTGTCGAATTGCTCTGGCTAGGACTTCAAGTACAATGTTGAATGGGTAGGGAGAAAGTGGACAGCCTTGTCTAGTCCCTGATTTTAGTGGGATTGCTTCCAGCTTCTCACCATTTACTTTGATGTTGGCTACTGGTTTGCTGTAGATTGCTTTTATCATGTTTAGGTATGGGCCTTGAATTCCTTATCTTTCCAAGACTTTTATCATGAATGGGTGTTGGATTTTGTCAAATGCTTTTTCCACATCTAAGGAGATGATCATGTGGTTTTTGTCTTTGAGTTTGTTTATATAATGAATTATGTTGATGGATTTCCATATATTAAACCAGCCCTGCATCCCTGGAATGAAACCTACTTGGTCAGGATGGATGATTGTTTTGATGTGTTCTTGGATTTGGTTAGCGAGAATTTTATTGAGTATTTTTGCATCGATATTCATAAGGGAAATTGGTCTGAAGTTTTCTATCTTTGTTGGGTCTTTCTGTGGTTTAGGTATCAGAGTAATTGTGGCTTCATAGAATGAATTGAGTAGAGTACCTTCTGCTTCTATTTTGTGGAATAGTTTGTGCAGAACTGGAATTAGATCTTCTTTGAAGGTCTGATAGAACTCTGCACTAAACCCATCTGGTCCGGGGCTTTTTTTGGTCGGGAGACTATTAATGACTGCTTCTATTTCTTTAGGGGATATAGGTGTGCCCACTTATAAAATCATAATCAATTATTGAAAGTTTTACATGGAGTGGATCTCAGAGGAGGGAAAGTCCATATCCACACAACACACAAACACGGTGCATTCAAAACAAGAGCTGTGAAGGAAGTATCGCCTGAGGTGACTACGTGAAATTTGCCTGTAAAATCAGAGCACTGTAGCCAGTCCTCTGGGAGGTGCCTAGGATGTTCCCTAGGGAAAGTTACCTAACCTTTTCAAATTACATGAAAATTAGGAGACAAATGAAGATGTGGTGGATAGGAACCCATTTCCAAATAAGCCGCAGGGTTAGTAACCATTAGAATAATAGCCAGTTTTTAAAAAATAAACCAAAGCTGTGTTTCTTTTCAGACACTCACCATTATTTAAACATGTATATTTCAGAATGAATGTTTCTAGTTAGAATTAAAATCTAACTAGAATTTCTTAATTTTTAGCGTTAGAAAAACAGCAATATTTAAAAAAATCAGAACTATAGCATTAAATTAGTGTTGTCAGCCCCCTAGGACAGTATCTTATTTTCTATTTTCTCAGTACTAGAGCAAGAAAACCCATATCTCACTTTCTCATATGGTAACTATGTCTCAACAGAGTTAAATTCTCAGTATGGCTGGGTATATCATTGTGTGATATTTTATACATGGCTTAGCCACTTTGCACAATCTATAATGTTGACGAAGCTAGGGGGGCTTCTTGCTTCCTTCTCAGTGGTGACTATTGGTAAATATTCACACGTACTTTCTTCAGCTTCTAAGTATGGGGAAAGCAGCCATTAGTTTGCTGATCTCAAACTGTGTTGCCACAAGGTTCCAAGTTAGCTCAAACCCTCTGGGTATAGCCTGGTCTTTGAGGCAGAGGGTTTGGGTGGGGCGACAACAGGCGTTACACATGTCACTCAGCAGATGATCTCAGCAGGCCCGAGGACAGAAAAGATGGGTTACCCTGCAACGCACTAACCAACAACCCCAGAGGGATTTCGGCCTCAAAGAAATCAGAGTGGAAAAAGGTTTCCCAACATTTCAGTTACCCAGGAGTGGAACAGCAGGAGAAATGGAAAGCAAGCCCATGCCAGTTAATATAACTCTCAAGCAAGACCGTGATTCCCTGCAGTCACACTGGCCCACAAAATGATAACAGCCATTCAGCTGAGACTAAGGAACATCATGTGGGTGGAAAGACCCTTCAGGCTATGAAAGAATAAGTGATGTTTACTGGATGGTCATTTTGTACCAGACATGGTTATAAGTACATTTTGGACATTACCTCATTCAATCTCCTCAGCTGCCTTCTGAGGTAGTATTTTCGGCTACTCTATTGTACAGATGAAACAAGAAGGCACAGAAAAAAAAACTCGACCAAGTCAATGCAGCTACTAAAGAAAAAAACCAGAATAGAAAGATCAAAAGCCCAACTCCACAGCCTGGCTCTTGACCACAGTCTACCCTCCTCAGAGACGAGATCAAAAAGCAGAAATCCCTCAGTCTTGGCTTCCAAAAGGAACAACCAATTACATACATGAAATAGGAACATATCTAAGGATGAATGCCAAATGAAGGCCAAGAAATCCGTGGTTGTTAAAAGGAATCTATCACCTGGTCAGAGAATATAAGACAGAGAGAGTTAGGCTGGGCATGAAGAAAGGGGGACATAGCAATATGAAGGAAGAATGCATGCATGAGCTTCCTCTACAAAAAGACTCTGGATTTAAATCTGAGCTCTGCCACACACCACAAATGAGAACCTGAGTGGTGAGTGAGTGAGTGAGTGAGTGAGTGAGTGAGTGAGTGAATTGCTCATTAGCTTCCATACCTGTAAAAGCCTATAGTATTTAAAAGGCATTGTCAAAGACTGAGGATAGTTACTATCACAAGGTAAAAACTTCATGTTTTTGTTATTTATCTATTTGGGGAGAGATGGGAAGAGCAATCTGGATGAGACAAAAAGCTTGTGAAAGTTCTGAACTTGTAAATGTCTGAACTCCAGCTTCTGTCAGCTCAAGCTGACCTGTTAGAGGAAGTGTCTGGCCTGCATTTTCGAGACAGAGAACAACATCCTTGGTTGGTCACAAAGGGTCACAAAGGAGTTGTCCTGCAGTCTTTATCCAGTGTTTTGTTTAAATCCACGAGTATAAGAACAATGTTAGAGATACATGAAGAAGTGAAGCCTGTTGTATTTGTAGTAAGATGACCTGGCCCAAAGCTGTGCTTCTCCTTATAATCACAGAGAATATGTGATGTATGACTAAAACGTAAATAACAATGAAAACTTATTCATTTATCCAAAAGATATATATCAAATGCCAAGTGGCTGGCAGGCTCTAATCTAGCTATGAGACTGTATAACAAATGAGGTTGCAAAGAAGCCCCCTCAAACCTCATTTCTTTAAAGAAAATCCAAATAATATCAGGTACCATCTGAAGTGGGAATTTCTGGTTTCTGTGGAGACTCAATTGTGTCATGTGATGTTTTTCTGGAAACTGTCTTAGGAGAGGATGTTTTGCTGAGGCAGGCACATGGAAGCATGCTTTGCTGAGAATAGACATGTGCTACGGTTTTCTGGAAGATGCCTGGAAAGGGGGCATGTGATGTCTTGCTAGAACAGATGCTTGAGAAAACATGTGATATTTGGAAAGAGTATGAGTATAACCCAGCAGACAATGGACGATGCTGTGGCATTGGCTCACTTTGTCATGCTTTGCTGGTCTTTGTTGGGCTTTGCTGATGCTGGGCCATGCTAACAATACTGTGTCATTTGCCTTGCCTTCTTTGCTGATCATCCTTTGTCAAGACTTTGTAGAGAGAAACACACTAAAGAACTTGCGGTGCAAATAATATAAAATACCTTGGCGTGACTCTAACTAAGGAAGTGAAAGATCTATATGATAAAAACTTCAAGTCTCTGAGGAAAGAAATTAAAGGAGATCCCAGAAGATGGAAAGATCTCCCATGCTCATGGATGGGCAGGATCAATATAGAAAAAATGACTATCTTGCCAAAAGCAATCTACAGATTCAATGCAATCCTATCAAAATTCCAGCTCAATTCTTCAACAAATTAGAAAGAGCAATCTGCAAATTCATCTGGAATAACAAAAACCTAGAATAGCAAAACTCTCCTCAAGGATAAAAGAACCTCTGATGGAATCACCATGCCTGACCTAAAGCTGTACTACAGAGCAACAGTGATAAAAAACTGCATGGTACTGGTATAGAAACAAACAAGTAGACCAATGGAATAGAATTGAAGACCCAGAAATGAACCCACACACGCATGGTCACTTGATCTTTGACAAGGGAGCTAAAACCATCTAGTGGAAAAAAGACAGCATTTTCAACAAATGGTGCTGGCACAACTGGAGGTTATCATGTAGAAGAATTCGAATTGATCCATTTCTATCTCCTTGTACTAAGGTCAAATCTAAGTGGATCAAGGAACTCCACATAAAACCAGAGACACTGAAACTTATAGAGGAGAAAGTGGGGAAAACCCTCAAAGATATGGGCACAGGGGAAAAATTCCTGAATAGAACAGCCATGGCTTGTGCTGTAAGATCGAGAATCGACAAATGGAACCTCATAAAATTGCAACGCTTCTGTGAGACAAAAGACACTGTCAATAGGACAAAAAGGCCACCAACAGATTGGGAAAGGATCTTCACCTATCCTAAATCAGATAGGGGACTAATATCCAATATATACAAAGAACTCAAAAAGGTGGACTCCAGAAAATCAAATAACCCCATTAAAAATGGGGCTCAGAGCTAAACAAAGAATTCTCACCTGAGGAATACTGAATGGCTGAGAAGCACCTGAAAAAATGTTCAGCATCCTTGATCATCAGGGAAATGCAAATCAAATCAACCCTGAGGTTCCACCTCACACCAGCCAGAATGGCTAAGATCAAAAACTCAGGTGACAGCAGATGCTGGCGAGGATGTGGAGAAAGAGGAACACTCCTCCATTGTTGGTGGGATTGCAAGCTTGTACAACCACTCTGGAAATCAGTCTGGCAGTTCCTCAGAAAATTGGACATAGTACTACCAGAGGATCCCGCAATACGTCTCCTGGGCATATATCCAGAAGATGTTCCAACTGGTAAGAAGGACACATGCTCCACTATGTTCATAGCAGCCTTATTTGTAATAGCCAGAAGCTGGAAAGAACCCAGATGTCCCTCAACAGAGGAATGGATACAGAAAATGTGGTACATTTACACAATGGAGTACTACTCAGCTATTAAAAAGAATGAATTTATGAAATTCCTAGGCAAATGGATGGACCTGGAGGGCATCATCCTGAGTGAGGTAACCCAATCACAAAGGAACTCATATAATATGTACTCACTGTTAAGTGGATATTAGCCCAGAAACTTAGGATACCCAAGATATAAGATACAATTTGCTAAATGCATGAAACTCAAGAAGAACGAAGGTCAAAGTGTGGACACTTGGCCCCTTCTTAGGAATGGGAACAAAACACCCATGGAAGGAATTACAGAGACAAAGTTTGGAGCTGTGATGAAAGGATGGACCATCTAGAGACTGCCATATCTGGGGATCCATCCCATAATCAGTTTCCAATCGCTGACACCATTGCACACACTAGCAAGATTTGGCTGAAAGGACCCTGATATAGCTGTCTTTTGCGAGGCTATTCTGGGGCCTAGCAAACACAGAAGTGGATGCTCACAGTCAGCTATTGGATGGAACACAGGGCCCCCAATGGAGGAGCTAGAGAAAGTAACCAAGGAGCTAAAGGGATCTGCAACCCTATAGGTGGAACAACAATATGAACTAACCATTACCGCCCCCCCCCCCCAGTAGCTCGTGTCTCTAGCTGCATATGAATCAGAAGATGGCCTAGTTGGCCATCAGTGGAAAGAGAGGCTCATTGGTCTTGCAAACTTTATATGCCTCAGTACAGGGGAATGCCAGGTTGGAGAGGTAGGGGAGTGGGGGGGGGATTGGGGGACTTTTGGGGTAGCATTGGAAATGTACATGAAGAAAATACCTAATTAAAAAATATAATGAAGAAAAAAAAACAACAATAAAGAACTCAAGTATTGGTTTTTGTTAAAAAAAATTATGAATACAAAAAAAAAAGAAGTTGTGGTGATTGATATTCGGGTACCTTCTTGCCGCTCCCAAGCACTCTGGCCATTCGGCAGAGCCTTGAGGTTTCTTCTGGGTTGAATGCTGTTGCTGATTCGTGAATGATGTTTATGAATGGACTGAGCTACTGCTGCTGAGCTCTATGAACTGAATTGCCAACATCCTAACAACAAAGATTGGAATCACCCAAAAGGACTAGTTCTAAACAGTTCCAAACAGGTCCACACCCACCTTGTGCCCTATTAGCCTTCCCTTCCCACTCCCTCTGGTGGGTGGTGGGCTAGAAGGGAGGTTAAAGCATTTAAGAACCTGGAGTGAAGCAGGTTGTGAAAACTTAAGCCTATAATCATCCTTGTAGAAAACCACAACAAACACTAAAGCAGAGGCTGAACAGAGACTTCAGAGGTCATACAGGAGTAGTAAGAAAGGCCTTCATGGGAAGGCAAGCCTTTTGCGAGTCTTTTTTTTTTTTTTTTTTTCCTTTTGTGAGTCTTGAAGGAAGAGGCGATTGCCGCTATACAGATGAGGTTTATGAGGCATTTTGGTTGTAAGGAACAGCATACCAAAAGCTGGTAACAAGGTAGGGTGACATACCTAAAAAACTGCAAGATACATCCCTTGAAGAGAGAGAGATTAATGGACAGCATACAAGATTGCCGAATCAAAGGATAAAGATGCCGAGCAATGTGCTAAAGACAGACACAGCTTTTCCTTAGAGAGGCACTGCGGAAGAGAAAGAGGAGTGAGCTTGGATGCAGCACTAGAGGCCCAGAGACTGTTTACAGAGACTCACCCCAAGGATCTCAGATGAAAAACTGAAGCCCAACGAAGAGCAATAAAACTTGAGTTTCTCCTCGGCCTCCAGGCAAGGTGGAAATGTGATGATGTAAAAGTGATGACTTAAAAGACTTATTCGGATGCTTGGGATGGCTGTGGCTGTACCTCCCACTGTCATTTCTTCTATTCTCTGTCACACTGTCCCTTTCCACATCCTGGGATACTTTCTCCATTTCAGAATAGAGAAATAGAGACAGTGTGTGTGGTGATCACCAGGAGAGCAGGGGAGGAGGAAGGAAGAAAGCAACAGAGGTCATAAACCTAAAAATGCCACTAGAAAAATAAAATATAAAATTCAAATTTTATATAAAAATATAAACACACACACACATACACACACACACAAATGCACATTAGATGGATTAATAAACCATACTGCTCTTAACCGGAATTTTTTTTTCTAAGTAAACTGGGAAATGGAAGTGTTAGAAGCTTGTCTGGGAAATGAACCCTCTACGTTGGAAATGCAATGGTTAGCCACTGGCTTCTGACTTCTGTAAGGATCTTCAGCATGATCGCCTAATGCCTCTGTTGAGCTTCATCTTCCTGCTATGTAGTCCCCCAGGACTGACTCTTTTGGCAATGGTTTGTTCATCACTTACAGTTCTCTTTCTTGTTCTTTCCCTGGTTAATTCTTATTGATCTTTCAATTTGAAGCTCAAACAACCCTTCCATGGAAAGACATTCTGGATCCCCCTGAAGCGGGCAGATGTCCAGCATCCGCTCTGAGGACGGACTCTGGGTGTGGCTCTGCTATAACTTCTAGACCCATGACACTGGGAAAAGAAGGACACACAGAAGGAAGGGAGAAAAATAAAAGGGGAGGACTGGAGGATGAGAGAGGAGAATACATTTGATAAATGCTTGCAGGTCCCATTTGATTATAAATTCCATATGGTCACAGCCAATATCTAGATTTTCACAACCCGTTTTACCCTCAGTGTGCCCAAGTGAATGGCGAGTGGAGAGACCATGTTGAAGAAAGTGAGGACAATGTCAGGGTGTGGTGAAAGCTGGAGAAGCAGCCGCTAAAGACAATGCCAGAGGCCAATTTACATCCCTCAAGAATCATATTCCCATTGCATTTCTCCTCTGTGCAACAAAAGGAATTTTTTTTTCCTTTTTTTCCTTCTAAACTCTTAGACCACAAACAAGCACATTACTTGGGCATATACTTTTGTTAGAAGCAAAGGCAAAATAAATGTGTCCTGGAGTCTTCTAATTCATATATTACAATGCAACTCCAGTGTTCACTTTCAACTTAACAAAATACTAAATGCAAATTATAGGCATATTAACCATTTTGTGCAAGGTTTTTTATCATGGTTTTCCTTATGACATTCATTGAAAATATGGGTTATTATTTTGAATTAAATGAAAAATAAAATCTATTCTTCATCGTGCTCTTAACCATCAAGGCAGCTCAAAAACAGCTATTTTAACATCTAAAACCAAATCCTGTTTCCCTTGGTGATCAGAAGTGTGCTTGTACCTGCAAGTACAGCCAACAAGGAATTGCTACAGCTGCATCCTATAAAGTACTTGTCTTCTGGACCTACCAGCAAAAGACAATCAAGCTGCAGTGGCTTGTAACCCTTCCAAAAACTACAGACATTTAGATACAAAACATCACATTAGTCTATTTTCATCTAACAAATGAATTATTATCACATGAAGACTATGATGACAGAAAACGAGATAAAGGCCACTAATAAACTTAGTTGTAGAAATATCTAAAAATTTCCATATTTTGTAACCTTTTGTGAACAGCATCAAGTTGATTATTCTAATAATATTAATGCACAGAAAAATATGTGAAATGAAATCCATTGTAAGTTAGTTGAAATTACAATGTAGAAATCTTTTTTTTTTAAAGAAAATTTCCGGGGCTGGCGAGATGGCTCAGCAGTTAAGAGTGCCAAATGCTCTACCGAAGGTCCTGAGTTCCAATCCCAGCAACCACATGGTGGCTCACAACCATCTGTAATGAAATCTGACGCCCTCTTCTGGAGTGTCTGAAGGCAGCTACAGTGTACTTACATATAGTAAATAAATAAATCTTTAAAAAAAAAAAGAAAAATTCCTTGGCTTTTTCAAAGTTGGGAGAAAGGTACATCTTTTATTTACATACTTCAAAATCAGTAAGGTAAATGGATCAAGTCCATTGGAATTGAACAATTTTATTAGAAAAGCAGTATTATGCATGCTGGTTTTCTCATGTGTAGGCTAGGTTGTAAGTAACAAACAATAGAAGATTAAACTATCTAATGAATTAGAGTGACTAATAAATTACTCTAATTCATTATGAATGCAGTAATGGATTGGAGATAGAAATATTAGTATGAATTTATGGTGATCTATCTGCCTAGCCATATGTGCCATCCTTACATTCTTCTTTCCACCCATCTCTTCACCCAGACATCATTGTGTGCATATGGCTGGTTACACATATAAGTATTTCAGAAATATATCTGTTCAGATGTATTAGGAGGAAGGCATGTTGTCCCCTACAGTCAGTGAAGAAAGACTAGAAGTAATGACATCTCTATATAAAGACCATACCTATTCTAACCTTGGATTTTCATATTATTCTCCAGAAAAAAGAAACCACAGCTTGGTGAAGAGATGGTTGAATCTGGGTTATCAAAGAATATGATCTGTGATCATTTTCAAGAAACTTATGATACTGGAAAATAAGAAAGGATAACCAATACAAAAAAGAAGATAACTGTACTACAGTAATAATAACAATGAAATCAATCCAGACTTGTTGAAACAAGTAAAGAGGCAAAAGAGTGTTGTGCGGGGCAGTTTTCTGTTACTGTGATATGTATCTGAGAAAAAGAATTGCTTTACTGTAGATCATGAGTTCAATGGATTTGGGCCATCATGGCAGACAGGGCCTGGTGGATCCTAGCTGTTGACTTCATGGCAGCCAGTAAACAAAAGAGTTCCAGGGTGAACAGGACTTCCCCTTTTATCCCACAGGGATGGCAAATTATACAGCACAGTGTTCTGTGGGTGCAGGGTGGGTTTCCCTTTTGGATGATCCTCTCTACAACTCCCACACAGACATCCTCAAAGTTGTGCTTCTCTGTTAGTGTTGGCTTTCCCAACTGACCAAGTAGACAATGTAGATGGATAAATACAGTCCTGAAGGCCAGAGGAGGAGTAGTGTGAGCAACACAATAAATAAGTATTATCAGAGTATGTTCCCAAACAAGGTTCAAAATAAATATCTATGAGCTCTCACTGGTTGACACAAACAACTGGATAAATAATTAAATTAATTTTGTTGAAAAGAAAATGGGCAAATTTTGAATAGAAAACTCCAAATATTTTACTAAGAAACTATATCTTAAAAGGGTTGACACATACCTCATTGGTACTTAATCAGAGTTGTTCTTAGTGCCTTCTATACATATGAAAATAAAAAGAAATAGGAGAAAAAATTATTTTAACCCATACTACCTCGACCTCAGATTAAGATTAGCAGTTATAAGCAATAAGGCTCATGGAAGTGTTAACTTTTGCCCTCAAACACACACAGAAAACCCAATTTGATTATATTCTTCAAATATTTGAATAGGACTCCTACAAAACTTCAATACCATTAAAAACAACAACAACAAAAAAAAATCTGAGAAACTACTCTAGCCAAAAACGGATTTTAACGATGAGATAAATAACTGAAATAATGGTATACTGTATGGGACTTTAGACTAGAAAATGAATGTTCCACGAAGCTGGCTATATAGATAATTATGAATTTTAGTTAGTAATATGTTAATTGGTTAATTTAATTTATTAATTAAATTAGTAATGATAGGTATATTAACTATAAAAATCATCATACTCCTATAAGGTGTTAACAAGATCTGCAGAAGAACAAGCTAGCCAATATCCTAGCATGGAGGGCAGAGGGATTTATTTAAGTCCCAACCCTAGCTGAGAAACTACTGGTGATTAATGGCTGATGGGATAGAGAAGGGAACTTTTTATTTTAAAGGATTTGGCCCCGGAAATGCTCCTAGTGCTCTCCATACTTTAGTAGATGGTCCTACACCCACGTGTATATATAAACTGCATTAGTAGGCTCAGTGTACATGTGTGCATGAGTGTGTGCATGTGTGTGTGTGTGTTAAAAAGAGTACAAACCATGCAGAAGTGGAGAGAAAAAAATGCCGGTAGGAGATAAGGGAGGGTGTAGGGTATTTATTTATTGGTTACATAAACTTCTTTATATGCACGTATGAAATTCTCAATTAAAAAAGAGTAGAAAACAGGAGTGGAGTACACGAAAACTCCTATGCTATCATCACGTTTTTTTTTTTTTTTCCTTCTGTAAATCAAAAAGTATCTAACATAATGTTTTTTTCTTAAAGCTCTAAATATCTTGAACTGTATTTTAAACTGTCACAATTAAACAGCAAAGTCTAAGCATACCAATATAAACTGATATTTAATTTTCTAAAATTAAAAACCTGGTATATTCCTTCCAGATTAACTTCAGTGCTTACATGTTTTGCATTTCCTTAAAAACATTAGAGGATAACATAAATTATCAGTGAATACCTGATTAGAAATTTTAGGAACCATTCAACACATGATTCACTTAAGGAGAAGTTTAGTAAATGACAGGAAACACTTTATATGAGATATGATGTCTAAGGACATCTGTCCTTCAAGAACTCCAAGAAAACAACCAGGCAGAATTTAGTTATAAATATAGGAAAGATGAAAGAGCAATCTAACAAGAATGCTTTAAAACCAGGAGGAAAAAAAAAAGGTAGATGTTGGCAAATTGCTAGGACACCAAATATGCATGTTTTTGATCCTTGCATGTAATCATTACTTGGCTAGAAGAGCCATGTACACGTCTCCCCACAGAAAATGTTTTCCTCATCACTAGGACATGAAGCTGCATCTGTGGCTTAATCTTGCTTACTGCAGAGGCTGCTACTACTCAGACTTCAGATTAGTGGCCACAATGAACCAGCCCCTTCCAAGAACTAGGCCCTCGATTACTGCATGGCTTTGTCTTTCTAATGATTGCCTTCTTCCAACCACTTGATAGGAGAAGAAGGCATGGTTTTGCTGCCTCTCTTTGCCACTCTCCGTGTCCTCTTTGGTTTTGTCTGCAGCTCAGAAGTGGGCCTGATACTCCAGCAAAGGTCTGAATGATGCAGAGTCAAGTGCACTCATTACCTCTTTATTTCGGGTTATTCAAGGTCTATTGATGCAGCTCCGGGATGTTATATGAAATCTACAAAACAAGTCTCGTATTTTACCTTCAAAATGAAATGGCAGCCACAAATTCTGCATTATCTGTGATTACTGTGATTGAGGTTAGCACGTTATTATTATTTGGTTGTGAATATCATTGTTGGCTTTTGAAGGCTCTGAGTATTCATGTATAACAGCCCTCTGGGGATGACACAGCCAGAGGTACCCTCAGAACTCGGTCTCCTCTACCTCTCTCTAGGTCTAAAAAACGCCATAAAAGAAACAAGCAAAAAAATGCTCTCCTCCTCCCCTCCCCTCCCCCACCCCACATTCTTTGTTCTAGTTCCACAGCTGTAGAATCAGACTGAGAATAATGGTAGGAAGAGAATAGTCTTTAATCACAGCATCTAACCTCCTGATACTTTGTGGACATTTCAAAGTGGATGTGGTCTCATGAGAATTATTGCTGTCTGCACAACAAAAAAAGGATGTTGTGCAAAGCTAACAAAGCACACTAAGATTCAAGTGTCAAATAATGTTTTTCTAAGCTTATGGATATTACACAAAGCACTATAAAATATTTATAAATTATATAAATATGCCTAGGACAAAGATGATGTAATGTGGGCATGGGCTTTCCTTCCAGTGAATTCGAGTCTTACTATCAACTCATCTGTTTCAATTCTCTCAATTCTACAATCGATTAAATATATTTATTATAGACATTGATGTCTACATAAACATACACTGTGGTAAGGGTATTGAAAACCTTATACATCTTCCACAAAACAATAAGTAAATCAAGTAACATACACTAGTCAAACTTCCATGTGCGCTAACTCAGCAGCGCTGGCAGTACTCAGACTTAAAAACAATGACTAACACTCATCTTACAATACTTATCTTTATCTGGCTTAGATTGTAATATAATTAACAGCTATAAAATTTGTAGGTCAGAATCAGGATAAAAATATAGGATAAAAAAATCTAGGATAAAAAAAAATCAAGCAGACAGTTTAGCAAACTAATAGATCAATCCAGATTTTGAATAAACTTTCAAAGGAAAAATAAATATATTATATATTATCATATATATACATGTATATATATATATTGAGTATTCATGTATAACAGCCCTCTGGGGATGACACAGATATATTTTTAGCTGTTTACAAGAGAAACTATACTCTTTATTTTGCAAACTAATTCAGGCAGATGTCTGAGAAACACTCTCCCTAAAACATGTAATAAATACTTCATATAAAACAAGTTCCTGGCCCCTTTAAAATATTTTTTTTTTGTGGTTTGAAAAATTTTAAGGTAATGAAAGGAATAAAAGAGAGTCTTCAGTATGACAGACATAAAGTCCTCCATGTGTCATTTTTGTTGATGTAGAACGTATCCGTGAAGGGCACCTGGGACCTCAGTTCAGGAACAGGACAGAAGGCTGATGGACTGTCTGCTTCCTGAAGAAGGTACTCGGCGACTTTACAGCATGTAACAGTGATAAATTGGCATGAAGAATCAGGGACTGAAAAGCTAGTCCCTTGGGAATGAAACCTTAAAAAAAAAAAAATCTCTGAGATCCAAGAACAAAGAAGATGTTGGGAAAGCTGATCCAATACTGATTACCCTAGAGAGACCCTCACAGTGAAGTTGAATGAAAAGAGGTCCCGAGGAAAGATCAAAGCCAAGTGCCCATAGTCTTTAAATGGTTTTAGATGTGTTATTGCTTTTAAAGCTATTGGTTTTCTAGATGTAAAGCTATTTGATGGAGAGGGACTCATCTGGCATTCTGGCTCCTTTGCATTGTTATTGTTGTTTGTAGCTCTCTGATGGTTCCTATTTTGTTTGTTTTGTTTTACCACCAAAAACATTGTTTGTATGAAAACAGAGCTGTGTGGCATCCCTGCAATGGTTTATTTTACCAGCCTCATAAATGTGAAGGATTCTGTTTGTCAACAACCCTCTCCCTAATTATTCTTTCATTATAATTGTCACACTTAGTGCATCAGTTGAATATATGGTTGGAACATTTGAGAACACTTTCATCTGACTTCTGGCATTCTTGAGTGTCACATGGGCAGAAGCAGGTAGATCTCTGTGAATCAGAGGTCAGCTCAGACTGCACAATGAGTCCCAGGTAAGGATTACACAGTAAGACCCTGTCTCTAAATGCACACACACACACACACACACACACACACACACACACACACACACAATCAGACTGGTTTTTGAATTTCATTCAGTTAGGTGACTAAAACTGAGACTGTTCTCTTACACAGTGCCACATGATAAGAAGGGGGAAAGTCAATTATTCACTGCCTCCATGGTTATCTCTATAAGACTTGCATGAGATTGGACCCAGTGATAGTTTATCATAGGTCAAGGAGGGACCCAGAAAGCTCCACCATTCACAAAGAAACTACTGGCATTTAGTGGTGTTGAGAAAGAGTGTCATTTTCTTGAATGATGTGGTCACAGAAAAGTTCCTTTATCAAAATACATGTGCCACTGCCCCTTCCAATTCACTCCTCTATTCTTGACTTCCATGATCCTTTGTTATTAGGGTGTAAACACAAGGGGTTTGTTTTGTTTTCTTGCACAAATTCTTGCAAATATTTCTGACATAGGACACAACTGCCTTCCCCATTGACACTTCTTGTCAATGTTCATTGTCTCTAATCTTGGGGAACCATGCCTCTAGAGCCTGGAGCTGATTAAAGAGATTGTGACTTTCAAGATCTGCTCTCACCAAGAAATTTGTAAGTCTAAGATGGCTATTGATATTCTTTCAGAAGAGTAGATTCACATTCTGATGTGTGAAAGGAATTCAAGTTTTCGATGATCAACTTAGCTAATAGATATGCTTGTTATTTTAAATGAAACAAATATGGCACACTTTCTGTATTTTAAGGTCTAACCTAAGAATATATTTTTTTAAAAATTCTCAATATTTCAATATACCAAATATGAACATTTTTCTTGAGATAACATTTAATGACATTAAAAAAAACCCAAACAGGTAAGACAATCAAAATGAGAAACTGAAAATAGATATGATAACAAACTCTAAGGAGGTATTGGTTACATTAGAATCAAAGAAATGTAGCAGAAGAGGAGGAAGAAAGAGGCAAGAGCAGAAGTTAGGGACACACACAGAAAACTGATATCTTCCAGACAGGACATAGCCATGGCAGTCATGACTTCGGTGCTGCTGTGATTATCTGCACAAGACCTGTACAAGATTAGATCTATCAACATTTCATCATGTATGAAGGTGAGGCCTCTGAGGTGGCTTTACTCTCCTTAAGGGAATTTGGTGCTTTGAATGAGAATGGCCTCTACAGAATTCTGTGTTTGAATATTTGGTCCCCAGTTGGTAGAACTGTTTGGGAAGGATTAGTAGGTGTGGCCTTATGAGAGAAGGTGTATCACTAGGGGTGGGCTTTGAAGTGTCAAAAACCCATGCCATTCCTGGTTAGCTCTCTCTCTCTCTCTCTCTCTCTCTCTCTCTCTCTCTCTCTCTGCCTCTTGCTTGTAGGTCAGAGGTCAGGACATAATCTCTCAATTACTGTGCTAGCACCATACCTGCCTACCTGCTGGGTTCCTCACTATGATGATCATGGACCCTCTGAACCTGTAAGCTCCCAATAAAAACTCTTTATTCTATAAGTTGCCCTGGTGATGGTATCTTCTTATAGCAATAGGAAAGTAACTCTGACACGTAGTATTGGTCCTTAATGGCTGTTAGGTGAGTGGGTATCCTTTTGTGGTATAGCTGCAGATAATTAGCACTTACATCTATGCAAGGGCAAATGCCTCTTATTAAGGTCAGTGGGTAACTCAAGGAGAAACAGCAGCAGAGGCACTGGTGGGGAGTATAAGCACCAGTGGATGAGGGAGAATAGAGGACAGGGTGGAGGGGACCGACTAAAATATATTATATAAATGTATGAGGCTGTCAAACGATACAAAGGAAATAGGAAAATGCTTGGAAAATCTAGCAGACTCCCTGACCTTGTCTGCTTCTTAAGAAAACTTCACTTAGACTTCTGTCTACCATGCCTCATTTTATCATGACAGTACAATAGGGAAGTAGAATTTCCTGCCATGTTTTCTATGTGGGGAAAAAACAAAAAAACAGGAAAAAAAAAACCAAATGGAAGTGAGTTATGCTTCTACCAGAGGATGTGTGTTTTATAAGTGAAAGCACAAGAACCCACTCCTAGTTTTCTACTTCGACAGCCAGCACATTGCTGCCTCTCACTATTTCACAGTGCTTGCAGCAGATAGCATAGCTAATTATGAGAAAAGGATGAGGGGGTATATAAGACATGGATGTTTTGTTTATCCATGATGAATGTGACCACTAGAAAACCTTGCCAGGCAGCTGATACTCTCACACTGAGAGGTACAGACTTTCTGTGTTAATGAAAATTTAGAAAACTGAGCTATCCAAGGTCAAAGGAAATAAAATGCAGTAGGTCCTGGGAAATTATGGTGACAGTTCTGCAGCTGTGACCATCTCCCCTCAGAGGTCACATATTCATGGTGTTCTAGTTGAAGTACATGTAGTGCTGCACCTCAGACCTCACGTGCATGTAAATCAGCCTGGCTCTGCCAGGAATGAAGGAAGATCAGGAGTCAGGGAATCAATGTTCTGGTTTTCCCATCCAACATGTGAGACAAACCTGAAGCAAGATTTTATTCAACAATCTTAACAACATTGACGTTGGCTATCTATCTCAGTTATCTGACCATAAACATACCCTATACTAACTTTATTTTCTTTCCTGCCTAGCTGCAACATTTCCCAGCTGCTATTCCCTAAACATGCCCACCAAGTAAGCCATCCATACTAAAGTCCTTAGCTTACGCTGAGCTTCAGAGTGATGCCATTTTGACATCCACCTACCATAGTTCCAAGAACAATGGATGAGAACGTTCATCCTTATGGTAGTCAAGAAGTAATAATGATTACTCAGCCTCCATTCTGCAGATGGCGGTGCCTAAGAACCTAAGTAACTTTTCCTGATTTGAATCAGGTTGTCTGGGACCATGATGATTCCAGCTGCAATGTGACCTGCCTTTCAATGCAAAGAACAAAGTTCTGTAGAAAAGCAAGCTGTGATATAAGAAATCCAAAAGGTTTGAAGAGAAGAGAAGGAAGGCTTGACTCAACTTAGAATTCAGAGTAAGCAAATAAACCAGGTAGATGCTAGGACAGAAAATTAGTGCACAGAAATATATTCTAATACAAGGTTCACTGAGCAGTAGGAGAATGACTTCAGATAACATAGAGTCCCACTCAAGGAGCTAGCTTTGCAAGGAGAGGAGGTATCAGGGCACAAAGTTGGCCACCAGTTGGACTTTAGCTTCTTTATTCCTTCTTAATACAATGGTCATGTAAATTTCCTCATCAATATGTCATGACAGTTTTATCTAGAAGAGAGCTTCAGTTATTTAAAAACATATTGTTCGCATTAGTAGCAGCAAGGGCTAGAGAAGATGTGGAGCAAATAGGTGTACTTGCTCAGTGTTGGTGGGGATGCAGACAGAGAGAGGTAATAACAGAAGTGTATTATAATCTCAAAAATTTCAATTAAAAAGCTCAAATGTAGATACATGTGTTGAAAAAGATGAAGGAATTAAGATTATAAAATTGATAAGTAGACTATATTACAAAAATATTTTCTTGATTTTTGTTGGACAGTGCAGGCATGTATGTAAAGAGTTATGAGCATGTGTTATGATAAAAATGAACTGAAATACAATATCAGTGTCATGAATGCAGGCACAGATATAACTGAGCTAGCTGCAAGGCTAATTTTAAGCCTTTAGTCTCAGCAGAAAGATGAAGCATACATGCATATATAGACATATACATAAATAGAAAAGAACAGTCACTGAATGATTAGGAATGAAGTGCCAATTAGTTTTGAAGAAAGTTTCTTGGAGGGCTCTCAGGTTAAGCACCATTCAGAGGAAGAGCTGAACATGGAAACTCAGAAAAATTCTCTCTAGTGTTAGAAGTTAAGATTTGAGAGAATTATTTAAGCTCAAAGTGCCATTTTTTTAATATAGAAAAATTTTGCCTATCCAAACACACAACCTTTCTCATGGAAGTTGAAATTAATCATGACAACCATAAATTCTAGGGACACGATTCTGGAATTACTTGCGATCTAAAACAGTCTTTGTAAGATATATATGCATCAATTCTACACTGGATGTTTTTACCTCTTATTGTGGATGTCAGCACTTACGGGCATAACTTTGTTGTCTTACTGATGAAAAAAGCTCTTGTTTAAGATAGAGTATGTGAAGCATGAATTAAGCAGACTATCTACAGCAGAGGCTAGGAATTGTCTACAGGGAAAGCTAAATACAAAGAAAAGCATGAGAACTTCATGCTAATGAGAAGGCTCAGAAGATAAAGGCATTTGCAACCTGAGTTTGATTCTCTGGACCCAAATAGGAGAAAGAGATAGTCAAATCGTAGAGGAACTATAATCCAGCAACAAGGCTGCTCTGGCAAGGAATCACATCCAAAGACCTTCTAGGTTTATGTGATCCAGCTGGACTGCAGACATGTTCTGGATTACACTATGATCTGGCTGAAATTCAGATATGTCCTTTAATCCCAAACAATTTAATCCCAAACAATAAAAGTAAGGTTAGCTTTTACAAGAAAGTAACCATGTTTGAAAGTGCTGTCTAATTGAGGGGCAGACAAAATGATGAATCAGAGAAAGATTTGACAGAATGAATCTGAGATGTGATATGCAACTCTCACTAGAATAGACAGATGGCACACTGGGGCAGAGGTAGGATTACTGGGACAGTTTTACAGAGATAGGCTTCAGGTGAAGACAGAGTGAGCTGGAGAATGAGAAGGAGCCAGAAGATTAGAACATATTGTTGAAGTTAGTATGAGGCCAGGCAGAGCAATTAAGTCAGAAGTCAAGAGAAGCAGGGTTGAATCAGTCAGCTTGGAGAGGGGTTTGGGCAAGAACAGTGGAGTTGAAACAGCCAGCCAGAATTCAGAAAGATCTGGAAAGAGTGAGCTTATTCAGCAGTAAGCCTCTAAGAGGACAATTACATCTGGCAAATAAAAAATTACTTTTATACCAAATCCTTCAAGATGTCCTCTGACCTCCAGATGTGAATGATGATATGCATATGTTCCTACATAATAAATATGTGTAATTTTTAAAAGAAAATAATCAGAACTCAATCCCTAAACAATTTTCTGGTCAATGTATCACTTCTCTGTTCACCTTGAATGGAGGAACAGTCACATTGTAAGAAGAGAGAAATGAGTACATGTATCTAAGGGATGGGCCACTGATTCTTTCCAGTTTCATAATAATCAACCTTTTCACTTTCAGATTTAGAAAATAAAAATGTAGAAACTCAAAGAAGAGAAAAACTTGAAGTTCCCTTATAAGTGATCAGGACCACTCAGTTCATTATACTAAGTTCCAGAACCATGGCTGAAATATCACACAACAGCCCCAGAGAGAGTAATGGTGATTCCAGATATTCTATAATACTAAGGAATATCTGTACATGGAGCACAGCATACATATCATTTGCAATTGCCTAGTGTAAGACTCTGGGTTCCAACCTCAGTGTCATAAGGAGGGAGAGAACGGGAGAATGAAGGAAAAAAGGAAGAAGGACAACTAAAGGGGGGGACTCTAAAATCTGTTAGAAAGTATGATCATGGTCTATGGAACCATAAAACCATTAAATAATATCTATTAATGTCTTATAGTCATCATTTCTCTAGAGCATCATAGAAACATAAAGGAGAATTTACATTAATAAATATTTAAACTAGATTAGACCAGCTGAAGTCAGTCAGAGTGTGCTTCATTATTTTCAGTGAGTCCACTTCCCAGGGAAGAGTGATACTTTCAAATAAACTTCATAGAGTTTTGAAGAATCTTGGTAAAATCAGGCCATATATATGGAAGTGTGACATTTGAACAAAACCTGCAGAAAATTTCCTATTAAAACTGAGAAGAGCTAAGGATTTTTTTTTGTTTCACTTTTAAACTCAATTCCCACAATGTATTTTATTGTCTGAAGACAAAAGTCAAAGCAAGCATCTTACAGATTCTGTTTGTCACACAAGAGTTATTTCCAGGCAGCACGAGGGATCTCACTTTTCCAAAATCAGGTCTCCAACCTGGGACTTCACTCTAATGAATATATTCATAAGACACTTTCTACCAATACCAGACAGACAGCAACAACAGAGACTCTGCATGCTTTGCAATTCCCTAAACCATTATTTGACAGGAAAATATCATAAAAGCAACTTAATTTGATCATAAAACAATTCACGATTTAGTAATTAGGAACTGCAGCACGTCCATCAGACCTCTGTGCCATCTCCTGGTGTCATATTGTGCGAGTCAGTAAGTTTAAAAGCAGACAAAAACACCTTTTAATGACTTGATATCTCCTTTCAGCATCTGTGTCCTATTTTCAGTTTGCTTGACACCCTTGAACATGTTTCATGGCCTGACTAAGCACCCTGTTTGCCTAACTAAGCCATGTTCCCTGCTGAGATATGATTTTTTTCCTTTGAATTACATATCTCATAGGAAACAGAAATAACTAGACCAAATTCCCTAAGTATCTCAAGACTCTCATCAATGTAATTCATACATTATCTACATCTGTCTCCCTAGCCTCCCTCCTCTCTTAGAGGCACTGTGTTCCTCACTAGGTTTCCAGATCCACATCAGGATTCTTCCTTTGGGAATGACTCTACATTAGCAACTGGCTTTTCCTCCCTGGTACCCTCCCTGTCCTGCCCTCTACTTCCCCTCCCACACTGTCTGCTTAAAACTGTCAATGAAGACATTTTCTCCAAGTTATCTAGTTGTAAGGTTTGCTTGATAGATTGATTGACTGACTGATTGATTGAAAATAAATCTTTCCTTGAGACATTCCCTCAATCCACTCTCCAAATTGTTTTCAGCAACTGGTAATTCTTAAACCATTCAGGACACACACACACACACACACACACACACACACACATATCATATGTGTGTGTGTGTAATATATATATGTATGTATAATGGTCTTTTGTTCCTGCACTTCTTTAGGTATTTGGGTTAAGGCAATTAACTTGAGTCTTCCTTTGTATGTCATGATGCCTTGTATATCTCTGAATCTCTGAGTTATCTGCTCTGTACTGTACTATAATTATATGTTTCTATAGTTGCCGTAAAGACTTACGGCTCTCTCCAAGACAGGATTCTTATGGTATTTATTCGGGAACACTTTATGCTTAGAGGAATCAGTATGTTGCTCCTATGCCAATATAACTCACTACAAATGATCTTATCCAGCATCAGATCTCACTTCAGATAGTGCTAATGCTCTTTGCCTATGGGCATTATAAAATGTAAAATCCCATCATTGGTTGATCACTTTGGCGAGCAGCAACGTTAGCAGCAAATGCCAAAACTTATATGATCAGCAAGACATGGTCAGAAATATTTCATTTGTCAGTCACCAAGTAGAGCTTATAATACAGTTCTGTGGCTAGTTTGCACATGACTAAATAGTACACCTAAAAATATAGTAGATTGAGCAGACCTTCCATGCTCTGCTGACTGCTTTTGTGCCTAGTATAGAGGGCACTTCACTTTGCACATTTAGCATGTCCTGCAGTTGTAGCTCTTCTTTGTCAGCCTAAAATGTGGCAACTATCCTAATACATCTGCCCAGAGAGCCACTTTCTTCTAATCCCCAAAGAACCCTATGGGTGAGCATGGTTCAGGAACACGGTTCATGGCAAATTCCTTGCAAACATTATTCATTCTGAGAAAACAGAGAAAGTTGCTGATGTAGAGGAAGTGCAGGTCATAGTGCCAACATGAACGAATGCTGTTTCAAGGAAAGGCCACTCACATTCTCAGCTGTCTGGCATACTTATGCAACTTGCTAATGATTTTTTTCCTGGTATTTTGTTAATCTGTTTTCTAGAAGGCCCATGGACGCATTATGGAGGCACATTTTACAAACAAAAACCAATACGGTTTGTTAAAGGGAGACTGAGCTTGGACATAAGGCCAGACCTAGAGTAGACCGGCTTCATGTGTCAGCAGAATGTCACCTTGAGAAAGCATGACATTTGAGAAAGTCCCTTAGGCTCTGAGCATTCCATTCTGTAAAGAGTGAGTCAAGACAGTGAAAACAGAAGGCCACTGTTGACTAGTGAGATGGTTCAATGGATCAAGTGCTTACTGTCCACATGTAAGGACCAGAGTTCAGAATTCCCAGTGCCCACGTAAAGGCCAGACATGATGGTATGTATATTTCTGTAACCTTGGTACTGGTCGGGGGCTGGGAAGACAGACAACTCACTTGTTAGCCAGCCTAGCTGAAACCACAAGTTCTAGGTTCAGGGAGAGACCGTGTCTCAAACCATAAAGTAGAGAGATATTGAAAAGATAAGAGACAGTCTCCACAGGTACAATTTAGCATTCACTGTTCCCCCAAACACAGATATACCATACATGATGTTGCTATTATGAACCCACTGGGCATGGACATGAGAGCTTGGTCAGTGTTGTTGCCCTCTGATACATACTTGGGAGTTGTCATGTCTTATATAGCCTGTATGTATAATCCAGGTTATTCATCTTTCAACCCTAATACATACATACAAACATACAACCTTACATACACACACACACACACACACACACACACACACACACACACACACACACACATATATATATATATATATATATATATATATATACATACATACACAGAGAGAGACAGAGAGATACACATGTATCCATGTATATATGCAGTACAAATTTTATAAGACACTATCCCTAACCTGTTGTCTTTGCTATGTTTATAGGGCGATAATTCTCAAACCATAGGAGACACAATCTAATAGCCTATCAAGTGATTATCAGACCACTCTAGTTAACTTATGGCTTAGAAGGATTTTTGAACTATTGCCTAAAAGATTGGAGTGAAGTTAGACACCATCGAATTTTGTGTGATATGAGTAAAGAAAGATAGAAAGTGAGTAAGGGGCTAAAACAGACAAAAGGAAAATTAAATCTCTGGCAAATGAGAAAATCATTGTTACTTTCCTATTAGTTATTCTTTCGTTTTTAGCACTCTGAACCACATCCCTTTCCCCCACCCCAGAGTTGAAGACATTTTCTCTCTGCTGAAGACGTCAGCATTAAAGTAGCAATTCAATAGCCGTAGCTGAAAGAGCAGGGTGGGTAGTGAAGCACGTGACAGACATGAGATAGCCCACATTATTGGCTTATGGTTTTCTGTTTTCCTTTTTGTTTCTTTCTTTCTTCTTTCGTTCTTTCTCTCCTTTTGTTTCCACAGTCAGTAGTTGAGAATGCATAATTTTAACAATCTGAGAGAGACCTAAAAAACTAAAGCTTAATTTGCGTACATTGTGGGCACACACTAGGATTTCTAGTTGCAAATTTCCTTCTCAATCAAAATATTCGTAATCGAATTTAATTTTCACTTATAAGTTCTAAGGTATCACTTAGAATTCAAGAATCCTATCACTAGAGACAATAAAAGACATTAAAATAGAAAGCCAAGAGGCAAATAAGGTATATTTAATAAAATCAGAAGTTCTCCTAATTAAAAACAACCTTAGTCTAAGCCTGACCTTCTGCCTACAATGGCCTGGATTTACAACTGTGCTTGATTGATGGATGAACAAGAAGAACTCTCATAATTATCAGCCATAAGTTTATTATCCAGTGTTTACAAATAGACTTTTTGGTCCTACCAGGATCTAGACCCAAGCTTTGAGTCTGGTCTTCTGAGAAGAGCTGTTACAAAGAGGAAGAGAAAGTACTGTAAGAAGGTCAGCTGCTGTGCAACTGCCGTAGAAAGTGCGCAGATACGGACTGAATTTTGCTTACCAGACTGAGAATGATACTGCTGTTCTATAAAAGACGTAATACGGTCTGTGCATACATCAGTAGCATTTACTGTTCAAAACGGATCTCTGTCTGTACACGTTACTTCTAGGTTTTGTTTCTGTAGTTTCAATTTAAAAGTTCAGACAAAAAGTGGCCAGAGAGAAATACTTTCCCTTTGTGAAACAGCAAGCCATTTGTCTTTCTTCAAATGTTCATTCATTGGATTAATTGTTTAAAATACTGTGTAATTTTGAACATATGCAAATTACACTATTACATGGTCATTTATACTTTGCACCATTCTATGAAGAAAATATAGCAATCAAAAAAAAAATGAAATGAGCTAGCTCATAAGTCGCATATTTGGACTATCGAGTTATAACCCAACTCTGTCTGCTAGACTGCAGCCTTTGGGAGCTGATACTTGGGAGCATATTGCCCAACAAAAGAAGTGCAGGAGCCTCAAAGGAAAAACAGGCTCAATATTGATTTAAGGGGTTATAATCACCCCATTTCACCTCTTAATAGAGATGAGCTGTCAGCATCACCACAGCAGTTTATTACAAAGCACTTAAACATCTGGTCCTTAGAAAATGAAATAAGTAAATAATTAATCATTATCCACAATTACTAGTCCAAAACCTTTTTCAACAGAGTTTGTTGACTACTGTAAGTCCCCATTCTCCAAGTCAGTTGAGCCCATTCCAAAGGGAGTACAAAGAAATTCAAATAGAATGCCCTCCTAAACTTTGAAACTACCTGTCTTCATTGCATTCAACACAACTTTATGCATCTTGTACAGATTTATAAAATCTTACATTTCTCACAAATCATATTATGCAAAGTTCATCATGTATGTGTGTGTGTATATATGTGTGTATGTAAAAACTACAAACCCATGTTAGTATTTACCCTTCTTGATAGACTCTGTCATGTAACTCAACATCAGAGTATATTGAGGCTTCTCAGGAGTCTTCTTAATTGCTGCTGGGTGGAACTTAAATTCCTAGAAAGCTGACCTGTGTATTCCTTCTTTGACCATGGAAGACCCATTTCTGAATTGCCAGGCTACCATTGTATTCTCATAACTTGACAGGAGAAAACACGAAGGCATAGAGTGCTTGTTTATTCTGTCAGGAGAACCCTTATCTTTGCTTAGCTAGGCAGTAAAAAGGCTAAAATGTGTAATGGAAAGACGCCTTTGTAATAAAATCCTCCAGCGAATATTTCGAATGTAGCTTCAAACAAGAAAGACACATTCCTCACACTATCCTACCAGCACCCAAGGGGAGTGTTCTATTAAGCCAACTATTCCAACCACTTATTAACTTTAACTTGTAACCAAGAAACAGTGAGTTCGTCATAGCACTGCATGATAATCAACATGCCAGGCTAAGGAAAGGATAATGAGAATTTCGATTTGGATAGTGATCCCGAGAAACTTCGGAAGACTTCTCTAGACCTGCTCCACATCAGTTTCTTCCTGGCCTCTCATAAAACAAAAGAGAAAAATGCTAGACCACGTCTCTCTCTCTCTCTTTCTCTCTACCCTGCCTATCCAAAGGGCTTAGCGCTATCCTAGACCAGAGCTAGGGTTTCTGAAATCAAAGCCCATGGCTCCTTTAAAATGCTTGTTGTTCACAGCCATTGGTCTGTTGCCATCTTCTGATCTGTCCTTCCACAAAGAAACAGAGGGGCATGTGAAGATGAAGAAAGACAGTGTCTTCCTAAATCTTTTTCTTTTGAAACAAGAAGACTGAAGAGCCTGGAGACGGATCCAAGAGGGGCTCTTGAGCAAAGGGAATGAATGATTCCTGTCAAACACCAAGACTTGTTTACTGCAGTGCTGGAAAGTACAGTTATCTTGCAGGAAAGCAACAACAACTGGGGGAGGTGAGAATCAACCCCACACTAAATGGGTCACCTGGAAAAAAACCACCACCTTCCTCCTTTGAGTGAAATGTCTCAATATTGAAGCCTTTTAAGGAGCCGAGGGGAAAATAGCCATAGAGAGCATGGTATCCACACTGGCTCAGTTTGTTCACAACAATAACAAATTGGCACAGCGTGAGGTGAAATAGATGAAGGGTTACCTAGCTCCAGGCACAAAAGAAACCATTCAGAACTCTCAACTTCTCCATACCTCTTTTGAATGCATTTTTTTTTTCATAGAACGACAGAAGCATGAATAAGCAAATTTGCATTTTCTCCCCAAACTGCAGAGTTGAACAGCTCATTTCTTTTCAGTCAGAAGTAGAGGTGAGGTTAATGAAAAATCAAAGGTGATTACACTACTATGTGTTCAAAGAGGACAGATATCCTGGCTATTGCAACATGAACAAATGGACTCAAGCAATAGGACTTAGCTAAAACAGAAGCTGTTGTTTTGTAGCAAAGTACTCTTTCTTCTGGAAATGAGAATGTTAATCCTTTAAAGGGAAAATAACCTTTGCTTTACTTAAAGCAAAAGTTAAGAGGTATGGCCTTAACCATAGAGCTGTAATACTAGAAGAAAATGGAGAGATGCATACTATGTAGCAAGGACTACTTCCAGGACTTTTAATCTTAGAATTAAGGGCTCCTGATGTGCATTTTCTGTAAGAACAACTAGATCCTTATGCTGACAGACGGCCCTCACCAACAAGGGAAGGGAGGCACAGGCACCAAAGCCCTCCTGAGTCGGGAACACTGGTGATGCAGTTGGAAGTGGGCCCCTGAGGCCTACAGACATGCTATTCTGCCTCTTTCATAGACATCAGAGCTTGGGAACAGAGACTGTGGTCATCAGAGAAGGGAGATACGCCACAGCCCTGACTGTGCATGACTCTAGAGTTGTAACAAAACAGGCACCTGTCAAGGGTAACAGAAGAGTCCTCTACCCCCACATTCACTGCAAGTGATTTCTAACTGGAAACCAGAACATCTGTAACAACCCAGTAGGTGATTTTGCTGGTGTCTTAGACAATGAGATGGTTGGTCACAAAAGCAGCTATGGACCCCTACGAAATCTGTGTTTATATATCTATTACTTATCCTGAGTCTGGTCAAAATGTTTACATAGGAAATATATTTTGAAAATCAGGCCCAATAGAGGCAGCACCTCATGTGTATGTTGGGAGACAAAAGGCCTTGTAATGTGCTTTTATCATAAATCACAAAGTTTCTGCTGTAAGAAATTGAATCCACGCCCCCTCGGAGGTACCACAAAAACAAGCAACTTTCAAAATAAGCACCTTTGTCCTTGTAATGGCCTCAGCAGTGAGCTCTTTCACACTCAGTCACAGATGCCAATAAGAAACGGGATGGGATGGTGCACGTCTGGAGAGCTCCATGCATTGAATCATTGAATTGAACCTTAATACCTGACCACACATCCAAGAACTAAGCAAGTTCCGTAAAGTTGGTCCACTCCATGATTCATGTGTGAGCAATCTATCAGAATTCTATTGGTTCAGCCCAGAAGGACTACCCTCAAATAACTAAAGCATTCTTAAATATGAGCAGGTCAGATATTACGGTTGTTTGTTTGTTTGTTTTTTATCGAGTCAGCATTCAAAGTTTCCCTTAACCTTCTATGGAAATGCAGGCCAATTGATATTTGGTATCAGAAATCCATGTATGCCCTTTTCTAGAGCATTTTCAAATAACAACAACAACAACAATAATAATATAGACAAAGCAGATTTCCAGTCCTACCATTTCTGTTCCTTACTAGGTAGGTTGTCTATTTTTGTTTATGAACTATTAGCTATTGTGAACATCCTATGCTTTCTTATTTGGGATGCTTTGTAGCAACAAGAAAAATTTAATTGCATAATCGTTACTTTCTCAAATGGTCTTCTTGGCTTTATACTGAGCACTCAAGACAGACCTTGCTCTGCTTGTTGCCATGGGGTTTTAGAATTCTGAGTTTCCAGACTGGAAGGTATTGATTACTTACCATATCCAGGAATGCCTTCTGAAAGGGAAGGTATTCACATGCATCATGTTCGCAGCTCTTCCGTCATTAATATTTTCCTCGTCTCCTATGTTGCATGTAGTGATTTTCACAGATGAATCCCAACACTCTGGTTTGAGCATCGATCATGGATAATTATTGCAACAAGTAATGAATTTCACCCCCCAAAAAAATCACCCCCCCAAAAAAGAACACAAACAGCAAAAACAAAAGCCCTTCCAGGATTTGGAGAACGAAACATCACAGAGTATTGCAGGTATGAGTCCATCCATGTAGCTCCTACCAGTGAACACACTAATAGAACCAGTCCAGTCTCTACTCCTAAATGATGGCGAGTATTGTCCTGGTGAGATCCAAGTGTCTTGAGTATGAATTAATGCATCTTCATAGAAAGGACTATGGAATGTGGACAAAAAGGAGTCAAAAGACAGTTTCTTGTTATCCTTGTTAAAGAAGTGTTAGGAGGGAAATGGAAAACTTCAGGTCGCTGTGCCATGCTGTCCTTTAGGGATGAATACTGCTTTTTCTTCTTTCTTAGGAACATATTCCTGTGTGGTCACTTTAACGCAGTGCTACTGTCTGAGGCTGAGACGTGTCCGACAAAGACCTGGGCAGAGGGACTAGAAACCATGTATAGCGCAAGGCAACTTCTTCTCCCGATCTCAGAATTGCTGGTTTCGAATGCCGAAGTAGGAAGGCAATGAGTAATTTCTGCTTTGCAGGACAGGATTGGTGCTGGCTCCCATCATGACTTCAGAAGGCGCTGTGGTGATGAAATTCATCTGCCGCCTAACCCCACAATAAGGCTGTCTGCTCTCTTTAAGTAAAATGACTAAGCTATCGATTCTCTCACTGCAGAATCCCCTCTATCAAAACCGTGTGTGAGCTTTTAATATTTTTTTTTTTTTTTTTTTTTTGCCTTGGAAAGAAAATGAATTTCACAGCTGCAAGGCAGACGTTGTCTAAGAATTTCTTACTCGGCTGGCTTTCTTGTCTCTCTGTTGTCTTTACCACCCCAATTCAGTTCCCAATTAGATGTCATTTACTCTGGTGCTCTGACATCCGCAAGATTTTCATGCCCAGGCTATACAGACCTTGCATGCTTTTGAAACACAGTGGCAACAGGAGTCCCCCCACACCGAATTTCCGGCAGAACCTTTGGTATCCTCGCAGCCGCCTTGTCTGCCCTGGGCTGTGCCGCCCCAGCTCTGAGCAGGACACTTGCAGGCTCCCTGGTACTGTACATTAACTCTGCAGTAGCCCGCTCGCTCAGCTGCAGACTGCTGCCTGACAGGGGATATGCTGGCGTCAAGGGGGCCCTCTAGGTGGGTTCCCCGTCACTGCAGAGCCGCGCACTCCTTGCTAGCCTCCAAGGAAGAGTGAGCTAAAGGGGTTAAAAGGAAGAGCTTGCCCTGAAGGAGCAGATTTCTTTCAGTAAGTAATTACCAGGCAGGAGAGGAAAAAAGGCTAAAGAAACCTGTAAATAACCTCACAGGGAAATGACACACTGAGCAAATAGACGGAGGAAGGTTTTTCTGTTTGTTTGTTTAATTTTCTACCTATTCAACGAAAAGAAAGGGAACAAATGAAGTCCAGAGAGAATGTGCAAATGATAGGTATGTTCTTTTTTTTTTTTTTTAAACAAAAACATGGGGGCGGGGCAGCTCTGCTTACTAAGATGATTTGTAACCAGTTAAGTACGGATCTCCACACTCTGATTTTGGACAGGAAATCCTGGGGAAGCTAGTTCTGCCGAAGTCACTTAGACTTCTGCTCCGTTTGCGCATGTCATAAAGCTGCTTGTTTGATTAGGGGGTGTGTAGCTGGGAGGAGAGCTCCCGTTTCATTTCCTGGAGCCTGCCCCTTTGTTGCAGAAATTCTGTGCAATAGTCCCCCGAAAGCACCCCATCGCTGTTGATGCCATTTTGGAGCAAGAATAAAATAGTAAACTCTTGGAATAGTAGGTTGGCTCTTGAATGGTGCTTGCCTGAAATCAGAGAATGGGCTTCTCCGTGGTAATGTGCGCAACGTTAACGTATCTCTTTTAACTTGGGTGTTTAAAGAAGGCCATTATGCAATTGCTTCATATTAAAAGGAATACTGGCAACACTTAACATCCTATTCATCTTCACTTAGGGTTTCCCCAGTGAATTCTTGTCCTTGTAGGAAAAAAAAAAACATTACTGGGGAGAAGAGGATTCATTTCTCATAAATTCTAAAGCAGATGTTTAAAATAAAAATGGAATTAGTTTCAGAACTGCTAAGGTTTGATGAATTGATGGTCCCAGGTCAAGAATTCATTCCTGGTAGGAGGAAGAACTAGAGGATTCCTTTAAAGCAATTTGAATTGTGCATGCAGAAAGATGGCACCATGTAGCACAAAGGGACATGAGGAAAGTTACTGGGACTTCCTGTGATGGAGGCAATGTCCTTGAAGCACCTTTGTGTAGAAGGGACCAGATCTCTCTCCTAAGGTCATTTGTGAGCCTTCCCAGAACCCTTTCGGCTGGAATTGTTCTCAGCAGACTCTCAACGCTTGCAATCAGGTATCACACAGTAATGCAAACTGGTTTGTTAGAGTGTATACTTAAATATCATTATTTAAGACCTAGGTGTACTAGCAATGTCCCTGGCCATCTTCTAAGTGCTTCACAGGATAACCCCACTTAATCCACTCAGTGATGCTGTGAGGCGGAGATGATCTCTGACCCGGTGCCAAAGAGGAGTGGAGGCACTCAGAAGTTAAATATTGCTGGAAGACAAATAACACATTTGCAGAAAGAAGTCTGACCACATGGCTAAGATTTTTGCCTGTATTATTCTATTCCCCCCAAATTAGTTTTGCCACCTGGAGAATGAACTCTAAGGGCTAGTAATTGTCCATCATCACACTTTCGGGGAGAAGAAGCTCTGGGGCCCACTTAGGTTATAGGCATCTGTCCTTTTCCTTTTATGGTAGGGATGATGTGACAGGCATTAACTATTTCAAAACCAGTACATTCTTCTCATGCCAGGTGAGCAAGCGGGTCTCCTTAGAACGTCGTAATATTTGTAAAAAACAAAAATAAGCTAGTACTATAACTTCCATTCTAATAAGCATTTTCACTTGACACTTTTGTCTGTTTTTAGTACATTCTATTTCCATTCTATTCATAGGCCAAAGTGGAATATCTATGCAACCCAACAACAACAACAGCAACAGTAACAGCAACAACAACAAATAACTGAACAAATTTTTTCCAGGCATCACGGTTTCCCATCTGATACTGGCTAGCTATGTTTCCACGTGGGGACAATGACATAAGCAGACACTTTATAGATTGAAAACACAAAATGACTCAGTTATTAGGTCATTAAATGAGATTTTCAAATTAAAATATACTTTTAAAAGAAACATCAATTGATTTTTCCCCCCAAGTGCTGGGAACTGAAATTGAGACCTCACAGATGTTAGTCATGGCTTCAGTCACTGACTTAAATACCCGCCCTTCAGCCTAATATTTTTAAGGTGAAATTTTCTTTCTTTCTTTTTTTAAATATGTAACTGTTTCAAATAAGATAAAACAAGCTAGATAGTAACAACTGAAAAACAATAATAAGCACTAAGAATTCTTGAAGCCTAACAAAGAAAAATATAATTTATCTCCCAGTCCAGGGAGCTAAGATTACAAATTAATGAGTAACCTTAAGTTGAGTAGTTTTGCAGATGTAAGTCAAATATAAAAGAAAGGTTCTGAGTTTTAAGAGCTACGGCCAGTAAATTACAAAATGATGCTTCATGAGACAGTAATGAATGAATGTGTGATTTTCAGAAAACAACAGGCAGAGTAGTGTGGCAGCTTAGAAACGCGTTCTAAAAAGGAAAAAACGTTGAGGACTTTCTTGTTTTGTTATATTGAAAGACAACGGTCACTTTACAGAACTTCTAAGTCTGGGTGAACCATGGCAGGCTCTCTAGCTCATCCCAGCCTCAGTTCTGATAAGCAAAGGATCACCAATCACTCCCCACTGACTCTTAGACCTCAGGGAGGTCCCTGTGGCTAGGCTGTAGCCTCAGATCAAGCAACACCAAGACTGACCATGTCTTGTGGTCTTTAAATTTTTCAGTCCCACAGAAAGCCCGAGATTAGCTGATCGTTCAAGGCTAGACTAGTATTAACTACCCTCAAATGAGAGATGTGAGGAAAAATACAGCTAAATTACTATTGAAGTATGAGCTTAAACATAGAGCAAATCAAAACACTTAACGTTTTCATTAAAGTTACTCAGGGTTGTGGGTGTAACACTTGTTCTGCAAATAGAGGCGTTCACAGGACTAACACAGAAAGTTGGACACGGTTATGTGGGTGCCCGTAACCATGGTTTTGTGGAGGAACAAGGAAAGGGGGACTTCCAAAGTTTGCCAGCACACAGTGAGAATCTGTGTCAAGAGATGGAGCAGGACACCAGATGCCTGCCCCGATCTCTGTCTCCAAGGGTATGTGCAAGTGGATGCATCAACACAAACATCACATAGACGTTTAGACAATATTGCTTAAACTTTACACAGACCCAAAGCAAAAAGAATGGGGGCACTACCCGTTGTCCCCTGTCCTTTCTAATAAAATCCTTTTGTGAGAAGGAGGCTGACTCTTGACAAATGCTTAGAAATCTAAAATTTGGTAAAGCTGCCTTTGGCCACCTGTGAGCCAGGGTAGAGACAGGGGTCTCAGGGTTTCGGGGTTCCTCTTTTTTTTTGACTCCTTCCTTTCAAAGTTTGGTTCTACAAAAGAGGAACAGAGAGCCAATAGCTTCTTCAAAACCTCGCAATTCTTTCTTGATCTTTGAAGATTCCATGCTCTTCACATTCCTTCAATGTTCAATGTCCCTGTCAGGTGATGAAAAGGCTAAGTCACCCTGTCTTGCTATTGTAACCACAGCGTGCCACAGCCCCACACTGGCCTCTGAACCTGGGTAGTTCCTTCTTGTGCTTCTCAGTAATGGGAGGTGACAACAACTGCCCACTGAATTCAGGTTCTTTCTGTTTGTTTATGAGTTTTCTGTTTCTGACCCTTCTTCTTCTTCTTTTTTTAATTGGATATTTTCTTTATTTACATTTCAAATGTTATCCCTTTTCCTGGTTTCTCCCTGAAATCCCATCCTCCCTCCTCCTGCTTCTATGAGGGTGTTTCTCTACCCATCCACCCACCCCCACCTCCCTGGCCCCTGAGTAACTTTTTAGTGAAAATATTAACTAAAGCATTTTTATGATTTCATTTATATAACTTCCAAGAGCTTACTAAATCTCTTAGAGATCCCTTTTAGTATATATAAATGCATACACACACACACACACACACACACACACACACACACACACATATATATATCCATATCTAAACACATATGCATGTACACACATATGTATATGTATGTGAATATGAGAGGGGCATAAAAATGTGTAAATGTATATATATATATATATATATATATATATATATATATAGTATATAAGTATGTGTACAAACATAGCTTGTTGTAGTATTTTATTTACAGAAACAAATTATAAGCTACTTTATAATACAAAGTGTTTACATATATTTTAATACATTCATTTCAATATAAATACAGATTTTTCTGTAAGGTACAATCTACTTGTTTCAATGTTTTGGTGTGTTTAGGACACTCAAAAACTTTATTGGCACTCACTAAATGTTAACTAATGACCATGTCAATAATGATGCCATTATCCTCCTGACAACTTTGAGCAAAGGCTGAAGGCGTGCTGTTCAGCACATTCAAAACTGAAACAAGAGAAGTTCTTCATGAAGCCAGGGTTTAGACTGCTAAGCATCAGGGAACTGTGTGGTGTCCCAGCACGTTGCTGCTATATTCAATTCCCACATATTCTTGTAACTGAGAAATAGTACCAACTGAAATAAAAAAGAAATTTACTAAAAAAACTATCTTGATTGTCTAAAAACTAACAGGCCCTTTGGTAACCTGTTCATGATTTAATTTATTAAAAATTAGTCATCTGGGACCATAGAGTCAAAGCTTAAACCTTCTCTCTTAAGCAATGAGAAGATACGTTCACAAAAGAAGTGGTTTATCATCCAATGCAGTGCACTTCATGACTGGAGCATCTAGAACATTCACTAAACTCCACTAGAAGTATTTGTAGCAGTAGAAGAGGTAGAATATAAATTTCTGGGATAAGAAAGGGCACTTAATATTTAGTTTCAAGTATAAAATATGGAAATATTCATAGCATATTTGAAAATAAAAATCAGAATTTTAATTATTTTAATTTGCATTTATCTTATTCAATAAACATTTATTTATTTAAAATTTTAAAATTTATCACTATCATTTAATTTGCATTATCTTAATTTGAAATTCTTCCTGTTCACATATTGTGTACCTTTCACCAACTCACTAAATTCTTTGAGACACAATTTAGTTAGTCATATCTGTGTGTGTATTTTCATGTGTGTGTGTGTGTGTGTGTGTGTGTGTGTACAGTGTGTGTATAGGTACAATATATGTGCATATATAGTTTATTATAGTATTTTACTATACATGCTAAAAATTATAAACTAAGTGTAATATGAAGAGCATTCATGTGTATTTCAATGTGCTTGTTTTAATATAAAATATAGGTTTTTCAGGAAGGCTACAGTTCACTTGTATCCAAATGGAAAAACAGAAAGCAACAACAAACCTCAAGTTTGTTACTGTAAGGAATCTTCTCCTGATGTGAAATTATATTTGATTTTAATCTTAAAAGCTCTAGAGGATTTGCATCCTATTTCATACACCAATATGCCAGAAATATTCCAAGACAATAATTCACAAATTCAAACCATAAAAGTATCTGTCATGGAATAGAGACCAGCATCAAATAATACTCATGCTGTAGGATTTCTAAACAGATTACTCGGAAAAATATCTGAAATAATACTATATTTAAAAACAAAACAAAACACTTCAGCATTTTAGAACAGTACCTTCAGTATGAACTTACAAACGTGCATATGTGCTAACACATTTGGTTTTTGTCAGTGCAGATGAGAAAAACATGAGCAAGACACACTCAATTAGCTACTCTTGGGACACAGAATAAAAGCAAAGGGTATTTAAAATAATTTTTATTATATATATAATTATATTATACTATGATATACAATAATTTAATATATATGTATGGCATTTTATTTTATATGTTTTGATTGACTATTTAGAAAAAACCTTTTCTATTGCCTTGATTACCACCATAATTACATGATAAGACCTTATTGTTGAAGATACCACATATTGTGGGTGCAAGATGTAGAGAAATCAGTCTCAAATTGACTGTGAAAAGTCTTCCCTGCTCACTAGTTTTCCTGGTGCCTGAAGGTCCCATGCAGACCACTGGGGAAGAAAAGACATCAGCTGTCTTACTCAGCACCAGGCCCTACATAGGACTCCTTACTGACCTTCTAGGAAAACCTACAAGTTTGACAGTGGTAGACCTATCATGGGGTTACTAACTGCTTTCTGATTGGACTTGACATCTATCCCATGGAACATATTCCACCTGTCACAGTAACCCGGGTCAAAAGACTTTGGTCAGGGAGTTCAGAGCCCCCCCCCCCCCCCCCCCGAGAAGAACCCTGCTAGGGTTATTGTGATAAATGGTAATATGATCAAATTACCTTCTAAATATACTTATGGCCATAATCATGGACTGCTCGCAACCTTGGTCAGAAGAGCTTCTCTTTGCAATGCAGAAGGTGTTGAGACTGAAGACTTGGTATGTACGCAACCCTGAATGACACATCTTTATCAACCCCCAACCCCTACACGGGATCAAGCTAGGTAGGTAAGAAGATCGCTAAGCACTACCTCTTACTGACGGGTTCTTGGCTGAGAAGGCTGATGAGATAGTTATTTGAATCTTCAAAGTCTTACAGACTTTGGGTTAATTTCCTATGTTCCAGTAACTAGCCATCTATCCAGGCACACACATGTAGCAATAATGGGACTTCATGGGTTACTAATAGGACAGTAGGAGGAGTTGGAGAAGAGGAGGAGGAGGAGGAGGAGGAGAAAATGATGTTAGGAAGAAGAAGTACTGTGATAAATATAAGAGGAGTTGGAGGAGTAAATGCAGGTTGTATATAATCATATTTCATTGCATACATGTGTGAGATTCTCATAGACAAAAATAATATATATATATATATTGTTTTATAGTTAAAAGATAAAATCAAGAGACACTATATTTAATGTTGAGAAACAGGTGTCAATCCTTGTTAGCAACTTCAAATTATAATATCAAATTTTGAGTTTCTAATATTCATTAGGCTCTCTGAAAGGGTAGGGAACTTTCAGCTTTAAAACCAAAAACTCAGGAAGGCGGTGGTGGTGCACACCTTTAATCCCAGCACTCAGGAATCAAAGGCAGGTGGATCTCTATGTGTTCAAGTCCAGCCTCGTCTACAGAGTGAATTCCAGGAGAGCCAAGGCTACACAGAGAAGCAAAACCCAAACAAACCCAAACCCAAAACCCAAACAAACAAAAACCAAACTAAACCAAAACCAAAACCAAACCAAACCAAATCCCTAAAAGCTCAATGGTTGAATTCAAAATCTACATTCAATAATGCAAATTTTCCACATAGATCATTACCTCTGTTAACTTGGAGTTTTATGTGTGTATATAACCAGCTGAGTTATTCAGTCTTCTGCATCTACAGGAATACTGCACTTGGGACAAGATACAATTATCAGAGTTAGGACTATTATCAGTAAAGACATGTCTATTGGCAAAATGAAGTAGCTGATCAAATATCCTTAAAATGTCACTATCAAGCTCAAATGTATGAGTATATGCAAACATGGATTTCAGTGTTTGTAGCATTCCTTAATCCAGAGAACCATTGTTGTAGATATATACCCTCTACACAATGCAGTGTTGTAGACTCATTCCCTCTATACAATATAGTGTTGTAGATACATACCCTTGCACAACCCAGCACAGTGTTGTGTAAGTTAAGTGTTTCAGACACACACCCTCTACACAACACAGCACAGTGTTGTAGACACATACCCCCTCTACAACACAGTGTTGTAGATACATACGCTCCACAAAACACAGCACAGTGGGTCAGGACAAAGAAAGTGATGTTTGCGGTAGGATCAAGAGAGGCATTGGGCTGCATGCTTGTTTTGCCTGACTCATCCTCACTGATCAGATATTGCTAACTATATTTCTTGTCATTGATATTTTAACACCTCTTTCCAGTTCTGTCACTCATTCTGCCAGTTTCAAAAGTCATATAATCTGGAGCTGGAGCAATGTCTCAGTGATTGTGAGTACTTACTGCTCTTGCAGGGGACAAAGAATTAGCGCTTGATCCACATCTGACAATATATCTCTGCAATTACATCTCAAGTGTTGCACATGTGGAGATAGTCTTGTGTCTTTTCAATAGGTGAGATAGGATTTCATGCTTCTTTGTAAACTTGAAGCTCATTATATTCTTTAAGAAACCATGCAAGTCTATGATTGGAAGCACTATGGTCTTCACCCACACTGGGGAAAGTCTAGCCATTGTGGGTAGTGCCCACTCTTGGGCTGGTGGTCCTGGGTTGTATAATAAAGCAAGCTGAAAAAGTCATGTGGAGCAAAGCAGTCAGTAGCAGCCTCTATGTCCTCTGCATCAGCTCCTGCCTCCAGGTTCCTGCCCTGTTTGAGTTCCTGCCCTGGCTTCCTTTGATGATGAACAGCTGTAAGGAGTGGTATATCAAATAAACTCTTTCTTCCCTCACTTGCTTTCTGGTCATGGTGCTTCATCACAGTAATAGTAATCCTAACTAAGACACAGGGTTTCTCTACATAGTATTGGCTGTCCTGGAACTCACTCTGTAGACCAGGCTGGCCTTGAATGTACAGAGATCCACCTTCCGAAGGCTGATGTTAGAGGCATGTCCTGTCATGTTCAGCAAGTTCTATCATTAGAACATAGTGGGTCCTATGTTTCATTGAGACTTTAATTAATGCAAGCGGGGAGAAAGCCTTCTCACAATGACATACAGAGGAAGATTCCACTTAGGGTTAAGTAAAAGCTGATGAACAAGATGTGGGTGGCAATTACAGAGGAGACATCAGAGAGTAGAAACACAGGGGCAAATGGAAAATGTTAGCCATATGGTACCCAACAGACGATCTGTCTTATTCCCAGAGTTTCCTAAATCTAACAAGGTCCATTTGTTTTTGCACATTTCTGTGTAACCACTGTGAATGAGGGTTTCCTGTTCTTCTGCTGTTGTTGAGTGTGTGCTTGTGTGTGCACATGTGTGTTTGTGTTTGTGTGTGTGCATCTGGTCTGAGTCAATCACTTCTACTCATAATTAAAATCTTGCTAAGTTACCATTTAAAAAAAATCTTATCTGTCTTTTCAACGATTTCTTTCCTTCAAATACAAATCAATTAAAATGAATAATCTGTTATGATACTGAAGAGCCACAATGGACTAACACATAGGCTTTAATCTGGACCAAACATACTGGAGCTAAGTATGTAGCTCCAGTATGCACCCCCATCCAGAAGTTCCACATGGCATGGCTTTGCTCTGACTGACATGTACTTCAGTTCAAGTCATAATATTAACACCAAGATTTTCACCAGCCCCTTAATGTATTTGTCACTGAATATCAAATTGTTTTAGAAAAAGGATGTTTGGATTAAAGAGGGTACTAAGAAGGAAGATAGAGATCGTGGAAATGGTAAATATTGTGATTTATGTGTGTGTGCTATGGGTATGGAAATTCAGTACTAAAAGACAAATTTTCTCTTCAGGGAGTTAAAAAAGAACATTCATATGGTTATTCTAAAACAACTATTAAAATGCTCAAAGACATTAACTTTGTTAAAACAACTTATCTTGGAATAATTAATAGTTTTAAAGGCATTATGGTATAATTAACTGAAACATTATTTGCATTTGAGTGTAAAATAAATTCGCAATGCAGGTAATTTTAAAATCCTCCATGCATACTATAAACAGAAAGCCTCTCCTTCACCTTATATTTTACACCTTCTCTGCTGTTTAAATGCTGTGTCTACCACCACCTGCCCTACCTATCTCTGGTCCTGGCATATTCCACCTCTAACATCATCAATGTGGGCTATACAGGTTATTTAATAGATGTAATAAACAGACTCCACACAAGTAACAAATGTCCAATCACTGAGACCAACATGAAGTGGAGTTGCCTTTGCTCAGCTACTGTATGTAGCTCTTTGAGAAGCATGGTGTAAGGGAGAGAGCCCAGTTGCCTCCGATATGGCTTCCCTGTACTCGATTCCATGATTCATAAGCTGAAGGAAGACACAAAATCTTTCGGATTGCTCACGACATAGAGCAGCACAGCTCACTAGGAGGTGATTTCACTTTAGAATTTCTGTTTTCTCATGTCCCATTCCTTTGAGATTAGTGACCCATCAAAGAGTGGGGCAAAGGAAAAAAAAAAAAAGACGGCAGGAAGCAGGCAGATGAGCCCTGGGTCTTTATTAGCAGAATGCTCAGCAAGCCCCATTGATTTCTGAAGTCTCGACCTCATTTTTAAGAGTGGAAGTTTTTCGGAAGTAGAGAGGAAGTTAATGAAAGTATCAACTTGCCTTTCTCCCTGTCTCCCTAAATGACTAGCTGATTAGAGGCACAGGCCATTTGAGAGGTGGCTGCCAATGTGTGTGGGAGGGTGGGTAAGTTTTCTTTACTAGGAGACAGGTCTAGCATCCACATGGCCCTGTTCTCTCTGTCTCCTCTTTATAAACTATAGGGACAGGGGCAATGACATTCATAAAGTTCCATCCTATGAGTGAGAAGGGAGAAAGGATGAAGAGACAAAGGAAAACACAAGCATGAAGATGGGTGAGAAGGGCTGTCACATCCCGTCCAGCCAGCCATCCTTTCTATACCTTTGCTGCACACTTCTGGGCTCTGTTGGGACATAGGCATCTAAAGAGTGGAAGAGAACTAGAGGGAGCTAGGAAGGGAAAGTCTGAAAGCACAGATATAGTAAGGTATCAAGGCACTTTAAAATATTTGCCACTGGGCAAAACTGGACACGTAACACCTTTGTTGAAAACAAGAACACGGGACACGTGTTGGCACATGTTCTTCAGTTTCCACTGCTCTTTGAGGTTTGCTTGTGGGCATCATTTTGTGGTTTGTTTCAGAGCACTACCAGAGATGTACATTCTTAAATCTATAGCAACTAAGATTACAATTGGCCACAAGAATGCTTGCTCCAAATTCTAACCCCATACTGTACCTTATGTATAACCCTGTGGTTGGGACCTCACACACTAGTTATTTGCTGGGGGAGAGGACAGGATATCCTTTCCTCTTCCGAGGATTCCCCATCCTGCCCAGATATGATTGGCTCTGGTTGTGCTGGGGTTAGAAAGTGAGAAAGAGAAGAGATAAAAGGATAGATGGGGGTGATGGTGGTGCTGTTTGTTTGTTTATTTGTTTCCATTTCCTCATCAGTTGGTACCATCATGAGATGGCATCTCACAGTAAGAGCCTGGCAAATGTTGGGAAGTGTAACCGGTGATTCTGTGGACCAAGCAGCAGCAGCAGCAGCCCTGCTGGGCCTGTGGCTATAACTCCTGTCACTCAGGCTTGGTTCCCTGCTCCAAATGCTGCTGCTTCATCAGGTTCGCAACAAGCTCTTGGGTTTCTAGTGATCTGGTCCAACACACCCTTACTACTGGGAATCAAATGTTTTCCCCCAGATGTTCTTGAGGAGAAAGGTAAAAAGGAAAAGGTTCAGGGCTAGCTCTCTAACTTCCTTTCTATCTTTTGGACCTTGGATTTGGCTAGGCAAACCTATATTGTCTTAATAAGGAATCATTATGAGTAACCGTGCAATATGGTACAACAGCCAAGCAAAACTCAGGTGATTCTCTTTAGAATGAGCCCCTGAATACTTGTGTCATGAAACTTCACGACAGCTTCCTTATTTATCTGTCTTTATCCATCACACTGGGAGTTCTAAACTTCTAGTCAAATCATGTTCTCTGTCACAGGTCACAGTGAAATCCCACTGTAATACACTCAAGGAAGTTATATGGGAGAGAATGAGAGACTTACATTTTCTGCCCCTTTCTTTCCAAATAGATGGGTGAACTCACACACTCACTCACACACACAGCACCTTCAGCAGCAAACATTTACGTTAATTTTCAGAATTGCAACTGCTATTACTGAACAGCAACAACAGTTACAGTGCCGCGACACCTGTGACAACAAATGTAAACAAAAACAAACAAAAGCTGTGCGCAGTCGGTGTCTCCATCCTTATCATGGCTTGGCTCTCATTGGAGGTTGCAAGAGGACCCAAATGACTCCTCCTCTGTCACTGCATTGATGATACTCATGCCAAGGACCACATCCCATCTCAGACACATCAGAAGATGATTTGTGGGTTATCAGTCGTCCTGTGCAAACCTAACTGCTCTTTATGCTGATACAGAAGACCAAGTGGACCTCTACTTTACTGTTCCACAATATGATGTGGGTGTGCCTGACTACATCACTTTCAGAGAAACAGTGGGTGGCTAACCTCTGACAACAATATGTTTGCAGACCAGCACATTCAGAATGTCAACAGAATAATGAGTTAATGTAACAAGTCCTAGGTGGAATTAATTGTGAACTGTTGGCCTAAGCTATCATAACTAACTGTTCTTCATACTACAAGAAGGTGTGTCTTACAATCTTGGTACCCACAGGTCAAGTCGTAAGGAGTGTTCTTCCCAGGGAGACAAATGGGATGGGGAAGGAGGATGCTGCAGGAAAATTCGGTTTGTTTCCTCATTGTGTTAATGACACTCCATAATGAGGAATCATTAATCTTAACTCCTCCCCAGCCCATGTCATTGTCATTGGCTTGTGATGATTTCTTGTCAGTTCACAAACACAGACGCACTCAGTTTGCTGGGTGAACTGCCTTTCTCTTGCTGTGGGGTGACATGCTTCAGTGCGCTGATGCAGCCCCTCCCCATAAACACTTCAGGGATTTGTCATTGTCAAGATCAGTCCTGGGACAACTTTATCCCTTGGACCAACAGTCTCTCCCCACTCTCCATCTCCAGCATCCTCTAAGATTCACTTCTAGCTTCTCTATTACATCTCAGACCTCCAAATATAAATGAACTTATTTGTGTCAGAGGCTCACAGGGTGTCTGGAGAAAAAGAGGTTTGGCAAGAAGAACACAGATTCCTTGTTTTTGTTTGTGTTATTGGGGTTCATTTTGGCTCTGATTACTTTGTCCAAATTCCTTAATGTTTACTGAATAATGTTGATTTTTCTCTAGAAAATAAAATCATTTATTTGTCTTGGATCCATCTGAGGTTTGACTAGACAGCTTTAATTAATTAGGGCATATATGAGAGTAGAATTTGTTGTATCTGTTCTCCTTGAGTCTGTCACATATTTCCCACATAGCTTGCTGACCTAGATGGTGAGAATGGTGAAGCTGAGAAGGCAGTCTGCAGTGTGGAAATCTGAGGAGGCTGAGGAACGAAAGCACTACCCGCCACTGACGCAAGGTAAGTTGGCAGTGGCGGCTGGAAAGTCAGCCATAGGAGGCGAGTTTTTCATTACTCACCTTAAAGGGACCCTGTGGATTAACTCACACAAAACCAACAACCTGAGAGAAATGTGAGAGACGCTACAAATAGGCACCAGAGAAGGAGAGACAGAAGCAGCTAGTACGCAGTTAGAAGGTGAACCTCTGTAGAAACCCAAGAAATATAACTACAGTGAAGTCCAGGGACTGTCATAGTGTCGAGGGGGCAAATGTAGTATTCAATGATATGGAGAGGGTGGGGGATGGGCAGACCTGTGCAGTTCATAGGCACAAGAGCTGTGCATTTTTAATGTACAACATTTGAATATGTGTGGTGTGTATATACAGGTGTATGTGTGTATATATATATGTGTGTGTATGTATATGTATATATTATCTCTCAAATACAAACATTTATACAACATATGGATATTTATCCTAGCATTGTCTATAAATCTAAAACTCCTACATCTAATTCTCTGCTTATTATTATTATTATTAAACTTGAGTAGGACACAAAGGACCTTTTACCTACATCCCAGGGAATTCCAGACTCCAGGTATATAATAAAGTTGAAGACACTAAAGTGGTCACTGACTGACACGTGCTCAAAGTGTTTTTTTTTTTTTTTGTAAACAAAGATAATAATTATAAAATGTGAGTCTTATTTGATTTTTTCCAGAGGACAAAAATAAATTTATAATTGCCAAACAAAGGTTCATTCTTTTTTTCTATCTATTTATAATTTTTGGAATGGTTCTGTACAATAGTTTATTTTTGTACTTAACTTTTCAGCCCTTGTAAACTCTGCATGCATTTTAATAGGATTGCTATTCTTCAAGGCTTATTATAGAACGTAGAAATAACTCACAAATGTGACTTCATCTCTTATTTTATGCTTCACCCCCTCTCCCCAACCCAGATTCATACAATGATTTACTTTGCTGCCAAAGTCCTTCCAATATTTGAAAAACACAAGAAAGACCATCATCGTGAGGAAAGCCAAATCGGATTTGTCCCAGAAACATCTTCAAGCAAAGGTTTCAACTCCACAGTCTTGGGGCCCATTCTTCAGTGAGAATTGGATTTCTTGTGATATGAAGGATATGAAGGATATGAAGGATATGAAGGATATGAAGGATATGAAGGATATATATATATATATATATATATGAGAGAGAGAGGAGATAGGAGATATCATCTTAAGGACAAAGACATGCCTTTCACACAATCATCTAAGACTTCCTTTGGTCACGTCTTCCAGCAGTATTGGGAAATGTCCTCTTCTGTCACATTGGACAGTGGTGACACAGTGAGACTCATCTGTTACTGACATGTCTGCTCTGATTCAGTAATTAGCATCAGAGAGCAAAGCGAGGGGGGGGGTAGCATCTCCTGAGTACGGAGAGCAATACTATGTAAGATTGTTGCTACACCCGCTCTGCCTCGCCCACACCCACACAGAGTAAGAGTGCTGTAGTATTTTTAGAACCACACACTTAGAAAAAGTCCTTGTCTCAGAGTGAGTCCTAAATCAGCCCGTGTAAGCTCCCAATCTGTACATCTCCACTAACATCAGTTGAGCTGAGTTTCTCAAAAGGATACACTGCATTAATTGAGGGCACCCAATGAATAATTAGCATGAAGAACTAATTAACTTCTCTCTACTAGCACTTAGGAACAGGCAACTTAGAAAAGGGGAGAAGTGCAATCCAGCTCCCATGCCTTTGAGCTTCTCTTCTAGGGAGCGCTTTGTGCGCTAAGGCTCACACTGGTCATTTCCCTCGACAGCGGTAAGGCCAGTATTACTACCTCTCACTTAGTAAGAGAGAATAAGATCAAAGAATCTAGAGAAGTTGCCGCGGGGCCAAGACATAAAACGGGTGGAAGGAGATTGGATTCCAAACCTCCATTTACACATCGTGCTGGGGAGCCAGCACTGTCCTATGGACAAGAAACAGGCTGGGAGGGACCTGGGAGCCGGTACAGTGGAGCAGAGAATTAATTACGAGCCGTGTAGCTGGTCAGTGCCAGACAATATGATCAACACTTGACTTGCCTCTCTCACTTACTTACTTTGTCCCCCAACCCCCACCCAAAGCCCTGCAGGTTTATAAGTTTCGGGACGAGACAGACAGACACTGGATAATTAAACAGGTCTCTTGACGCTGCACGGCGGGGTAACCCAAAGATGAGTTCATAGTCGTTCATTATTCTTTGTTCACCTCTTTCACCCCTGCTTCTCTTTCTTCTTCCACATGTAAAATCAGTATGGGTCAAGCTGACCTCACTCAAGTTTATTTTATTGTATTTTTTTAAAAAAGACCAATATCTCACCCTACTTTTGGAATACCAACATACTATCTGGGGACACGGAGAGAGATTTGGCTAGCATTCTGCGCATGTCAGCAGTAAACATAGCTTTAGGTTTTGATCCCTGAACCTTTTTGGCTATTCTTTAAGCCTTCATCAAGTTCCTTCTCATTCCATCTGAAAATTAAAGTAGCTAGGCTACTTTAAAAGGGCTAATAAACAACTTTGGCAATGGCTTACATTTTATCTTGTCTACTTGGCTGGTGTTTGTGGGACTCTTCATCTAGCACTGTCCAGTGTCCAAGCCCCTCCCCCTCCACGTTATTATCGAGCTGCTGCAGTACAGCTTTGAGACACCTGATCACTTAGATCATTAAAAATCAATCCAATCACTGAATAGTTCTGTACATTTTACAGAAACAGCAAAGAGTACAATATTGGATTGCTATTAAGTGACCCTGGGTTTTCTTTTTTTCTTTTTCTTTTTCTTTTTTTTAGCTGCCAGGAAAGTCTTTTGGTCAAATTGACTAAACGAGCATACCAAGCAGGAGAGAGGAAAAGAGCAGCGAAATAGAGTGAGCTTGGACTGGGAGGGCAATGTTTATCTTGGGATAAAGTAAGCTACTGATGGAGGGAGGTGAGAGGAGGAGGTGGGAGAAGCCCAGCATACCTTTAGCGGTCAGAGTGCTAGAATTGAGTGTGCTGGAATTTAGAGTGTGAGAGATTCAAGACAGTTGAACACAGACAACCAAACTCAGGGACGATCATGAAAGAAGGAAAGAAGAGGGGGGATTTTTTTTTTTTTTTTTTTTTTTTTTGGTGAGACCCTAACAGACAACCTGTACATGATTTGCTTGACTCTGTCCCAGACACATTGCTGGGGTAAGAAGCAGCTGATTAAATAAATAAAAACTCCTTCAATGGTTGACCCAGCTAGGAGGACAGGCTTGTTTCTCACGAAGTGGGCTTTCTTAAAAGAGACGGGCTAGATCTACCCTTGTTCTTTCAAATTCTGGATGCAGAAAAGAAATTGTCTACACATTCCTTTCCTCCTTAATACTGTAGCCACAGATAGCCCCGCCTTCCAAAGAACTGCCTTTCCCTTCCAGAACTGCATGTTCGCCTAATATTTTTCAACGATTTCTTCATTAGTCTAGAAAGAATCCTGGCTTGTATAACCACAGAGTGCGGACAAGGATGGATTTTGCTGTGGGATTTCTGCCACTGTGCCACTATTTCTGATTCCTCCCAGTGTCCTATTTAAAGTCACACTTAGCTTACTCAACTCATGCTCCTATAGGGAAAGGACCAGAAAAACCATCAAGTACTTCCTTGCTCCCCTTTGATATATATATATATATATATATATATATATATATATATATATATATATATATATATATATAGCTTGTCACCATTTCAAGTGTAACAACCACCTGAACACAAGACACTTAAAAATAGCATTTATAGTGTTATAAATGAAGCAAATATGCCAAGGAAGAGTGTATGTGTTTCTTTAGGTACTGAACAGATAGAATGTTATATGAGAGCCCTTTGATTGCAAAGCAGAAGACCAACTCCCCTCCCCCAGAACATGTTTTAAAGTTTGCTTACCCCACGCTAGGTCTGCTGCCTTGCAGAGCCTAAGGGTCAGAAAGCAGATATTTGTCACCATGGGTTTAAGTGAGAGTTACCGAGCTTGTAGTTAGGAATCACACCCAGCTTCTGATAGTCGCCATCATTTACATCATTATAGTTGCTTCTTACTCTGTTGCAGGGTTGTCTATCAGGCAGAAGTGATGTGTAATGCTTGAGGTCAGATACACAAGATGCTAAGTGCATTTGTTTTCGAGTACTCCCCTCTCTGAGACTGTCAGTAACTCATGGAGGACAACAGTAATCCTCAAGATGAACAAAGCCCAAGAACCATCACACACTATAGGGAAACCTTGAGCCATTTACATGGCTGAGGACTACACAGGTAGAGGTATGGCACAGGCTGATGGGGAAGACCTGGGGAGGAAGCAAAGAGAAGGCCATTCAAGCAACATTTGAAGAAAGGAAGTGTAATTGTCACCAACATGACCTTTCAGAATTCCAATTCTCCTTTAAGGGAAGTGGTAAGTCTGCACGTCATTGCACCCCAAGGGACAGGCACAGTCACCTGACTTTAGCTGATGTAATGTGAGCAGCAATGGATATGATATTCATCTCTCTTTTTAAATGCATATAAGCATCACATGTCTTCTTAATATCGCTATAACTTAGGAGAGAGGAAGAAAGAAGAGAGGGGAGAAAGGAAGGAAGGACAAAGGAAAAAGAAGCAAGTGAGGAAGAGACAGAGGAGAAAAGTGACCAGCAATATGTATCACCTTCAGGGAAAAAACTTTGAGAACAAGGGCATGATACCCTTCTCCACTGTATCATATAGTAGGATTTTTAAAGATGGTATTCTCTAACCAACTATGTCTGCAACTAAGGAACACATCTTTCCTCTACCTCCCACCAGTCTCTAATGCATAGAAAAGATCAAGGAAAAGCAAGTATTTATTGTTATAAATAACTGAAGCTTTGGGGTTGTTCATGTAGCATGAGATAGCTCACTGTCATTAAGATTGAAAGAAAAATCCAACAGCTAAAATTTCCATCTATGGAAAGATGTCTCGACTCAACCCTGAAGTTGAAGGTTCCTGCAAAGAAAGGGTCGATCGTGATTAGCACACAAATTCTTCCCGTTGGAAAGTGTGCAGATAGGGACAGGAAGAATTATTTTCACTAGATTCCTAAAAGTTGAAAAGGCAAGAAGCAGCTCAGATGCTGTCTTCCCTTGGGGGAAACATGCTCCTTTCTCCTCCACAGGTAAGTTTAGGTGAACCACAAGCTGTTAGTGCAAACTTCCCAGTGCCTGCTGAACATGGGGTGAGGCAGTACAGAGGCCAGTATAGGCTGACATGAAGACATTCCTAATAGTCTCTGACATAAATGGGTGATAAAGATTGTGTGAGCCAGTGGAATTTATTTTTCTGGAAGTGGGCTGACAATTAGCTAAGATTCAATAATTAATTTTAATTTGACCCAATTTTTAACTAGCAGATTGGATAGTATATACGTAAAAATCCATTACTTTATTGTGCTTTAACTTGCTTATTCATTATTAATTTGTATTGCTTTGTTTCTTATAGTCATCCATCCTATAACAAGAAATTTATCACGTGGTTCTGATTTGACTAAGTCTCAACAGAATTTACTCAGAAAATAGGAAGAATCAGGACCTAGACTCCAAGTATGGTTGTTCCTATAGGCGATGCACATGTGTATCTTACTCAATACTTCACAGAATATTATTTAATAGATACATAGGACAGTCACCATAATTGGCTTAGTCCTCTTGGGCTGCTGTGGCAAAATGCTGTTAGCTTGGTGGCTGCCAAATAAAATAATATTTATCTCTTACAGTGGAGGAGTCTGGGCAGCTGGGGGTTAAAGTACTGTCAGGTTTGTTAGAGTCTATCTGGGAAGGGATCTCCTCTAGGTTCATGAACTGCAATCTCTTCACTGATGTGCTGAGAAAGACTGTTTTTATTTTACTTTTTTATTGATGTGATAAAACATCATGATCAAGGCACTGTATAAAAGGAAGGGTTTATTTTGGGCTATAGTTACAGAGGGATAATTGTCCATCACAGCAGGGTATAAAAGCAGCAGGCATGTTGGCTGGAAGATCAGCTAAGAGCTCACACCACATGAAACAAGTAGAAAGAGCACACTGGGAATAGGGTGAGCCTTTGGATACCTCAAAGTCCATCCCAAGTAACACCTCCTTCAACAAGGCCATAACTCCTAAGTCTTCTCAAACATTTTAACCAACTAGGCATCAAACAATTAAACATTTGAGCCTGTAGGAATCCCTCTCATTTAAACCACCACAGGGCTTCTCTTACTTCTTTTAAGAAGACAATAATACCAATAATGGGTTTCCTTCTCAATCACTTAATCACTTCCCAAAGATTCTACCACTTTATAAAACCACACTGAAATTAGACTTCAACATAGAGTCTAGGACACTGGTTTTCATGCCTCCTAATGCTGTGACCCTTGAATACAGTTTCTCATATTGTGGTGACCCTCTACCATAAAAACACTTTAGTTGCTACTTCATAACTGTAATTTTGCTAACTGCTGTGAATCATGATGTAAATATCTGTTTTCCACTAGTCTTTAAGGGTCTCAACCCACAGGTTGAGAAACACTGGTCTGGGGGAGGTGGAATGTGGATACTCAGATAACACTGGCTTGACATCCAGAACTCATGCTCTTCTTTCTTGTAGTCCATTTTTCCTTTTCATTTCTTTTCTAGCAGTCAGAGCACTGTACATTCATGTGGCTGTCTACATGTACCCCTCTCCAACTTAAGCTTCATGTGAACTGGCTTGCTGTCAGCTCATAGCTGTGCATCCTCCTGGGCATACACAATGAATGCTATGAACCAACTGTTTCAGACATGTCTGCAGTTGTAATAAATCAGGACAGGCAGTGAAAACTACAGATTATCAAGGTTTCATAATTAAAATTGTAACTGTGAAATTATAATTTTTGACTCCCTTGGACTCATGAACCATTCTAACTCAAAAGAAGTTCTAGAATGTATTTTTGGCCCAATGGTCTTTATATCTCTGTAAACCTCAGTCATATCTGGGGGTTTTCAATTGAATTCGAACAACCAAATCTATCCGCATCACTAAACCCAATCAGCCAGGCTGTCATTCTCACTCCGATGCTATTTAGAATGTGCAATGAGCCACTGGATTCTACTTCCTAAAAACTAATTTCCCTGGAGCTTTCATCCTATTATTTTATCAATGCCCCTGGGGTCAGAAACTATGATTTCTTCTCTCCTGAACAGTACAATGTCTCATTAAAACTTCTTCCCATAAGCCTGAATATTTCTGCAGAAACTCAAGGATCCTGAAGGATCTTTGGTTTGATATCGGCTATATTTAGTGCTCTGAGGGCAACAGCACAGTAAAGTTCATTAATGACCCAGAAATAATTAATACAATATGTCTTCTGACTCCTTGATAGACAGTGGATTTTTTTTAGATTAAAAAAAATTTGAACAATGTTTTAAATGTGCCCAAAATGTTCTTATATATCCCAATGATCACAATGGACTATTATATTTATATATAAATATGGACAGGCCTGATAATTTAAAATTCTTAATTTTATTATTTTTTGCTTCTATCCAAGAGGAAGGTGGGGAGTGATCATTCATTTCTTCAACAAACATTGACTACCTATTTCCAAATACCAGGAACTACTAAAGTGGCTGGGGAGATGGACTAAGAGAGCTGAGCACTGAACAAGAAATCCCAGGGAATGTGGAGTGTGGCTGAAGTGACGGGAAGCATGAAGCCCCTGATGTAGCACTGTGCCTGTAGGCCTGAGAGCAGAGCAAAAGACTAGACCAACCACAGGTACATAGCGAGAGTGAAGTCAAAACTACAGTAGCAACCACGGGCAATAGGTTGCTCACAGGTTCTTCATCTCCATTTTTAGGAAGATTGGAATTTTCTGAAGCTTGGAGCAAAGCTGTAGCCTGCACTTAGCAGCCCCGCCTTGCTGTGCCTGGAGAATAAACGGTATCTGGGAGACCAATTGGGGCATGAAGCAGTAATATAGATGAGAAAGACAAACAGAGCAATGGAGGTGGCAAGAAATTGTCAGACTACAGCTCTTGAAGAAGGGCAGAGGGGCTGTCCGATGGGACTGAATATATGGCTTGTGAAACAGAAAATGTCAAAGTTAGGCTTCCTTGGTCATCCACTTGAAGAAGCAGCTTTGGTGGGAAAGAGCGAGTCTAGCTTGAGATACATATGGCTTTAGGCATTATAGTCACCGGTAGCCTACCATATTCATATATGTCAGTAACAAGATTAGGCGAGTATCTTAGTTACTTTTCTATTGCTTTGAAGAGATACCATGATCAACACAACTTACAGAAAGAACTTATTGTCAGCTTACAGTGTCAGAAGGTGAGTCCACGACCTTCATGGCGAAAAGCATAGAGGCAGTCAGATAGGCAAGGCACTGGGGCAGTAGGTGAAAGTTTACATAATGAGATAACAACCATAAAACAGAGTGTTAACTGGGAATGGGGCAGGTTTTTTGAAATTTCAAAGCTAATCCCCAACAACACAACTCCTCCAACAAGGCATTACCTCTTAATCCTTTGCAAGCATTTCCATCCACTGGGTACCAAACATTCAAATTATGAGCCTCTGGGTCCAGGAGCAAATGAGGAGTGGCCAAAGAAAATGGGCATGCAGAACAATGAAACACCCTGACATTCTAGTGGAGAGTATCATTGCCCTTCCCCCCAACCCCGGACTGATCGAGCATCAGCATAAAGACACCAACTCCACCAATTTTCAGTTGGTTGCAGGACTCACTGTCAATAAACTCCTCTAGACTAACATGAGTTGGTCTGTTTTAGAGTTTAACTGATCTGAAAGAAGCAAAAAGTGAGAAATGAAGATATGCGTAAGATTAACTGATGTTACATCTGTAAACTAAAATTAGATTATTCAGACACCCATTAAATTATGTCCTTAATGTTACACAACCACAACTATCTTTTTCTCTGGCTTTAATTGAACAATTGAATCATTTGTATTAGAAATCCTTATTAAAAGGGAAAAAAAGCAGTTTCCATTTATGTTTGTAGCATCTTTGAACAGGTTGCACCCATTCCCAAGAAAGTCTATTACTCAAGGAAGTTTACGCTCATTTCTTACTTTCTGCCTGGATGGTGCTGACTTGAGGCACAGAGCACACATTAAATTCAAAGAGCAACCACTTAGGTTAGCCACATAGGAATAGGCCTTTTTACAATGCAAGTATGTAACATTAGAAAGGCAATGAATTATGCTGGGGTAAGCATCTTGTTTTTAGGGACAAACTAGAGCTGAATTTTATACCAATTATGGTAGGTGTTCCTTGTCTTATGATAAGATTTAGAATTTTGGTTTCTCTTTTCTTTCTTTCTTTTTATTCTCTTCTTTTAAATAAATCCAAACTAAAAGAGTTTTCTTCTGAGCATGGAGAAAGGACTTAAAATAGATTACAGTATTATGGGGTGTGCTAGGCATTGCTTCTGTTGTTGCTCAGCCATACCTTACACTGCATGATATAATAACAATGCAATTCCCTGCCATATGTACTTGTATTTTTCTCTTAAAAAATATTTACTTGTAGATATGATTGTGTGTGTGTGCATACATGTACCACAAAGGCACTAGACCTCCTGGAGATGGAGTGACGCGTGGCTGGAAGCTGGCTGACTTAGGTGTTAGGCTCTGTACTCTGGTTCTCTGCAAGAGGAGTATGTGTTTTTAAGTGCTGAACCATCTCTCCAGCCACTTCTCTTTCACCTTCTAAAAATGAAGTTACAAATTCTTGCTCATCTAAACAGATGATAGTGTAAAACTTAAAATTAATTTAAACCTGCAGAATCTCATATGATTCTGCCTGATTTTCTTTTAATGGGTGAATATTTTAAAGGTATCAGGTGTTTTTTAGTCATGTGGAAAGGACTTATGTGATACTCAGGTAATGCTATTCTAAATGTGGGATTTTTGTTGTTGTTATTTTGTTTGTTTGTTTGTTTGTTTTGGTATTTAGATATAATTAGCATTAGTATACAAGGTATCACAGCATTTTGAATAGGTGAATTATGAATCAACTCTGAGGTTTCCTAGGCTAGACCATAAAAAGATGATGGTTTTAACTTATAGTGTGCTTGAGTTCTAAGCAGTCCTGGTACATTATGACTCTTTGGCCAGACATAAAAAAGCCCAAAACAGACCAATAAACTTTCAGGTCTCTTGGACATTCAGTACCTTCCCATGACATTTTAATGAGATTTGTGTAAATGCATCTTAGACACCTAGATTAGATTCACCAAGATACACACATGGCCACAAACCACTCAAGGAAATGTGTTGTATTAAAGATATTCCCCTGACTCTTCAATAGTTCAAGAAATTCAGTGAAGATAGACTTAGTCTGCATATGCAATGTAAGGTAAGTATCAGAGTATGTCCATGTTTCCTTGGATGCCACAACCTTTCTATTGGCTTGCACTGCAAGAGGAGCTTCCAACCACAGAGCTTAAAGTTCAGCCCTTAGTAAGTTGTCAGAGAAGGCCTCCAAATATCTCTGAAGAAGCTGAAACTACAGAGGGACTTTCCTAGACGTGCCCACCACCTATCTGTCCAGATTCTACACCAAGTGGCAAGAGCTTTTAGTTTCTTAAATGCATTCAACATGCCTACAAACATGATTTTTTAAAAATTACATATTTTTTTCGGATAATTACATCTTCCACTTCCGTGATTTGAGGAAGGCAGCCTTTACCACCATTTAATCTTGAGTTCACTCCATACACAAACCCACTAGTCAATTCTTTGTAGTTTTGAAGTTTTGTAGACTTCAGCATTTTCTGTTTTGAAACTGAGCCAAGTATTGATGTGGTCAGACCTACGGCTTCTCAGACCATTAGAAATTATAACTATGTGATAAATCTAGTGTCCTAATTTTCCAAATTGGCAACTCATCTTGACTGTGAGCATCACTGCTACCTATTTCCAAGCCACCATATATCTGTCTCTTTGCTGTATCCAGCTCCCTGCAATGTCCCCAAGTAGTGCAATAAACCGCTGTCCCTTGTCTTTTCAAGGCTCTTGCATGAAGATAAATGTAATCTTCTACAGTTTATATCCAATCAGTACACTGAGAATTTCACAAGGAGTTGTTAATATGCATTCTGCCACTATTTTTGTATGTATTTTTGGTATAAAGTTGTTATCATGGAGATTAAAATTCTGCTTTGGTTCCTATTTTGTACAATTCAAGAATTAAATTCATTACAGAAAAGTGTAATGTGCGCACTTATAACTAATATAATCAGGGAGTTGATTTATTAATGTATTATTTAGATTTAGAAAATATGGATCTATCTACAATTTTTTTTTCCATTTTTTATTAGGTATTTAGCTCATTTACATTTCCAATGCTATACCAAAAGACCCCCTTACCCACCCACCCCCACTCCCCTACCCACCCACTCCCCCCCTTTGGCCCTGGCGTTCCCCTGTACCGGGGCACACAAAGTCTGCGTGTCCAATGGGCCTCTCTTTCCAGTGATGGCCGACTAGGCCATCTTTTGATACATATGCAGCTAGAGTCAAGAGCTCAGGGGTACTGGTTAGTTCATAATGTTGTTCCACCTATAGGGTTGAAGATCCCTTTAGCTCCTTGGGTACTTTCTCTAGCTCCTCCATTGGGAGCCCTGTGATCCATCCATTAGCTGACTGTGAGCATCCACTTCTGTGTTTGCTAGGCCCCGGCATAGTCTCACAAGAGACAGCTACATCTGGGTCCTTTCAGTAAAATCTTGCTAATGTATGAAATGGTGTCAACATTTGGAAGCTGATTATGGGGTGGATCCCTGGATATGGCAGTCTCTACATGGTCCATCCTTTCATCTCAGCTCCATACTTTGTTTCTGTAACTCCTTCCATGGGTGTTTTGTTCCCACTTCTAAGGAGGGGCATAGTGTCCACACTTCAGTCTTCATTTTTCTTGAGTTTCATGTGTTTAGGAAATTGTATCTTATATCGTGGGTATCCTAGGTTTTGGGCTAGTATCCACTTATCAGTGAGTACATATTGTGTGAGTTCCTTTGTGATTGTGTTACCTCACTCAGGATGATGCTCTCCAGGTCCATCCATTTGGCTAGGAATTTCATAAATTCATTCTTTTTAATAGCTGAGTAGTACTCCATTGTGTAGATGTACCACATTTTCTGTATCCATTCCTCTGTTGAGGGGCATCTGGGTTCTTTCCAGTTTCTGGCTATTATAAATAAGGCTGCTATGAACATAGTGGAGCATGTGTCCTTCTTACCAGTTGGGGCTTCTTCTGGATATATGCCCAGGAGAGGTATTGCTGGATCCTCCGGTAGTACTATGTCCAATTTTCTGAGGAACCGCCAGACTGATTTCCAGAGTGGTTGTACAAGCCTGCACTCCCACCAACAATGGAGGAGTGTTCCTCTTTCTCCACATCCTCGCCAGCATCTGCTGTCACCTGAATTTTTGATCTTAGCCATTCTCACTGGTGTGAGGTGGAATCTCAGGGTTGTTTTGATTTGCATTTCCCTGATGATTAAGGATGTTGAACATTTTTTCAGGTGCTTCTCTGCCATTCGGTATTCCTCAGGTGAGAATTCTTTGTTCAGTTCTGAGCCCCATTTTTTAAGGGGGTTATTTGATTTTCTGAGGTCCACCTTCTTGAGTTCTTTATATATGTTGGATATTAGTCCCCTATCTGATTTAGGATAGGTAAAGATCCTTTCCCAGTCTGTTGGTGGTCTTTTTGTCTTATAGACAGTGTCTTTTGCCTTGCAGAAACTTTGGAGTTTCATTAGGTCCCATTTGTCAATTCTCGATCTTACAGCACAAGCCATTGCTGTTCTGTTCAGGAATTTTTCCCCTGTGCCCATATCTTCAAGGCTTTTCCCCACTTTCTCCTCTATAAGTTTCAGTGTCTCTGGTTTTATGTGAAGTTCCTTGATCCACTTAGATTTGACCTTAGTACAAGGAGATAAGTATGGATCGATTCGCATTCTTCTACATGATAACAACCAGTTGTGCCAGCACCAATTGTTGAAAATGCTGTCTTTCTTCCACTGGATGGTTTTGGCTCCCTTGTCGAAGATCAAGTGACCATAGGTGTGTGGGTTCATTTCTGGGTCTTCAATTCTATTCCATTGGTCCACTTGTCTGTCTCTATACCAGTACCATGCAGTTTTTATCACAATTGCTCTGTAGTAAAGCTTTAGGTCAGGCATGGTGATTCCACCAGAGGTTCTTTTATCCTTGAGAAGAGTTTTTGCTATCCTCGGTTTTTTGTTATTCCAGATGAATTTGCAAATTGCTCCTTCTAGTTCGTTGAAGAATTGAGTTGGAATTTTAATGGGGATTGCATTGAATCTGTAGATTGCTTTTGGCAAGATAGCCATTTTTACAATGTTGGTCCTGCCAATCCATGAGCATGGGAGATCTTTCCATCTTCTGAGATCTTCTTTAATTTCTTTCTTCAGGGACTTGAAGTTTTTATCATACAGATCTTTCACTTCCTTCGTTAGAGTCACGCCGAGATATTTTATATTATTTGTGGCTATTGAGAAGGGTGTTGTTTCCCTAATTTCTTTCTCAGCCTGTTTATTCTTTGTGTAGAGAAAGGCCATTGACTTGTTTGAGTTAATTTTATATCCAGCTACTTCACCGAAGCTGTTTATCAGGTTTAGGAGTTCTCTGTTGGAATTTTTAGGGTCACTTATATATACTATCATATCATCTGCAAAAAGTGATATTTTGACTTCCTCTTTTCCAATTTGTATCCCCTTGATCTCCTTTTGTTGTCGAATTGCTCTGGCTAATACTTCAAGTACTATGTTGAAAAGGTAGGGAGAAAGTGGGCAGCCTTGTCTAGTCCCTGATTTTAGTGGGATTGCTTCCAGCTTCTCTCCATTTACTTTGATGTTGGCTACTGGTTTGCTGTAGATTGCTTTTATCATGTTTAGGTATTGGCCTTGAATTCCTGATCTTTCCAGAACTTTTATCATGAATGGGTGTTGGATCTTGTCAAATGCTTTTTCTGCATCTAACGAGATGATCATGTGGTTTTTGTCTTTGAGTTTGTTTATATAATGGATTACATTGATGGATTTTCGTATATTAAACCATCCCTGCATCCCTGGAATAAAACCTACTTGGTCAGGATGGATGATTGCTTTAATGTGTTCTTGGATTCGGTTAGCGAGAATTTTATTAAGAATTTTTGCATCGATGTTCATAAGAGAAATTGGTCTGAAGTTTTCTATCTTTGTTGGATCTTTCTGTGGTTTAGGTATCAGAGTAATAGTGGCTTCATAAAATGAGTTGGGTATAATACCTTCTACTTCTATCTTGCGAAAAAGTTTGTGCAGAACTGGAGTTAGATCTTCTTTGAAGGTCTGATAGAACTCTGCACTAAACCCGTCTGGTCCTGGGCTTTTTTTGGCTGGGAGACTATTAATAACTGCTTCTATTTCTTTAGGGGATATGGGACTGTTTAGAAGGTCAACTTGATCCTGATTCAACTTTGGTACCTGGTATCTGTCCAGAAATTTGTCCATTTCGTCCAGGTTTTCCAGTTTTGTTGAGTATAGCCTTTTGTAGAAGGATCTGATAGTGTTTTGGATTTCTTCAGGATCTGTTGTTATGTCTCCCTTTTCATTTCTGATTTTGTTAATTAGGATTTTGTCCCTGTGCCCTTTAGTGAGTCTAGCTAAGGGTTTATCTATCTTGTTGATTTTCTCAAAGAACCAACTCCTCGTTTGGTTAATTCTTTGAATAGTTCTTCTTGTTTCCACTTGGTTGATTTCACCCCTGAGTTTGATTATTTCCTGCCGTCTACTCCTCTTGGGTGAATTTGCTTCCTTTTTTTCTAGAGCTTTTAGATGTGTTGTCAAGCTGCTAGTATGTGCTCTCTCCCGTTTTTTCTTGAAGGCACTCATAGCTATGAGTTTCCCTCTTAGAAATGCTTTCATTGTGTCCCAAAGGTTTGGGTACGTTGTGGCTTCATTTTCATTAAACTCTAAAAAGTCTTTAATTTCTTTCTTTATTCCTTCCTTGACCAAGGTATCATTGAGAAGAGTGTTGTTCAGTTTCCATGTGAATGTTGGCTTTCTGTTATTTATTTTGTTATTGAAGATCAGCCTTAGTGCATGGTGATCTGATAGGATACATGGGACAATTTCAATATTTTTGAATCTGTTGAGGCCTGATTTGTGACCTATTATGTGGTCAATTTTGGAGAAGGTACCATGAGGTGCTGAGAAGAAGGTATATCCTTTTGTTTTAGGATAAAATGTTCTGTAGATATCTGTCAGATCCATTTGTTTCATCACTTCTGTTAGTTTCAGTGTGTCCCTGTTTAGTTTCTGTTTCCATGATCTGTCCATTGGTGAAAGTGGTGTGTTGAAGTCTCCCACTATTATTGTGTGAGGCGCAATGTGTGCTTTGAGCTTTACTAAAGTTTCTTTAGTGAATGTGGCTGCTCTTGTATTTGGAGCATAGATATTCAGAATTGAGAGTTCCTCTTGGAGGATTTTACCTTTGATGAGAATGAAGTGTCCCTCCTTGTCTTTTTTGATGACTTTGGGTTGGAAGTCAATCTTATCAGATATTAGGATGGCTACTCCTGCTTGTTTCTTCATACCATTTGCTTGGAAAATTGTTTTCCAGCCTTTCATTCTGAGGTAGTGTCTATCTTTTTCTCTGAGATGAGTTTCCTGTAAGCAGCAAAATGTTGGGTCTTGTTTGTGTAGCCAGTTTGTTAGTCTATGTCTTTTTATTGGCGAGTTGAGACCATTGATGTTAAGAGATATTAAGGAAAAGTAATTGTTGCTTCCTGTTATTTTAGTTGTTAAAGGTGGCATTCTGTTCTTGTGGCTGTCTTCTTTTAGGTTTGTTGAGGGATTACCTTCTTGTTTTTTCTAGGGCGTTGTTCCCGTTCTTGTATTGGTTTTTTTCTGTTATTATCCTTTGAAGGGCTGGATTCGTGGAGAGATAATGCGTGAATTTGGTTTTGTCGTGGAATACTTTGGTTTCTCCCTCTATGATAATTGAGAGTTTGGCTGGGTATAGTAGCCTGGGCTGCAGTTTGTGTTCTCTTAGTGTCTGTATAACATCTGTCCAGGCTCTTCTGGCTTTCATAGTCTCTGGTGAAAAATCTGGTGTAATTCTGATAGGCTTGCCTTTATATGTTACTTGACCTTTTTCCCTTACTGCTTTTAGTATTCTATCTTTATTTAGTGCATTTGATGTTCTGATTATTATGTGTCGGGAGGAATTTCTTTTCTGGTCCAGTCTATTTGGAGTTCTGTAGGCTTCTTGTATGTTCATATGCATCTCATTCTTTAGATTTGGGAAGTTTTCTTCAATAATTTTGTTGAAGATGTTTGCTGGACCTTTGAGTTGAAAATCTTCATTCTCATCCACTCCTATTATCCGTACGTTTGGTCTTCTTATTGTGTCCTGGATTTCCTGGATATTTTGAGTTAGGATCTTTTTGCATTTTCCATTTTCTTTGATTGTTGTGCCGATGTTCTCTATGGAATCTTCTGCACCTGAGATTCTCTCTTCCATCTCTTGTATTCTGTTGCTGATGCTCAAATCTATGGTTCCAGATTTCTTTCCTAGGGTTTCTATCTCTAGAGTTGCCTCGCTTTGAGTTTTCTTTATTGTGTCTACTTCCCTTTTTAGGTCTAGTATGGTTTTGTTCATTTCCATCACCTGTTTGTATGTTTTTTCCTCTTTTTCTGTAAGGACTTCTACCTGTTTGATTGTGTTTTCCTGCTTTTCTTTAAGGACTTGTAACTCTTTAGCAGTGTTCTCCTGTATTTCTTTAAGTGATTTATTAAAGTCCTTCTTGATGTCCTCTACCATCATCATGAGATATGCTTTTAAATCTAGGTCTAGGTTCTCAGGTGTGTTGGGGTTCCCTGGACTGGGCGAAGTGGGTGTGCTGGGTTCTGGTGATGGTGAGTGGTCTTGGTTCCTGTTAGTAAGATTCCTCCGTTTACCTTTCGCCATCTGGTAATCTCTGGAGTTAGTAGTTATAGTTGACTCTGTTTAGAGATTGTTCTTCTGGTGATTCTGTTACCGTCTATCAGCAGACCTGGGAGACAGATTCTCTCCTCTGAGTTTCAGTGCTCAGAGCACTCTCTGCTGGCAAGCTCTCTTACAGGGAAGGTGCGCAGATATCTTGTATTTGGACCTCCTCCTGGCCGAAGAAGAAGGCCCAAAACAGGACCTTTCTCAGACACTGTGTTGCTTTGGCAGTTCCCAGGTGGTACAGACTCTCACCTAAGCAGACTAAATTCCTAAGTTCCTTGGAGTCCCGGGACCAAGATGGCGACCGCTGCTGCTGTGGCTTAGGTCGCCTCCCCAGCCGGGTGGGCACCTGTCCTCCGGTCCGGAAGGTGGCCGGCTGTCCCCGGCCCACAAAGGGTGCTGCCTCAGCGCCTCTGTGCTTCCGCCTGTTCCAGAAGCTGTCAGGTTCTCTGGCGCACCCTCTCACCTGTTCAGACTAATTTCCTAAGTTCGGCGGGTCCCGGACCAAGATGGCGACCGCTGCTGCTGTGGCTTAGGTCGCCTCCCCAGCCGGGCGGGCACCTGTCCTCCGGTCCGGAAGGTGGCCGGCTGTCCCCGGCCCACACAGGGTGCTGCCTCAGCCCCTCTGTGCTTCTGCCTGTTCCAGAGGCTGTCAGGTTCTCTGGCGCACCCTCTCACCTGTTCAGACTAATTTCCTAAGTTCGGCGGGTCCCGGGATCTACAATTTTTAATATATAGTATTTATTCATAGAATTTTGAACTCCTGTGACTTTCTTGAGTTCCTGACAGTTTGGGTATGCTGCTTCCGACTGCTGAGCATAGAGATGACTTTTTCCTTACCTGATAGCAAAATCATGACAAAAATTACATCTTCCAACATGCCTACACATCTCATGTTGAGTAGGTCAATTCTAAATCTACTTTGCTTAGACAGCGGTTCTCAACCTTTAGGTTGCGATCTCTCTGGGAGTTGAATGACCCTTTCACAGGGGTTGTATATTAGATATCTGGCATATGAGATATTTACATTATGATTCATAACAGTGGCAAAAGTATATTTCTGAAGTAGCATCAAAGTCATTTTATGGTTGGGGTTCACCACAACGTCGGGAACTGTATTAAAGGGTTGCAGCATTAGGAGGGTTGAGAACCAGTGGCTTAGAAGGAAGTTAGACAGAAAGAGGTTGCTGTTGCCAAGGCTCCGTCTCTTGCTTCCAACCTTGTAGAGCTCAAGTTGGAGACTAGAGTGGCAGCTGTGTGTATCCACAGCCGTTCACACACCACTTCTCTACTGAGACCACCATAGTGCACACTACATTCATAAGGGGCTTTAATAAAAACTTTCTGAAAGTTAATGTTACTGTGCAAATGCCTGAAGATAGCAGCAATTCACACTTGCTATTGGTTGCATTGTACATCCCAATAGAATTCACATGTTAGTACCCTAGCCTTTTGATGTGACTTTATTGGAAAATAGAGTCCAGGTATGATTAGTTAAGGTAATGCAGCATATTGCAGCAGTGTTGGCCTTGGTGTTTTAATTGCTGTTTTTCCTTAGACCTAAAGAAGGATGAAATCATAGCATGTACCCAAAAGTGGATGTAACTAGAGAAAATGAACCAGACCCTAAAAGACAAATGAATGTTTTATCTCATAAGTGGAATATACATAAACATATATGGATATCAATGTAGATGCAGTGGTGTGTGTGTGTGTGTGTGTGTGTGTGTGTGTGTACCACAACTATGGGTGTTAAAATGGGAGCACCTAGGAGGTGCAATTATCATGGGTGTGGTGAGTGGACAAGGGAGCTGAACAACAAGTATAATTACACACATGTATGAAACGTCATAATCAAACCAATTACTTTGTATAAAAATAAATGAATAAATAAGAAATAAATGAACTTGGGAGAGGGAACATATAGGAGGCTTTAATGAGTTCATTCTGCAGATTTAGATAAAGATCCTTCCAGAAAATAGTATTTGAGCTAGAATGAAAAGCAGAAGACCAAGGAACTAAAAACAGGTACATGTTCTAGGTAAAAGGAGAGGAAGCAACATTGAAAAGTCACAGAATTATTATCCAAATTATGTGTGGAATTCAGGGAGGGTCTGCGGCCAAGGAGGACCGGAACAAGGAGTGAGCTAACCCTGGGGAGTCATGTTAGTCACAGAACCGAGCTGTGTTGTGTGAGCAATGGTTGAAGAGAGGTAAGCAAAACCAGGAGGGCTGTAACAGTTAGGGGATAGATGTACTGTCTTGTAACAGGAGTTGGTGGCTTAGCTTACAGCAGTACCTGTGCTTATGGGCAATGATGGGAGATGGTTGGGGAACTCTACAAGTGAAATTGGTATGATGTAAGCATTGGTTTCAATGGGAGATGAATGTGAGAGATGAATTCAAAAGAATTACCATATTTCTTGTTCATGGAAGTGTGAAGAAGTGTGACATCATTCATTAAGAGGGAAAAAAAGGGAGGTAGAATACTGTTGAAAGCAATAGCAAGGTGCTGGAGACTGGGAAACAGCCCTAGATGACTGAGTATGGAAATTCTCTCTCTCTCTCCCTCTCTCTCTCTCTCTCTCTCTCTCTCTCTTTCTCTCTCTCTCTCTCAATCTCTCTCTCTCAATTTCTCTCTCAACCTCTCTCTCTCTCTCAACCTCTCTCTCTCAATCTCTCTCTCTCTCAATCTCTCTCTCTCTCTCTCTCTCTCTCTCTCTCTCTGTGTGTGTGTGTGTGTGTGTGTGTGTGTGTGTGTGTGTGTGTGTATAATGCAAGCCTGGAGTTCAGGTGATGGAGATTAAACATTGGTGGCCATTGCACTGGCAAAGGCATAGACGATGATTAAGAACCAGTTAAGAGGTAAAGTGCTTGCCTAGCACATGCTAAGCTCACACTTTCATCCACAGCACTGCAAGCTATGAGACATGGATTCTCAGGGCTGTCCATCACAGCTCCTGGCAGGCCTTCTGAAGAGCAGAAGGGCCTGGCCTCACTCCCTAGTCATTCAGACTCAGAGGATCTAGCACAGGGAGAGGACAGCTACATTTTTTCCAGGCTTTGTGGGTGACTTTCATGTATGGCCACACTTGAGCGCTATGGGATACCGAATAAGAATAGAAAGAAAGGCCTGAGAACAAAGCCCAGATGGCTGTCTCTTTCAGGGGCATGCCAAAGCTCAAGAACTTCAAAAGGATCAAGAACTGACAAACCTAGCGGAGCCTGGAGCTCTACAGGGGTGGGTGAGGGGCTGGGGGTGGGGGTTCTGCTTAAATCAGGGTAGAGGTGGGTAGGTAGGGTGTCTGGTTGAAGAACAAAGAGCAGGCAATGCTCTTCAAATGTAGAGAATAATGGAATCAGGATGAAAAGGAGTTCTACAAGTTTAGTCCTAAAAATGTCAGTATCTTGTCAGGAGGAAAATTCAAAGTTTAGAGTGGAAAAAAATTCATTGACTGTGAAGAGGAGGAAAGCTGTAGGCCAGGAGAAGGGGGAAGGAGGGGATGCAAAATGTTGCGTTATGTTTGCTTTTTTTGTTTTTTTCTTTTTAAAAATAGGTTGCTTTATGAATATGTAAGTACCAATACTAATGTGAATACACAGGCGAGATAACCAAAGGAAAGGGGTGGGCCAAGGGTAAGTTAGCTGAAATGTTAGAAAGGCAAGGGTTAAGGCACTGGCTTTGAAAGGGACATTTAATAGAGAAAAGGACATGCGAACTGATAGAAGAGGAATAAGTTTCTGATAACACAGAGCCTCTCTCCAGTCGAGACCGACGATCACAAACAGACTTTTGCATTCCCCTGAAAATCCTGAGGTAAAATGGGGAGATTTCAAGGAAAATAAAATCTGCTTTGCAATTTCTCTGAGTGCAGAAGGGTAATGGGTGTGCCAAGGAGAGAGCAGCGGAAGTATCCAACAGCTGGAGCCTTCGGGTGATGAGAGGGGCTGGAAGGAGAGGGCGCTACCTTGAGTGTGTGAGAAAGTTTGAGATTATGATCCCAGCGCTGATGGGGAACAGTTGGGACTGAAGAGGAAATTCAGAGTTAGGAGATGGAGGTGAGTAACCAAAGCAGACCAGAAGTCAAGGGGAGTGAATTTAAGGAACAGCATGAAGAAAAGGAAGCGGAAGTGAGACAGGTTCTCATCTGCCATGCGCAATAGGAGCAGCTGTGAGCTATGTAATCTCTCCGTGCGCACACAGGCCAAGAGAAATGAGGACCTCTCTGGAAACAACCTTAGCACGGATCCTATTAATAGTTGAGGACAACTCCACACAGCTCGGTTGGTGCCTGTTTTGTTTAGCCAGGTTCTAGAACCACACAAGATGGGGAATTAGAGGGACACTTTTGGTTTTTAAGGCTTGTGGCCATTTAAAAAGAAAACAAACAAAAAACAAACAAACAAACAAACAAACAAAAAACATTAAAGGAGGCAAAGGGTTAACCAACTATCCAGCAAGGAGATGTAGCAAGCCTTTTCTTATTAACAGTAAATGAAGCCAGGGTAGCACTGCTAAGGTTGCTTTGTTTTCTATTCATGTTTGTTCGTTCCTGGGACAAGACTCTGTTCTGTTTCCCAGACTGGCTTCAGTTTCGGGATCCTCCTGCCTCGCCCTCCTGAGTGCTGAGATTTTAGGCGTGGGCTGCCATGTTCTACAATCTTCTCTTTTATGTGACGCTAGGGAGAACTCATACACCTTCATTTCTTTACTTGGTGCCCAAGATTTGGGGTTCAAACACATCCCCACTCTAACTGTGCAATCCCAGTCACCCACATTGCTCAAGTCTGCAAAACAGATCCTCTAATTTCAAATTGATGCCTCGGGTTTGGGTTTACATAGTTCTGCCCTTGATAGTATTCAGTCACCACCCAATACAGAATTCAGAGGACTCCGTGAAATCCCTTCAAGAAGTGATGATTTAGCATTAGTACTTGTTTCACATATGAATGCTCAAAATTAAATAAAAAATTTCCTTCACATTGCCTATAGTGAGTGGCTGCATATGGAATCCACAGGGTGGGGATCCAGTGTGTTCAACTAGTCACCATGGTTACAGCAGCATATCTGGATTATAAATTTTCATAGGATTTCACCAGTTGAAAGCTTTTAAGATCAGGAAGCAAACCAGGCATGCACATCCATGATGCTTCATCTTAAGAAAGCTGTAAAATAATGACTAAGAGTTCACCACCACCCTGGCAATTCCTAGTAGTTTCTTATTGGTTAATTCTAAGGAGCTGCTTTCTCTTTATTCTCTTTTCTTCAGTAATCCAGTTCAGGGTTTTCAAAGTCAAAAGTCATAGAATTTCTTGTTCTCAAACAAAAGGAGCCACAATGTTGTCCTATTAACCCTAGCTCTTAATTTATCAAGAGTTCTTGGTCCTCAAGTGTTCAAATTATACTACTATTTTCATCACTGACTGATCAATCAACAAAGAATAAGAACATACATTGCTAAGTCAGGACATATAACCATAGAAGGCAAGCTAAGCAAGCAAAGGACAACAGCAAATGAAGCCTTTTGTGGTTAACAGGTAAATATAAGCAAACGAAGGGACTTCAGAGCAGAGGAATCATGACCTAAACTTGTAACAGTTCACACTTCAAAATTTTCTTATTAAGAATAAGAAATCGGGATGGTTGCTCACTATATATTTAGGTGATAAGACAAGTAAAGAATAATAAATCCTGTCAGAGGTACGCCTTTTACTTTATGAATTCTAATATAACCAAAGGAACTGATAGAGACAGAAACCAGACAACAGGATGCTAAGAGATTTATCATTTGATTTACGATGAACTGCCAGGAAAAATGAAGAAATCTGCATGTGATTACAGAGTTAGCAAATCCTGACAATGAGACCATAAAACTGGCTGTGGGCTGAACTGCTTTTGATGGTTGTTTCAGAGAAAAGAGGCCATAAAATTCTAGCTGTCATTCAGATTGGATACTTGTTTGTTGCATAATAGATGCAAAAAATAAGGAAAGGTGCATGTTATTAGATTTGTGTCACAGGACCTTGATGCCTTCATCCTTCACTTCTGGAACCTCACTGAGTCACAGTAGTCTCATTCCTTCAGAAAGTTTAAATAGCTGTGGGGAAAAGTGAAGAGACTGCGGGAATCACACCTTTGGGTAAAGAAAATCCTTTTCTTTCTTTCTTTCTTTCTTTCTTTCTTTCTTTCTTTCTTTCTTTCTTTCTTTCTTTCTTTCTTTCTTTTTTTCTTAAATGAACTCTTTTGCAGAGAAAAGAAAGAACCATTGTGGCCAATATTACAGAGCAGGTTCATTAATGAAGAAAGGAATACCCTAAAAATATCCGAGGCAGAAAGAAATGCCAGGAATGGGATTAAGAAAAGGGCAAAAGAAAAGTTGGATAGAAAGGTAAAGGAAAGCTGAGCAGTAGCGGCCCACACCTTTTATCCTAGCACTTGGGGGCAGAAGCAGGCTGATTAGTACAAGTTCAAGGCCAGCTTAGTCTGCCAAGGGAGTTCCAGGATGGCCAAGGCTACACAGAGAAACCCTCAAACAAACAGGAAGGAAGGAAGGAAGGAAGGAAGGAAGGAAGGAAGGAAGGAAGGAAGGAAGGAAAGAAGGAAGGGAGGGAGGGGGGAGAAGGAAGGAAGGAAGGAAGGAAGGAAGGAAGGAAGGAAGGAAGGAAGGAAACAGAATCATTTGATTTCAGAAAGAGAAACTTAATTCTCTGAAGTATAGGAAAAGGAAAGAAAATAAGCAATGATTGTAGATGGAAGATGTGTAGACAATTCTTTCTAAGGTACATCTGTTGTACAATTACTATGGAATATATGTGCACACAGACAGAGGGGTGGGAGGAGAGGAAGGGAGAGGGAAAGAGAGGAAGGGAGAGGAAAGGAGAGGAAGAGAGAGAAAGAAGAAATAGGGACAACATATCACAATGCTTACAAAACTAGTGAAGATAAAAATAATTGAAAAGATCATTTTCCATGTGCTCAGCCTGGCAAATACCATTATAAATACCCAGAAGTGCTTACTAGTTTTAGCATTCTTGCCATTATTATTTTGTGTTAGCATACAATGTGACAAAGCTGTCAACTTAAAATGAGGAAATTGTGATATGTTGTTGAATAATAGTATGTGGAGACACAAATCTACAAAGGCACACAGCATTATTCTCTGAACTTTGTCCACCCCTTTCTCCAAATAGGCTTAAAAGACAGCAATGGGTGCTAAGGTTTTAAAAGTTTAGAAATTGTAGTTTCTTGGGTTTGTTTATTCTCAAAACAGCGCATATAAAATTGAGCTGCTTTAGACAGTATAACTGGTAAGCAAATAATGAATTTAGTAAAAAAAAAAAAGTGTGTGTGTGTGTGTGTGTGTGTGTGTGTGTGAGAGAGAGAGAGAGAGAGAGAGAGAGAGAGAGAGAGAGAGAGAGAGAGAGAGATATGAAATGTCAACATTTTAAGCTTCACTCTTGGGAGACAGGACTACAGAACTGCCCAAGCTGTGAAGCACATGATCAAGCCTTTGTCTCACCGAAGTGGAGAGGAGGTGACCCTGAAGAAATTGTCACTGTGATTAAGGTTGTTGCTAGCAGCAATGGTAGGAGCTGCCCAGGAGGGGGAAGAGAGGCCCATGTGTGAGGCTGTGTTCTTTCGTACTGGGCAAAAGAGTGCACAAGTCACAGGGGGATCAGGGCCTCATAGAAAAGTTGGAGCAGAAGAAACTAAGCTAAATTACAATATGAGAATGAATGTTCTGTCTTTTGACAATTTTAAAGCATTCTTTGAAAAAAAATTTCTGAACTTACAATTAGGTATATAATTAGTGTGCTTATTTAATAAGGTAATATTTTATTTTCCCTATAAAAAGTTTAACAAGCATGCCACAACACTCCATTCAAATAAAATATGTAAGGTATAAGGCCAAAAGGTGTTTTATCTCTGAGAGTAATCATAAAGATACAAACTCAATAATTGGACAGAAAGACTGAGGCGATGTGGTGATCACAGGGACTTAGTCAAATCCTTAGTTAAACTGTCCCAGCCTCAAGATTGGAGCAGTGGTGCATTGGCCATGGTTCAAATGACCGTCTTAGGTTCATGGTTCCTGGCTCAGGATGCATGGATCTCCCGTTGACTGTGAATTGGGTTGATGATCAATTTCAGGCTAATGACTTTAATCATTATAAGTGCTCTCTCAGGGGACACTGAACTGTTCGGAGGCCTGGGTATTAACAGCATGACTTCTTGAGATTTGGCAGGGAAAGGCAGGGATGGAAGAATAAGGAGGAAGAGAAGAAATGATGGAAGAGCCTGGGAGCTGGTGTGTGCAATGATGTCTCTGAGCAACAGCAGCTGTGAGTATTGCACAGGATGTACATAGGCCTGAACCTGTAAACATTTGGTCATATATGGGGAAGGGGCTGAAGGAGCTAGGTTCTTCCCAAATGGCTACTGGGAGAGAGGAAGGGTTGAGCCAGTGGTTAGCTATACACTGTCTCGACAGGAATGGCTTTGGTTACACTCAATGAGCCACAAGATTAAAACAAAAAGACAAAAGTGACATGGGACCCTCTGAGAGGAGGAAACAGTGTGGATGGGAGGAAGGGGGAGAGGAATGAGTATGACTAGAATATGTTATAAATATGTATAAAGTTGTCAAAGAATAAGTTAATGATAAAAAAAATGAAGAATTCTGCAGCTAGTACAAAACACTAAGATGTCTTCTGTCTTCACCCTGAATGACAGTTAGTGACTGGATTGTGACATGGAAAGAAGGGGTTTTGTGATTAATTCATCACATCAAAGATGGGGCGCTACTTGAGGTGGGTCTAAGCTTGCAAACAGTCTGTGTGGTTGGATACAGAGGAGGGAGGTTGAGCCATGAGGATGATGGGAGAAGACATTCTGCATTGCTGAGATGGAGTGAGCAATGGCGTGAGGGTCTTCACACTGGCCTTTAAGAAGAAAGGGGGATACAGGCAACAGCTAAGAAGGAAATGGGAAATACCATCACATAACTGCAAAACCAAGCAAGTCCTCGAGTGGCAGAAATGATCTTAGCATAGAGTCTTGAGCTCCAGAGTTTATTTGGCCAGTGCTTTCAGGATTATGATTAAGTAAGCAGTTACCCAAGCCCTGCCACTTTGAGGTCTCTGCCTAAGGAGCTGTAAGATTAAAGGGAAGGAAAAAAGAAGGCTTGAGGTTTCTAAATTTGTAGCACTTGTAAAATTCAGCAATATAAACTCATCATCCAAAGGCTTTTGCCCAGTTTAATGCAGTAGCCTTCATTTGTTCAGATTAAAGAAAGAGGGGAGTGGAAGAGATAGAGGAAAGGAGAGAGAAGAGGGAGGGAGGGAGAGAGAGAGGGAGGGAGGGACAGAGAGAGAGAGAGAGAGAGAGAGAGAGAGAGAGAGAGAGAGAGAGAGAGAGAACTAGAACACAAAGCTGGGGAGATGACTCAGTAGATAAAGGGCTTGAGCAAATGTGTAAAACTCACATAAACCAAGGACAGTGTCATGTATATCTGTGGCTCCAGGCAGAACTAGGGGAATTCCTAGAGGCTTGCCAGCCAGCATGCTGTATACAGTAGTAAATGACCAAAAGGTAGACCCCGGCTTAAAGATTTTGGAAGGTGAAGGCTAATGCCAGGCACTGTCCTTTAAACTCTATGCACAAAGAATGGCATGTGCATACCTACACGCATATATGAATGAATGCATGCACACACGCACACAAACATACACATATACACATGCATAAGCAAACACACATATGCAACATACATACACAAAGGAGTATTACATACCTTTGGACACCAATTTGTCAATTTTCCTCTGGTCAATAAATTTATGCAATGGAAAGAATGTCAAATAGGAGAAATCAGGATAAATAATTATTGCATATTTAAAGGTTAAGACTTATAAGTAACAATAACCATAAATTGTAACAAACGTTTGACTTTAAAAAAAAAAACTATACAGGTTGGTTTTGTGTGTCAACTTGGCACAGGCTAGAGTTATCACAGAGAAAGAAGCTCAGATGGGGAAGTGCCTCCATGAGATCCAGCTGTGGGGCATTTTCTCAGTTAGTGATCAAGGGGGAAGGGCCCTGGGCTGGTGTCTTGGGTTGTATAAGAGAGCAAGCTGAGCAAGTCAGGGGAATCACAACAGTAAGAAACATCCCTCCATGGCCTTTGCATCAGCTCCTGCTTCCTGCCCTGCTTGAGTTCCAGTCCCGACTTCCTTTAGTGATGAACAGCAGTGTGGAAGTGTAAGCTGAATAAACCCCAACTTGCCTCTTGGTCATGATGTTTGTGCAGGAATAGAAACCCTGACTAAGATAAATACCAATAATGATTAGGTCACTTGATAATTGTAAACACAAGATGCTAATATTTTAGAGAACAGTCTGTTTTAAAAAGTCAGTAGATGGCAATATTATTCATAGAATCCCCACTGGATCCCATACTAATGGCTGCTGATCATGTAGGATCTCTTAGCCATTAAAGTTATGAAGGGACTTTTTGTTGTTGTTTTTTTTTTCTTTTTTTTTTTTTGATCTTATTAAGTAACAGGTGAACTCTGAAAAACTCAATGAAATGAACTTCCTATATGTCAAACATTTCAACCAAAGTTGATGACAGAGTCAGGTAGTTTAAATAAATAGAGGTCTATAGCCATGGTGATTATTTTACACACATACACACACACTCAGACACACCTAAACACACATCAAACATCAAATTGTACCTGTTGGATGCACACAATTCATATGTGTCAATTATATGCCAGTGAAGCTAAACCTTAAACAGCCTTGCTAACAATACATGTCATCATCAGCTCTTTGTTTAGCATCCATGGCATTATAGAATACATAAATGGCTCAATTTAATTTGGGAGTCAATGGGGAGTCAATGGTATAGGATTGGTTAAGCCAAGATCATGGGTTGCTCCCCCCAGATAAGAACATAGAAATAAAGTTTTTTTCCCCTAAAAAGAAAATAAAATAAAAACCTGTAAGCTAAAAAGGACACCACACAAAGCACTACCACTTTAATGATGCAAAGATAAGAATTATTTTCTTATCCTTCTACTGGTTAAAAAAAAAATTAAGCTCCAAGTCATGTCACAAGTTATTTGCAGTGTGAGAATAGAGTCAATATTTTGATTAAATGCATTAAGGTAATAACTTTAATGAGCAGTGAGCTAAGATACGAAGACAGATTGACAAACAGAGGCATCTCAAGACCCTAGAATGTTTATGCTTTTCCTGCTTCCTGTGTCTCAAACGCTCATAAAATATTTAGTCTCTATCTTGAGAACTATTCCTGGTAAATATTCTCTTTCTTTGCCTTGCCATCCTTTTCTTTCCTTTGAACAGTGGCTCAGTAGACCCAGCAGGAAGTCTTGTATTTTGTATACAATTAATCTTCCACTCTTCTCTTACTCATCCCCCAGGGACCAATCTTCTCTGCAACCCAAATCAGGCAGTAAGGACTCATTTATGGAACAACAGAGACACTCGCTCTCCATTGTCAGTAGTCTAGAGCAAATGATCTAGACTCATTTAAGGTAAGCAGTTATAGTCAATCTCTCTGGCTAAAGGGAATGGTGATGAGATTTGAAGTCTAGGAATAAATATCCTGGAACCATCTATTCTTATTACAAAAGTCACTGAGCCTGTGATAATGACACTGTGTAGCTGTTCAACAAAGACTAAGGTGATGGTAATACCTCTGCAATGGGCTCTGGGTCTTTGCTAGTTTTCTTTCAATACAGACATATCCTGAGTTTACTACTGTGTGAGTTATGAGTTACATTCCTTGTTGCTGTGACCAAACACACGTAAATAAGCAAAGGGCTAAGGGTTTGTTTGGATCCTGGTTTGAGGATCTAGTCTAACACCAGTGTGGGTATGGTGTGGAGTGGCTCCTGATGGCTATAATACAAAGTTTCTTTCATCTGGGCAAATCAGGAAGCAGAGAGAGATGAATTCTCTTTGTTTTTCTTTTATTGAGTCATAGACCCCACCCATGGGAGAGTGCTGGGTACTCTTTTCTAATTCAGTTGGTCCTCTCTGGGAGCATCCTCAAAGACACACCCAAAGATTTGCCTCAATAAGGTCCTAAGGATTCCTGAATCCAGTCAATGTGTCAATCAAAATAAACAGTCACTACTGCCACAGGTATTTTATATTTTGTTCTAAGCTAATCCTTGGAATTTATGTAAGCAATAAGCTTTCTACTACTTCCTAATTTCATTGTGAGTCAATTACATCCTCGTATGCCCTTTACTTAGCAGATGATATTAATGAGCCCATCATTAGAAATATGGTTCAGGATCTGGTAATATACTTTGATGGTATTCTGTTTTCTAAAGCACCAGTTGTTTGTTTTTTTATATGAAGCCATATGGCTTTTTATTCATAGTCATGGATTTTACCACTAACCAGAAGAGACATCTAGAAGCATTAGGTTACTTTCTGAATGCAAGGTTCCCACAGAGCTGGTGGACCTATGCTAGGGCCTGAAACTAATGATGAAAATTCAGGTACTTCCTGAAATGATGGAGCTGCTGCTGGAACACACATACTTGTTGCCTGCTTGCTAGCCTCACCTGCATCTATAGCCATGTGGTACCCTGAAACCACTCAGTCCTGCCCTAACACATTTTACTTCCTATGGTATGTCTTAGTCAATGTTCTATTGCTATGAAGAGACACCATGACCACAGCAACTCTTATAAGAAAAGCATTTAGTTGGGGCTGGCTTAGAGTTCAGAGGTTTAGCTCATTGTCTTCATGGCAGGAAGCATGGCAGCATGCAGACAGGAGCATCTGGATCCACATGCAGCAGGCAGAGAGAGACACTAGGCTTGGCTTGAGCTTTGAAACCTTAAAGCCCACTCCCAGTGCCTCCAACAGGGCCATACCTACTCCCACAGGACCTCACTCCTAATATCTCTCAGGCAGTATCACTCCCTGATGCATTCAAATATTTGAACCTGTGGGGCCATTCTCATTCAGATCAACACATGGAGCCCATTTTAATTTGTGTGAAACAGAACCTTCAGATGAAGAAATAGACCTCCCATTTATTTACCTAAATAGCAAAGAGAAGAGTTAAAGTAAAAAATAGCTGTTGAGTATCTACCGTAATAATGCTAATCACATTTTAAAGACAGCCCCTTTGTAACATTTAAAAATTTTAATCTGTATTTTTAATTTAATAACTGTAGATAGGTCTGTTTTCAGTTGCTTTCTAGGATCATGAAGGCAAAAGAAAGTAGGGCCTGTTTGGTTGTATCTGAGAGGAGAATGTAGGGCAGGGCTGTGGAATTAGGTCAAGGGAGGTTAGGTTAGAAGTGAACTTTTTCTGACATCCTCATCTCAGCTGCTAGGGTTCTTCCTCATGTCCAGCAGGTACTAATATGATTTTCTTTCAGAGTAAAAGTGTTCTACAGTGTATCTGCCCAGTGCTCGAGCCACTATATGTTATTCAAATTTACATTTGTGGAAACTGAATTCAATTTCTTTGGTATGAGGCTAGTGGCTACCAATTTTAGATGAAGAACAAGACTTTAAAAGTAACTATAGCACCCACACCATTTACTGATTCCTAATCTCGAGTCAGGCAGTATTACCAGTCTTTTGTTTCACACAAATAGTTATGGAGGACCAACTTTATTCCAGGCACTGCAATATCTAAGACGGAAAGTCTACAGCAGGTACATATGCTAGAGCTTTCAGAGTAGTGGAAAGATAGACAAGGAAGAAATAAATAAAGTTGTAGTTTTCTTTTGTGAACTTAGACATATTATGTAGGGTAAAGGATTGTAGGAAGGGGCAGGGTTTTCTTCAATATAAGTAGTTAAGCAAAATTTGTCTACAAAAACATGGCATTTGAGTCAAGTTATAAAGTAAATTGTATCATCCTGTGAACATTTTTATATTGAAGTCTACATTTTTTAGAAACCCAGAATGTGAACTTATTTGGGAATCAGGCTTATATAGATTTATTTAATTAGAATATTAGAATAGGGTGAGGCTTACTCTCTTACCATTTGTGTCCTGATTTGGGAGGGTAGGGAGGTTGGAAGATCTGTAGGGGAAGATGAAATAAAAACACAGGAGAAATCCCTTCATCACTCACCAGAGTTGGCGCAGATACTCTTGTACAGACCCCCTAGCAGTTGCTTTGTCTCAGACCTCAATTCTAGCAGGAACCTCATGCTAACCCAAAGGCAGTTCTTCCCAGGACAACAAGTAGGCTAAAGGCAGACCTCTCTCTTATTGCTCCTGACATCCAATTCTGCCAGTGTTACTACCAGCTCTGTAGCAGAAAACCTTCTGTGGCCTCCCTTTCCTCTGTGACCCAATCCTCAACCAATCACAAAGATCTCCAACCTTCCTTCCCTCAACTCATTCCAGTATCACAGCCTCCCACACCAATAGACATTTCATGTGAAAAACCCAGCTAAGCAGGCCAGAAAAACAGGCAAAAAACCAGCCAGCACAGGCTACAAAATCCAGAGAAGAAACAGAAATCAAGGAACAAAATATCTACCTTACAAAGACAGTTCTAGAAATCATCACCTAGACATATAATAATTCCAAACCCAGAAACCTAGATGCTAGCCATAAACACACAATCTATAACACCTGGGGCAATATGTCTCCACTAGAGCTCAGCTATCCTACCACAGCACCCACAAACACCTTAAAATCAAATATATGGAGATAGTAGATGCCCTTAAAGTGGAAATTAACAAATCTCTTCAAGAAACCCAGGAACACGCCCCACACCAAGTAATAAATAAATATGTCTTAAGGAAACAGATAAAACTGTTCAAGACATGAAAATGGAAATAAGAATCAGTAAAGAAAACCGAGGAAATTCTGGAAATGAAAAATTTAGGAACTTGTACAGGAACTACAGAGGCAAGATACACCAACACAATACAAGTCATGGAAGAGAGGATCTCAGGCATTGAAGATAACATTGAAGAAGTGAATACATTCATTAAAGAAAACACTGAATAAAAAAAAAGTGACACAAAAACATCCAGGAAATATGGCATGCTATGAGGATAATAGAGAATAGTAGTAATAGAGATACTGAGAATAATAGTTATAAAGAAAGGAGAAGAAACCAAGCTCAAAGACCCCAAAAAAGTCTTCAATAAATACATAACTTCCTAACATAAAAAAAGAGGTTCCTATAAAGGTACAAGAAGCATACACAACATCTAATAGATTGGATCAGAAAATGAAATCTTCTTGCTAAATAATATTCAAAACACTAAACATACAAAAAAAAAAAAGAAGAAGAAGAAGAAAGATTATTAAAACCTGATTTTCAATGGAGACTGTAAAAGCCAGAAGGGCCTGGGCAGATGTGCTGCAGACTCAAGATCCCACTAATACTTACCCAGACTAGTATACCCAGAAAAAAATTCAGTCACCATAGATGCAAAAAAATAAAATGTCTCATGATAAAGTCAAATTTCAACAATATCTATCAGTCTAAAGACGGTGCTAAAGGTAAAACTTCAACCAAAAAAAGGTTAACTGCATGCATGATATCTCTCAATAACTCTCAATATTAATGGTCTTAATTCTTCAATAAAAAGAACAGACTAACATAATGGATATGAAAACAGAATCCATTTTTTTTGCTGCACTGAAGAAACATACCTCGATATCAAGGATAGACACTGTTTAGAGTAAAGGGTTGAAAAAAGATATTTCAAGCAACTAGAAATAAAACAATAATCTACAAAATACACTATAAGCCAAAATTAATCAAAAAAGCTGGGGTAAGATTCTCATCAAAGAAAAATATACCAAGACATTTTAATTCTTATGCCCCAAACACAAGGGCGCCCAAGTATGTGAAAGGAACATTACTAAAGCTTAAATCATACAAAGAATATTCCACATTAATAGTGGGGGACTTTAATACCCCACTTTCACCAATGGCCAGAAAAATACTGTATCTAACAATTCTTATAAACCAAATTTAGAGAACATTTCAGCCATAACCAAAACAATACGTTTTCTTCTCTGTACCTCATGAAATTGTCTCAAAAACTGACCACAAACTGAGACACAAAGCAAGTCTCTACCCATACAAGAGAATTGAAATAAATCCTTGTATCCTATCAGCCCATCACAGATTAAAGCTGAAGGTCACCCATGACAAACAACAGAAAGCTTATAAACTCATGAAAACTGATCAATCCTCTATCAAATGAAAAATAGATCAAGAAAAAAATCACAGATTTCTATAAATCAATGAGAATGAATATATAGCATTTCCAAACTTATAGAAAAAATGAAAGCAGTGCTAAGAGAAAAATTTATAGCACTAAATACCTACATAAAATTTTTAAGAGAAATCTCATGCTAGTTTCTTAACAGCACATCTGCAAGCTCTAGAACAAAAAGAAGTAGTCACACAGAAGAAGAGTAGACAGCAAGAAATAACCAAACTCAAGACTGAAATATAAAAGAGAAACAAAGAATAATACAAAGAATCAATGAAACAGCAAATTGGTTATTGAGAAATCCAAAAGGAGAAACAAACCCTTATCATAACTAAATAAAAGACACAAAGAGAACATTCAAATTAACAAACAACAACAACAACAACAAAAAACAGAAACAAAAAGGGGGATACAACTATAGACACAAAGTAAATCTAGAGAATTTTACCAACATACTTTAAAAACTTGTATTCCACCAAATCAAAAAAATTTAAAAGAAATTGATAATTTTGTTCAATGGGTTACCAGTTACCAAAGTTAAAATCAACATCAGATAAACAATCCAAATAGACCCATAATCCCTAGAGAAATAGAAGCAGTCATTAAAGTCTCCCAACCAAAAACAGAACTATGGACAGGCAGTTTTAGTGCAGAATTCTACTAGACTTTCAAGGAAGGGTTAAAGCCAACACTCTTCAAGTTATTCCAGGAAAAAGAAACAGAAGGAACACTGCCCAATTAATTTTATGAGGCCACAGCCACCCTGATCCCAAACCACATAAAGACTCATCAAAGAAAGAGAATTACAGACCAATTTTCCTTATTAACACCATGCAAAAATACTCATAAAATAGCAAACTGAATCCCAGAGCACCTAAAATCATCCATCATGAAGGCTTTATTCCAGAGATGCAGGGACGGTTCAATATATAGAAACCAGTAAATGTAATCCAACATATAAACAAACTGAAAGAAAAATCACATGGTGATCTCATCAGGTGTAGAAAAGACTTTTGTCAAAATCCAACACCCCTTCATGATAAAAGTCTTGAAGAGATCAGAAATACAAGGGACATACATAAACATAGTAAAGACAATGTACAGAAAGCCTATAGCCAGCATCAAATTAGATGGTGAGGAACTCAAAGCAGTTCCACTAAAATCAGTAACAAGACAAGGCTGTCTATTCTTTTCATAGCTATTCAATAAAGTACTTGAAATTTTAGCTGAAGCAATAAGACAACTCATGGAGATCAAGGGGATACAAATGCGAAATGAAAAAAATCAAAATATCATTAAGTAATGGAATCAAACTGAAGACCCAGACTTAAATCCACACACATATGGACACCTGATATCTGATAAAGAAGCCAGAAATACACACTGGGCAGCATCTTCAATAAATGGTGCTGATCAAACTGGATATAGAAGAATGCAAATAGAACCATATTTATCACCTTGTACAAACCCAAATTAAAGCTTATAAAAATCCTCAATGTAAACCAGAATTACTGAACCTGATAGAAGAGAAAGTAGGGAATATGCTTGAATGCATTGGCCCAGGAGAGAATTTTCTGAACAGAGTACCGATAGTGTAGGCACTAAGATAAACAATTAATAAATGGGACTTCATGAAACTGAAAAGCTTCTGTAAGGCAAAGGACAATGTCAATCAGTCAAAGCAGCAGCCTAAAAAAATGGAAAAATATTTTCTCCAACTCTATATCTGATACAGGACTAATATCCATATGAAGAACTCAAGGAACTAGATATCAAAAATTACAATCCAATTACAAAATGAGGTACAGATATAAGCAGAATTCTCAATAGAGAAATTTCAAATGGCTGAGAAACAGAAGAAATGTTCAGCATCCTTAGCCATTAGGGAAATGAAAATTCAAACGATGAGATTCCATCTTACACCTGCCAGAATGGCTAAGATCAATAACACAAGTATCAGCTCATGCTGGTAAGGATGTGGAGCGAGGGGAACATTCTTCCTTTGTGGGTGGGAGTACAAACTTGTATACACACTACGGAAATCAATAGGCAGTTCCTGAGAAAATAGGGAATAGATCTACCTCAAGACTCAGCTACACATTTCTTGGGCATGTACCCAAAGGACGCTCCATCATACCACAAGGACACTTGTTCAACAATATTCATTGGGGCTTTATTCATAAGAGCCAGAAACTTGAAACATCCTAGATGTACTTGAATAAAACAATGGATACTGTTTCTAAAACATGACACTATGAAATTTGCAGGCAAATAGTTGGAACTAGAAAAAAAATTAGCTTGAGTAACCAAGACACAGAAAGACAAAGATGGTATGGATTCACTTATAAGTGGATATAACCATAAACCCAGAGAGGTTAGGTAAAGAGGAGGTGTCTATGGAAGATGGATCTTCCTGGGAAGGGATGCTAGAGTAGATTTTATGGGTGGACTAGTACATGTGAGGATGGGAGCAGAAGGGATTAGGTGGCAGATAAAATGGGTTGGAAAAAGAGTGCAAGCAGACAGCAGGAATTAGGAGGCCTTGGGAGGGGTGTAGAAGCCTTGTGAAGTGGAAACTTCCTAGAATCTATGAAGATGATCCTAAAGAGGACTCCTAGTAATGGGGGATACGGAGGACCAAATGCCATCTCATTTAGTAAAACAAGGTTTCCAGAGGCTAGACTAAATTGTATTCAATAGGATTGTTGGCCAAGGAGGTCCCATGGAAATCCCCAAACAATCTGAGTTGATGATGAAAAGACAAAGGGTTGTTCTCCACAAACTGACAGCAGAGCCCTCTTGCCAAGGGCAAGATCTACAGAACTTATTGAACACAGAGAAGTCTAGCCAATGCCTCCACAGAGCTTTCATGCCTATGTTTTGGTCTCTTTGGTATGGGGAAGGTTCTCTGTAGGTTACTGGAAGAGAAATGTGGACACAAAAATTTTTGACCTACAATCTGTCCTGGCTGCAAAATATACTGAGGGCAAGGTGGAAGTAGCCAACCAGTGTCTGCTTTGACTTAAGGCCTACTCCATGTGAAGAAACCAATAGCTGACACTGTATGGGTAACTAAGAACCAGAGACTAGATATAGCTCAGAGCCCTGTGGTAAAACCAGATGCAACTGGCCTAAAAAAAAGTCAATAAAATAAGCCTTAATGATATTTTAATATAGTTATAGATTAGCATCTTATCTAGTCATCATCAGAGAGACTTCCTTTAGCAGCAGATGGGAACAGATGCAGAGACCCATAACTCAGACAATAACACAGAGACGATCTAAATTGAAAGTCTTCATCAGATTCATCCCCTCAGAGCTCAGGGAATCCCATGGAAGAGGTGGCAGAGAGATTATAATAGTCAGAGGGGATGAACAAGGGTGTCTGAATCACCTAAGCAAGGCACATATGAGCTCATAGCTACTGAGGCAGAAAGCACAGGGCTTACATGGTACTTCACCAGGTCATAGACACATATGCAGCCTGGTCTACAGAGTGAGTTCCAGGACAGCCAGGGCTACACAGAGAAATCCTGTCTTGAAAAACCAAAAAAAAATCATATCTAAATATTACTACTATTAGCTTAATATTTTTATGGAACTCCTGATATGAGAATGAGTGTGTCTCTGTCTACTTTGCTTGCTCTTAGGACTTCTCCTCCTACTGGGCTGCTGTGTTCAACTTCATTTTTGTTTCATCTTATTATATTGTATTTTCTCATGTTGGTTGATCTCTCTTAGGAGCCTGCTCTTTTCTAATGAGACATAGAAAGAGTATCCACAGAGGAGGGGAGGGGAGCGGAAAGGAGGGCAGAGAAGGAGGAACTGGGAGGAAGAGAAGTTACATTCAGGATATAGTTTATGAGAAAAAGATCTATTTTCAATAAAGAAAAACTAAAAACTGAATTTAAGAAGGAAGGGAAGGAGGGGGAGAGGGAGGGAGGGAAGGAGGGAGGAAGGAGTAAAAGAAGGAAAAAAGAAAGCTGAGTTTGAAATAATGAACTATTTGCCGGATACTGTCACTCTTAAGTGGAAGAGTGCAGACAGAAGTCGGTCTGCTTAAGTCCTAACCGTGACTGTCCTCTACACTCTGCTCCTTTTGACTGCTTTAATTCACCCTTTCCTACACCCAACCATCTGTGATTCAACGACAAGGAAGTAATTAAGTATACATGTAAATAAATTAAGCTATATATGTATAGCTAGACCATGATGCCTCAGTTAAAAGTATAAGATTTAGCAGAAATGCCTTTGACATTTTGTTCAAAATTAGTCCAGTGTTCTATTTCATTCATTTGTAAATATGATTGTTCTAGTTAGTTTTAATTGCCAACTCTTTGAGGCCTGATCATCTGAAAGCCTGCACAGAGAAGCTGTATAGATCAGACTGACCTCCAGAAATGTCTAATGGCAATTGTTTTGATTGCTATTTGATTAATAAGTTGAGGTGGGGCAGCCTAGGCAATGGCGGCTAGCACCACCCCTAGGCCATTAGTTCAAGACTGCATAAGAAACCTAGCTAAACATTAGCTTCACTGAGAATGAGACAGCTCTCCGGCACTATCTTCCAGTTTTCCTGCTGTAATTCAATGGCTGGGAGTGATATCCCTGGTTGGAGGTGTGGAATAGCCCACAGTCCTGAGTTGAGATTTCTGCCTTGAGCTCTCACCCTGATCTCCCTCAGTGATGGACTGAACTGGAAATGTAAGGAGAAACAAACCTTGGCTCTTGCTAAGTTGCTTTGGCTAGCCAGTATTTTATGTCAGCAACTGGAAGGTAAGCAGGATGAATACATTTCAGAATATGAAGGTGTGAACACACACACACACACACACTCACTCACACACACACATGTACACACAGCCACACACACATAGGTATATGGTAATCAGACCATTTCTATTTTAGATGAGTTCAAAGTGCTATGAAAAGTTTGAAGTACCAGTCACTCAAGGTTCTGCCAGTGCCTTCTGTTTCTTTCACAGGAGCAGGCTGACATTCACAGCATCTTTGTCAGCAGACACCTACTTGTTCAAAGTAGTTTGTAATTAAGATGAACTCTTCTTGGCTAATAAACTAGTATGTACATTGTGGTCTTTTTCTTTTCCCCCCAAGTGTGACAAGTTTCCTTATGAAAGTACAAGACCAATTGTCCTAAAACCAGGGGAATAGAAAAGTCCTTCTGAGAAGATGCCCAACAATTTTTCTTCTTTAATTGTTGAAGAGAAACCACACCAGTAGGCAGTAATGATTCTCTGGACGACAAAGCCTTTACAGAAATGTTCTAAATATGGCCTGACTTTAATCAGGCAATGCCATCTGTCGGGTGAGTGGCAAGGTCACAACTTTTTTATGACAGGAAGAGCATCCAATGCCAGGCACGCACACACAGAAGCCCAACAGCTGCTGACGCTGAACATGTCTGCCCGTGTGCTAGGCAGCATACTGGGTGTTCTTTGACTTGTGATGGGGGCCGATCCCAAGCAAAACCATCAGAAGGTAAAATATCATCAAGGAAAACTGCAGTTAATTCCGTTGGCCCACAGAACATCACAGCTGAGCACACTGCAGTGCACCCACTACTTGTTTCTCTGATTGTACTGCCAACTGGGCATCTCTGTGACTCACGCTGCTGCCTAGGGAGAAAGCATCTTGTAGCCACAGAAAACACAGAGACATCAGTGGGCAACCATCAGATCTCAAACTTCAAATTCCAGGTGCTGATGAGTAACAAGTTGCTTTCATACAACCTTGCATTTGAAAAAAAAAAATTAAGGGGCTACCTATCTGTTTTCTACATGCCTATCTGTTTATATGTTTATATATGTTTCTACATACCTATCTGTTTTCTACATGTAAGGATGTTTTGTGGGCTATAATCTCAAACCCCCAAACCAAACATGTCTTCTGATTGGACTAGCACCTAGAATAATGGAAGGTTATTTTAAAGAAGCTGGTGAGTTTGAGTTTTGCTTTGCTTGTAGCACACTCCCAATCAGTTTAGCTGCACCGCGTAGGATTGTCTCATAGTAATGTCATCAACCATGCGGTGTGGCTGTTAGCAGTTTGCAGAAGAGGAGCCCACTGCATACACATCTGAGTTACCTAGGTGATCCAAGAAGCAAGGACCAGAGGGTGGATTTCAACCCAGCTGGTCCATGTCAGAACCTCTGATCTTAACCTTTACCCTCCTGTCACTGGGGTCACTGGGGATTGTGGGGAGCAGCTGGCTTTCTTTTACTGTCAAGAAACTTTGCTTTAGTTTGTAGAGATAAAGATTACGTTTTAAACTCAAAAGAACATAAAAGTGTGTCTATTGTATACATGTTGTAATACAAAATTGTTCTTTAAATTAAAAGGCATAAAAATTAATAGAAAAAAATCAGTTTATAGTGGAGGCCATAAATATTATTTGGGGTAGAGCAACTTGATTTGTTATTGTACCATGAATCCCAAGAATCTATGTTTTTGGTAAGGCAAGTCACCACAGTAATAACAAATGTATCAGTACTAATTATTTAGCATATATATGTTATATATGTATTGTATGATATAGATCTATGTGCTCATGTATGTGCAGACATATAAGCCTATGTGTTTGTTGGTATGCAAGGAGGCCTGAAATGAATATCAGGTGTTTTTCTCTCTCTATTGTTATCTGCCTTATTTTTCTAAGATGTATTTTTATTTTGTAGCCATTCATTTGTGTGTTTGGGGGTGTATGTACACACATATGTGGGTGCATACAAAGGTCAAAAGAGGGTGTTGGATGCTATGGATCTGAAGTCACATATATTGTAAGCCATCTACTATTTGGTGGGGGCAGTAAGGAACAGGATCTCTAACTAACCCAGAAAAGTCACCAGTTTTGCAAGACTAGCTAGTCAGCAAATCCCAGTAATCCCCCTGTCTCCACCCTCCACTCCCTCAGAATAGATATTACAGACACATCACCAAGAATATTTTGCTTGGGTCCTGGGCATTTGAACTCATGTCCTCACAGTGAGCACTTTGTCCAGCAAGCCCCTCCCAGTCCCCTCTGTAGTGTCATCTAAACCAATAAAAATGGTCATGTGACCTGTCTTCCTGCCTCTTCTCATGCCAGTTGCTTATGTCTTAGTAGAAACGAGATGGGTATCTACAGAGGATGAAGAAGGAACAAAAATAAAACAAACAAACAAACAGTAAAGGAAGTAATTTGGGGAGGGATTAGGCATTTTTTCTAGCAATGTTTAATTTGAGTTGTTATCGTAAAATGAAAAACAAAGAACTGCTAGCACTCCAAGTTAGGACAATTTCTGTGATAACAATCAATGTTCTCTAGTGCCACCAGCATCAAATGTATGTAAATTACAAAGTGAGTATCAGGTAGTAGTGGGTGGGTACTCTTGCAGATGTATACACATACTCTGGGCCTTGCTCTCTCAAGCTGTGAAAATGTGAGAAAACAAACAAAGATTGGCAGGATATTGAGGAAATCTCTATGTGGCTTCCATCTTTAAAAAATAAAAAACAAGAACAGAAAAAAAATGGGAAGAGAGAAAGAAAGAATTCAGGGCTATAGAGATGCTTCAGCAGTTAAGAGCAATTACTGCTCTTGCAGAGGACTTAGATTCAGTTTTCAGTGCCTACGTGGAGGCTCACAACCATCTGTAACTGCAGTTCGACGGAATATGGCACCCTTTTCTGGCCTCTATAGGCACCAGGCAGGCACTGGTGTCCATGAATATATGTACATATAGGCAAGAGAAAAGACCATACAGATAAATTTAAAATGCATATTTCAAAGGACAGAATTTAAAGGTCAGTGAATGAACAAACACACATGTCTGGAAATAACTCCTAGCAACAGCGTTAACTGGGAGACAGATGTAGAAATAAACCTGTGAGCCGCAGGGCATTGGTATTCCCCGTTTTGCCCCAGTTCCTACAGTATCGTTATTCATGGTGTTAAAAAACAGACTTGTATACTGATTGATTTTTTTTCTTTTTCTTTTTCTTTTTTAGGAAATGCAAGAGAAAGGCACAGTGTGAACAAATGGAGCCCACCACAGCAGGCTGAGGACACACACACACACACACACACACACACACACACACACAGTTTGAAGAAGAAAACAGGCAAATATGGGCTTCCCAAAAGCCCTTGTGCCTATTCTTTCAAACACTGGTAGATTTCTAATATGGATTTCCAAATTCCATATGGTACTAAGGGATGGAGTTATGGCGGCTCACTGGAATTCTCCCCCAGAGGCGCTATGATTTCCAAAGACCAGTTCAGTAGTTCCACGTAAGTCCATGGCTTTTGTTCCAGGGCATATCAGACTAGAAGAAAGAATCCTGCTAAATCCCATCAACTAGAAATATTTTGATAGCCTAATATATTCCTTAAAGATCTGACTATTCATACTGTTCAATAATTTCACTTTAAAAAAATAATGCTAACAAATCAGGCATTATAGCTCATGTCTGAAATCCTGGCACTCTGGGGGCTGAAGCAGGAGAATCACCGAGTTCGAAAAGAAAAACTTTAACATTATCAGTGACTTCTCAAATTATTAAATATAGATCAACAGGGCATTTTTCTATGTATGCATTCACTTATAGGCAAGGTTGCACTCTGCTACCTGTGCGAGCCTGAATCTTGCTGAGTGGCTCAGGTTGGGCTTTATCTTCTGGTGACCCTACTACTGTCTCAGCCTCTGGAGTGGTCGGGACACAGGTGTGAGCTACTATTTCCAGTTTTAAATATCACTTAAAAGCACTAAACACACTAAACACAGAATTTAGTTGCCATTTCAACGATGTTAAAGTCTATTGGTATAACTAATGCCCTCTTTTGGGATAGGTAGGATTCATATTTTTTCCCCTCTATTTTAAAGAACTCCGCGGTGATCAGCTTTTAAAGCATAAACGCTGGTTGATTTACATGAATATCCTGCAAAGTTAAATTCCAAGCAGAAGAAAAAGTCTTGAGCTCAGGAAAGCTAATTAGCAGCTTGTAAGCAAGATTGTTGTCAGCGGCAGTTTGTAGGGTGGGCTGTTTGTGGGGAGGACAAACACCAGACACTGGAAATCCCATCCCTTGAACTCAGGCAGTTACAACAGAAGTGGAGATTTGGGGACAGAACAGTATGACACCAGACCTGAGGCAGCTCTATATGGGGCAGAGGAGATTTGAGGGGAAGAGGTGTCAAAGCTGACTCCAGGCTTCTGATAAAACACCCAGGGAGTAGATAATGAATTTCAGACTGAGTATGCTGAATGCCAGGGGCCTCCCAGGCATCCTGGTAAACGGTCAGCAGGCAGGACACTGGCAGGGCTACGCAGAATCTTAGGACATGGGCAGGCCCAATTTCACATTGAAAAACAAACAAAAAATAAAAGTCTACCTTTATCTCATAACTCCTGCTTGCTTAGCACATGTCACTGTGTTGTTTTTATTACCTTCATTATCTTCTTCTTTGTCTTCTGTATTAAATATGCTGGGGGGGCTATCTCTCTCTCTCTCTCTCTCTCTCTCTCTCTCTCTCTCTCTCTCTCTCTCTCTCTCTTTCTCTCTCTCTGTCATACACACGCTTCTTTAGTTATTATTCAAAGCCACTCTATTTGATGTGAAAGCTTTGTTGAGTTCTGTTTGTATCCTTTCAAATCATTAACTTCTCAAAGTTATAGAAAATCTTTCAGACTTACTATAGTCAATATTGAAGTAGTGGAGGGGTTCAGGACCGTGAGCCAAAACCTGTCCCATACATTTGGAACAAACACATCACTGAGAACTGATAACCAACTGATGAATCCCCTGGAGAGCCACCACCATCAGAACAATGCCTAGTGTTTCTAGTGTCTACTACACCATTTATGCTTATAGTTCATGATTATCTCAGCTTTGCATATCCTAGACAAACATTCTATCACTTGGCCATATCTCAAGAGCTGTTATAGTTTGACCAAGATTTCTACAGGCATGAGATATTTGATTTTTTGCCACAATTTCAGAATGTATATGTTTTGTCAACAATTTGCAAATATCAAAGGAAACTAATGTTCTGAAACACGAAATGATTTTCTGGGGTTTTAATTTTGACCTTTAGACTCTAAGGCCAGAGTTGTTCATCTGCATGAAATCAATCAATTAATTAACCAACCATTGTGTGAAAATTGTAGAAGTGCCTTTCTGCTGTGGAAGCTGAGCACACCACAGGCCTGGGAGGCAGTCCCTATGGTGGGAACAGCATGATCCCTGCTGGGGCCCTGCTTGAGTCTGTCTGACTCACAGCCTGTGCCCTATCCCTTGGCAATTCTGCCAATAAAGACATCCGTCTACTGCATTCTCCAGTCACCTTCACCTCTTCACCTCTATTAATGCTGCTTAAGGTAAGGGTGTGTGTGTGTGTGTGTGTGTGTGTGTGAGAGAGAGAGAGAGAGAGAGAGACTCTAGTTTATACTGCCTTTGGGAATCATTAGAAACATACTGCCTTTGGGAATCATTAGAAACACCCCCTGCATTAAAATGAATTATTGTTGAGTATGAAATCTCTTCAGTACCCATCCCTAAATTGTATCTTAAAGTCCTCATCTTTATTTAACGATGTAATGGAGAGATGCAATGGTTTGATGCTTCCTTCTTCCTTCTGCTCTTGTACAGATTCCATGGTTCTTCAATATCAGAGATTGATACGCAGCTGTCCTCACTAATACCATGGAGCAGTCATATTTCTTTGGGGGCTTTGAAGGGGAGTCCGATTCAGGACTAGGTGCTTTGCTGGATCTGTTTATAATCCAAAAGGTTAGAGTGACTTTCTTCAGCTTCTCAATTTATTTTAGAAAGCTATTGTAACTGTGACAGGAGAAATCTATCCAAGATAGAAAAAAAAAATCTCATCAAACTCAGTTTTTACTTTTAGCTGAAAGCTGTTTATTACATACTTGGTGTCACTTTTGGAAAAAAATAATAATATTATTGAAACATAATTGAGATAAATTACATATTTTAAGGAATGCGACATGACAGGTTTTGACAGATGTGTACCAGTGAGAAAATTATCAATAGCAGGATGATGGATGTATCCATCACACTCCAGCTTCTGACTCTGTGTCCTTCAGAAGCCCCTACCTGCATCCCTTCCTTCTTCCAGCAACCATTAGACCAGTAGAGGCTCAATATATTTCTGACACTAGGGCTTGACACAATAGGGGCATCAACTTCCTTCCTGTTTTTCTGAAAACAAACCTTATTTTAATAAAAAGAATTCAACAGGATATTAAGAATTAGGACAAAATATTCTAGGAAAAACATAATTTTTAAGATGAGCTGTCACAATTAATGGAATGAGGAAGAGATGGCGCAGTATTTCAGAACTCTTGCTGCTCTGCCAAAGGACCTGAGTGTTGTTTCCAACACTCAATCAAGTAGCTTGCAACTGCCTCTAAGTCCAGAGCCAGAGAATATACTCTCCCCTTCTGGCTTCTGTGAGTAGCCACACTCATGCACACTCATATAGACACACATACAGAAAAATTTAAAAACAAACCTTTATAAGCAATGAATTGAGCAAGAGATAACCAAGTTAATTGAAAGTAGACAAGGCCTAGAGTCAGAGAATTGCCATCTCCCTACAACGATAAGTCATTAAAATAGAAATAATTCAAGATATAATATTTGACATTTATTCATTTATTAAACAACATAACCAAAGATTTAGGTAGTAATATAATTAACATAATCGCAAAAGTTGGAGTAGGTTTAGAAAAGAAATGTTACTATGTTATTTTTTGAAAATGTTGAACAAATTATATAGATATAGATTTAGATATAGATCATTGCACACATACATATATCACTAAATCACATTATTTTATCCTAATAATTTGGCTTCTGAAAATTAATACTAGGAAAAGTAAGTAACTAAGCAATATATATTCATATTCTTAGGAAAGAACCATATAACATTTGACAGAAGTTCTCTTTGTAGACAGGAATAAAATGTTTGCGCATGCGCGCGCGCACGCACACGCGCGCGCGCACACACACACACACACACACATTTTACTCAGAAATGTCTGCTACTTTCATGATTTTAAAAGTTATTTTCTTAGCACTATGCTTACATGCTTAATAAACCTTTCCATACATAATTTAATATATACAAGAATAAAAAAATCTAAAATATATACATTACAAAATGTTGAGAGTCATTGTATAGTTTAAGGAGGTCTTATAAGACATTTTAAAATTAATTTTATTTTAATTTTGTGTTTTACATGCATGTATGTTTGTGTGATGGTGTCAGATCCTCTGGAACTGGAGTTACTGATAGTTCTCATCTATCATGTGGATGCTTAGAATTGAACCTCGGTCCTTTGGAAGAGCTGACAATGTTCTTAACCACTGAGCCATCTCTCCAGCCCCAAGCCGTATTTTGCTAATGAGAGCTTCCCTAACATTTCATGATTTGTCATCGTAGTCCAACAAAATGTCTCTAATAAGCTAAACTGCTGCTTAAGTAAAACCAAAACATGAGTCTGTGATATAAATTGTAGAAAATAATTAATCTGTGCAATGTTCTTCTCAAATGATGATCATAATAAAATTAAGTCTTGCTGATGGGGACATTTCTATTCTCTTCTAAGAAGAGGTAAGAGAGACATATTCATGCAAAACTATAAAAATGTATGAGAATTTTCAGATGTTAAAGAACATCACGGTGACTGAAGAAAACAAACAGCACTGGAGCCTATGATAGGTAGGGCAGCCTACAATCTGCAGAGCTTCTGGGCTACAGGACAGGGAAAAGGAGCCCCATTAGTGCCAGACTGTCTTCTTATACTGAGGTGAATCAGAGAAAGTCCAGGCAGACATTATCCTGATCACAGTAGCCCAGAGGACAGGGACACACACACACATACACACACACACACAGAGAGAGAGAGAGAGAGAGAGAGAGAGAGAGAGAGAGAGAGAGAGAGAGAGAGAGAGAGAGAGAGTGTGTGTGTGTGAGGTGTGTGTGTGTGTGTGTGTGTATCTATGCTAACTCTGTCTTGATGTTTCCACTGACTAGTGATACTGTGAGAGAGCAATGGGATATGTATATTAGTTGTATTTGTAGAGTTAATGCAGACAGTCTACATGAATCAGATTTTACCAGATGGTTTAAATATGTGTGGCTTATAATATATTAGTGTCACTTCAGTGGAGTATCTGAAAGATTAGTAAGGAAAATATCACAGAGAATAATGGACTGATGGAACTAAGGGCCATGCTTAAATTAGTCCTATTTGTAGCACAGTACAAGCAAGCATGCATTTATAATTAGATCTTTGTATTTTATCCAGTAATATCATAAAAAGAAACCATGTTTAGATGCTACCAAAAATAGCCACAGACTTTATAGGAAATTACTTCAAAAAAGTATGGTGGTTTTACCAATTAGACCAATGTTTTTCTTGTATATGACTGTTCAATTTTGATTTATTCTTAAACCATTATGAGTCACTGATAATACCTAAAGCCATAGAGCAGGTATGACCAATATTGCCAATTCCTACCATCTTTGGATGGTAAGTGACTAAGTGCTCTCAGGGATGCAGTAATCCATGAGGTAGACTCTAGTAAGCCAACCTTGGCTTAATTGGATAGCAAAGGTTAATCCCTCTGTGATACCTTTGCAGGAAACTAACAGGCCAAGTATATATATATATGTATATGTATATACTTGTATATGTGTGTGTGTATATATATGTATATGTATATATGTATGTATATGTATACATATGTGTGTATGTATAAGTCTGATTATATAATATCAGTCAGAGCCAAGTTATATACTATATGTTGTATGGAGCAGGCCCTGCTATATCTACAATAGCGTTGGATGTTACATGCTATCCAAACTGCCCATGGAACAAACTTTTCTATATTGACCATTCTCCGGTGGCTTATTTGAAGTAAAATGTGTGTTGGCAGCCAGCACAAGGGGCTTTTTGGCACTGTGCTGGTCTAGGTAATGTATTATTGATCTGCAGTCACACTGATCGGAAGGTCAGGCTTCTAGAGTTTCTCTGGCTCACATTCTGAATCAATTGTTGCCTTTTAGGAACTGTTCCATCAGACATACCCAGGTCTTCTTTACCCAGAACAGGAACAAACTTGGTGTTGCAATGTGTGGGCTGCAATCAGTAACAAAATTAGTCTCTCTATATCCTACTTTGCAGATTTCCTTCACAAGAATTATGTTACCAAAGTCATTCTGCATTCTCACTAGAAGTTTCTATAGTACAAGAGAATTTAAATAAACCACTTGTTTACAGGGAATCTTGGTCATAGGTTCTTATCGTCACTTATTTCAGCTTTCCAAGCAAAATGTCCTGCTATTAAAATGAATAGAATTATTATTTCACAAAAGTAAGTGTGTGTGCGTGTGTGTGTGTGTGTGTGTGTGTGTGTGTGTGTGTGCGTAAATCAGTGAAGCAATGAAAGTTTCAGATTAGTGAATACTATACTGAAAAAACTAAATTATTACAAACATCAATATTCTCACTACATTGAGTGTTGACTGCAATATCACGATTACCCTTTGGTGCCTTGAAAGAAGCCAAGTGCTTTTGTGGTGGAATATATTTATAGTAAACAATATGTTGGCAATTGTTAGGACTTAATCATGCAAAATCATGCGATGCATTACATCATGTTGGAGAAAGGCTACAGAGAGATGCTGTGACCTTGTCACAGGCCCCCAGACCTTAACACAACTGACTCCATAATGGAAGCACCAGTCAGGCCCTGGGAACCCAGCATGCCAGCAACAACGCCTGCCAAAATGAGAACAAAGCCCCAACCATCAAAGTCCACAGTTCTAGAAAAGCCTAAGTGAGAAAGTCTCGGGACTGTACTCAGGCCTCCAACACCCAGCGCAGTCACAGGCTGGCTAATGAAGACATTTCATTGGCTTGAACCCATGTCAAGTGTTCATCTCAACCTCAGAACAACCTTGATCTTAGCTAAGTGAATGGCGTTTGAACAGTTTAAAGCATCACAACATCAGAAGCAAGTCATGTGATACAAGCTGACTACATGATGAAAAATATTAGATGCACAGTCCTTGGTATTGCTTGGAAATGATACATTTTGCCCCATGGTAGACATTTTATAATTCTTTTAACTGTTTATATTATTCTGCAAGTTATATTGCTCAAATCTACAACGCACTCCTCTATCATCTATCTGTCATCTGCAACACTTTCCCTCTCTCTTCCCCATGTTTCCTTCTTAATTTCATGTGATTTGTTAATAAACTCATCGGGTTCCCTTAGAGCTGCCTGTAAGGCCATGGTTTTAGGAGCATCCACTAGAGTATGCATAGCCTGTTCAGGACCACATATGTCAAGAAATCTCACCTTCAGCAGCTATCAACCTCCAGTAGGTACTCAGCTAGTGGTGGGGCCCAACATGGAAGCATCCTGTGAAGTCATAGCTATGGCTTCAAGTGTGGGATGGCATTGTCAGGGATGGCATTGTCAGGCTTGGCAATGATTGTTTCACTGCAGATAACAACTGTCTGTGACTTTTACGGTCTTCTGTAGCCCTTCAAGCTGACAATCCCTGAGCCTTGCAGGGAGAGGCGTGTTGTACATGTCTAATTTTGAGCTGTGCTCTTCATATATATTCTCTTTCTCTCTCTTTTTTTAAGTAGATGGTTAAAAAATAAAATATATTATGAAGCTCTACTCAAGTCATTTTTCTCTTTTATTGGATATTTTCTTTATTTACATTTCAAATGTTATCCTTTTTACAGGTCTTCTCCCCCATAAGGCCCCCTATCCCCCATCCCCCTGTCTGTATGAGGGTGCTCCCCTCCCCACCCACCCACTTCTGCTTTCCTGCCCTGGAATTCCCCTACACTGGGGCATTGAACCCCCTCAGGCCCAAGGGCCACTCCTCCCATTGATGTCCAACAAGAATATCCTCTGCCACATATGGGTCCTTCCATGTGTATTCTTTGGTTGGTGGTCCAGTTCCCAGGAGCTCTGGGGGTCTGGCTGGTTGACACTGTTGCTTCCCCCCTCCATGGGGCTGCAAAACCCCCTCAGCTCCTTCAGTCCCTTCTCCAACTCCTCCATCAGAGACCTCATGCTCAGTCCAATGGTTGGCTTTAAGCATCTGCCTCTGTACTTGTCAGGCTCTGGCAGAGCCTCTCAGGAGATAGCTATATCAGGATCCTGTCAGCAAGCACTTCCCAGCATCTGCAATAGCATCCAGGTTAACAACAACAACAACAAAAAAAACCCAAAAGCTTCTCTGATGAAGGTTAAAAGATGCCCTCATATATGACTTCAAGGATAAGAACTTAGGGGCAGTTTATTACCACTTCAAATTAGCAAAACAATTGTTTTACATTCTCTCCTGCTAATTAGGCAGCCATAGGTTTTTGGACCCAGTTAATTGTACCGGGCATGAATTTCATTTCATAGAGTGGGCTTCCAATCCAATCAGCAAGTCGTTAGTTACTCTCAGAATGTTCATGCCACTATGACACCTGTAGGCATATTGTGTTAAGCCAGTTGTTACTGTAGCTCACAGGGCTTACGGGGGAGAAGCCTGTTGATCGTTTTTCTCTCCTGGTCGTATGTGATTATCATTGCTCCAGAAGCCTGAAAGCTCTCCAGTAGGATTGAGACGTCAGTATCAGCCTGATTTCTTTAACTTCTACGATTGAAGTATGGTGGACCAATAATGGAGTACTGCCATCAAGTCATGGAGGGTAACTGAGAGCAATGTCGACAGTTTATATTGTCTGGGAACCTATGTTTTGCTAACTACTCGAAACATCCATATGTAGCACGGGGCTTTTTATTGGATGATCTGTGGTATCTGGGAGAGGTGTTGTGCTCCTGTTATGCAGTAATTCCATTTGTATATGTATATGTGCAGGTTTAGGAAGCTTCTACAATAGCAGGTTTTCAGACGGCATCTTCAAATGCCTTTAGTGTTGAGTTGTCTATCTACATGCCACCTGGCCCTCCAACCCAGATTCTATTTAACCATTTTTTTTTAATCCCATCATTTTCCTTTTTCCCTTCATATTTTTCACATGAAAGAGGTATTTGTTTTCTATGCAAGACAAAACACAGGCCAGCAACTGAACATTTAAAGCTTGCTGAAGTCCACTTATTCCCACTGCAAATGATCATTACTATTCAGTAGCTGAGCTACATAAGTGTCAAACTGTGAACTGTTAGCCATCCAAAGGGGACAACACCAAAACTCGGAAAAAATGTCTCCTGGGAAATGATACTAAACTCTAAGAAAAATTGACCTAAATCTTGCCTAACCAGAGGGCTGGTTTCTGTTTCTGTAGACAATCAGATTCTCTGTGGTCTATAAATTTTCCTGTCAACTCCAGGGGTTCACTTATTGTGTAAACAGGGAAAGAGGAGTATCGCAGGCAACCCCCTGTGTGGTCTCTTTTTCCAGACACTGGGGATGGTCCTGAGCAAGGCTGACATGTCCACATGCTTTGGGAATTCTGCATTTTAACTACAGAAGTTAAAAAGCAAAGCCTAAACATTCACTGTGTTTCTAGCATGCATTTTCTAGGGCATTAGGATGACCATGGGGGTCCTTTGGGATTGCCTAATTGGAAGATGAGACAAAGAGGTGTTTGTTACTTCATGGTAGAAATCCATTCAGTGGTTTCCAGTCTCTTTACAAATCTTTAGCTATTGCTAACTGTCCTGATACAAGAATAGCTTTTACAAGCACTCCTAAAGGTGCAATGAGAGAGATAACAAGATACCAATGTCCCCAGAGCTCCAGGCACCAAGAATCTGTGTAGTACAGAGTAGAAACAAGACTTAAAGCATAAAGCTTTGTATACATCTCTGAAAAGTCTTCCAAATCTTGTAGCACAAATATGAAAGTTATTTGACAGATCTCCTGCCACATATTTGGCCACAATTTTAAGAATGAACATGATATCACCAATTACAAGTTCAGACTTGTCTAAACTGCCAGTAATAAAATATTGGAATAAAGTCAATAATACTAAGAGAAAGACTACATTGTCTTTTTACTCTCAGCACAGGTTAAAAAAAAAAACTGTGTTGAAAGAAGAGATGATGAAAAAATAAGCAGCCAAAACAACAGAACTGAATATCAACAAAACATGTATTTCAGAGAAATTAAGCAGTTTTTAAAATTAATTTAAAAGGTCAAAAGAAAATGGAGTTGAAAGGGTTAAACTGGAATGGGGAGGGGAATGCAGGAATTGTCGAGGAGGGAATACAGAAGAGATAAAGAACACTAAAGACATTCTTTTTAAAAAGTCATAGAGAAATCTACTACTGTAGAAGTTTCCTAAAATGAATACATATACATATATAAAAAGAGTTAAAATGTAGCTACCCCATAACATGGCAACAGAGCCCCTCTAGATACCAGAGATTAACAAACAAAAGTCTTAATGACAAGAATTGGTTGTATCTTTTGGAGCTGCTTGGAATAGGGCCAATACACCTCCAAGCATTACAAACTATTATCAGTGTTCTTGGCCATCCTCCAGAATATAAGGGTAAGACTCTGTTACAGAAGACATCACATATTTGAGTCACAGGACATGTAGAAATCAACAGGGTGATGACTTGGAAACATTATCCCTACTGACTAGTGTTTATAGTGCTGGAAGGGTCTGTGCATGCTACTGAGAGAGAAATGTAATGAATAGGTTGACCCAGTTGTGAACCTTGTGAGCTGCAAGACCTGGCAAGACATGCAAACTATACAGCAAGGTACATGATTGTCATGGGAGTAACCAACTACTTTCTGATTGGATTCAAGTCCTGTCCATAAGATGAAACTATACATGGCACCATCACTAGACTAAGAACGTACACCTAGAGCGATAATATGCCCGGGGGGGCGGGCACGCTACTATTATTTTATTTAATGGATGTTTATTAAGCCAACTCTTAATGACTTATTATACCATAGATTAATGCAACTCTCATCCTTTATCAGAGAAGCTTCCATTTGAAGAATATGGTGATTAACATTGGTCAGCATGCATAGACTATGAGACCAGGGAATGTTCCGTCCTAAATGAAACATATAACCGTACCTACTTCTTCCAAGACTCAAGGATCATTGCAGGAGAAAGGGCAGCAATGGTGTATGAATCAGTGGTAGTAAATGACAAAGGGGAAGCTGTCTCCTGCACACAACAGGACAGCTGCACATATGAACTCACAGTGATTGTGACAGTATACACAAAACCTGTGCAAGTCCAAGCCAGACTAAATCCTACCACAGAAAAGGGAGTGGACATTAAATCCCACTCCTACCCATGGGGCTATTGGTAATTGTTAGCTGCTGAGAGACATAAAGTCAGTTTTCCCCAAGCTGTAACTTCTTCTGACCATGCTTCAGTGGAAGATCACAGATCCAAGAATATTTGAACAGCATAAATTGCTCTTGATGTAATTAAAAAAAAAAAAAGGACCAAATTGGGTGGATGGAGAAGGATAGTGGATATGGGAGTGGTTGTGGGAAGGGGTGAATCAAAACATGTTGTGCAAAGTTCTCAAAGAGCTAATAAAAAATTTAATGTTAAAGATTTTTAATCATACAGATTATGTCAGCTTTAATTCATAGGTGTGTGTGTGTGTGTGTGTGTGTGTGTGTGCATGAGTGCATGTGTTTTACTAGAGTCAGAAAGACTAAATCAGCGTCTCATGCAACTAAGCCACATCCTACCAGAATGGTGCATCTCAAGCCTGCTATGATTTGTTTACATTCTAAATAAATATTACAGTGTCACTGATTTTTTTCCTTGTTTTAACACGGGCTTTCTGAGTCATGAGGGAAAGCTTCCGACAGCACAAAACACAAATGCATCTTTTTGTCAACCACTTGAGTCGCCGTGGGAGATAGAGTAAATGATTATTGTATTATAGCTAAGTGACAAAAATCCATATGGATCCATTATAAACAGAAAATGTGACATTTAGAAATTTTGGAAATTTTGACTCCTCAAGTCTCCCTGGAATACAGCCAGAATAAATCCTATTGCCAAACAGCAAGTACAAAAGATAAACTTGGTATAACTGTGTTCTGTTTTACTTGAACGAGATCTGTCTTCTGTTTGTTGGTTCTGTCTACGTGGTTCTCCAGAACCATTTTTAGAAATCTTCATATATAGGATTAGATTTCTTGGTGCATAGCAATGTGCTTTGAACATTTGTTTAGGCAAATATTTACAAATACATTTAAGCTAGGAGTGTTCTTCAACTGGCTATTTACATTTCTCACTCAAAGTGAAAAAAAAAACCTATAGGAAGCGTATTTCACAGGTCTGAAATACCTTATAAGCCCTATAACTCCCTGTAAAATGTACACAATCTGGAAAAATCACAGGTTCAAACCAGAAAGGGAAGTGTCCATTAAATTCAGCAAATTCTATAAATCATGCATGATGGAGGTTACCATAGAAATGAGACTATAATTTTTGATTAATAATTCATCTAGTAGAGGTAAAATAAAGCCAAATATAAAAAGGAAACAGAGTACTAGTCAAACTTCTATCTTTAGGTGATAAAGACAGATGGTTAGTTCAAAACAATGTAGATACACTGTACGATTCATGATATTACTTCAATTTTGTACATGATTTGTACACATGGTTTATTTTTGACACTGGAGATTTACAAACTTTTTTTTAAATAAGGAAATTAATGCTTTCAGATATACCTATAGCCACTGAAATAGACCCACAATATGCACGTTACAACAACCTTTCAGATACTAACAGTTGTCTTAGGCTGTGTCTTCTATCATATGATTTATACATGCAAAAGGCAGCCAGCGATAAGACTGAAGAAAGCTGAACATTGGCATACCACTAAGAAAATGTATTTCACTGAGAAATGTAGTTTTGATATTTCTACCAACAAAAATATATTAGAGAAAATATATAGAAAAATAAATATACCACAAAACTATATAAGATTGCTTCCATTAAGTGGCCCAGATATATATGTAAATATTTTAATAAAAATTAGCATAGAAATACATTCCCCTTAAATAATTAGTGAATAAAACATGTAAGCTTTTGGTATAATTTTATTTTTATATAACTTTATGGAAAGCATCAGTAGAAAAAGGAAGTAGAAAAATGAGAATGCATATATGATTCTAGGGTCATGTGTCACTATAGAAGCAAATTTTTGTGTGCATTTTGTGTGCACATGCGCACACACACATAATCTATTTTGCTAGATCAGGTTAGCTCCTCAGAAGGCTCTGTAACCTCTCAAACAGGAAAATACACATACTAAAGTATCCCTTTCAAAGTGGAATGAAGAGAAATGAAGCTCAGTTGTGTTAGTGATGATCCAACCCCACCCGAATGTCACAAGTTGGGAAGGAAAAAAGAAAATCCAAGAAAGATTTGACTTCAAAGATTTCAAGGAACAAAGTGGTGAGGAGACATACTCACTGAGCAATTCCCAAAGTGCTCATGTGTGAGCAATGTGAAAATTCTAGGACCTAAGCCACAGCAGCAGCGGTCGCCATCTTGGTCCGGGACCCGCCGAACTTAGGAAATTAGTCTGAACAGGTGAGAGGGTGCGCCAGAGAACCTGACAGCATCTGGAACAGGCGGAAGCACAGAGGGGCTGAGGCAGCACCCTGTGTGGGCCGGGGACAGCCGGCCACCTTCCGGACCGGAGGACAGGTGCCCGCCCGGCTGGGGAGGCGACCTAAGCCACAGCAGCAGCGGTCGCCATCTTGGTCCGGGACCCGCCGAACTTAGGAAATTAGTCTGAACAGGTGAGAGGGTGCGCCAGAGAACCTGACAGCTTCTGGAACAGGCGGAAGCACAGAGGCGCTGAGGCAGCACCCTGTGTGGGCCGGGGACAGCCGGCCACCTTCCGGACCGGAGGACAGGTGCCCGCCCGGCTGGGGAGGCGGCCTAAGCCACAGCAGCAGCGGTCGCCATCTTGGTCCGGGACCCGCCGAACTTAGGAAATTAGTCTGAACAGGTGAGAGGGTGCGCCAGAGAACCTGACAGCTTCTGGAACAGGCGGAAGCACAGAGGCGAAGAGGCGCTGAGGCAGCACCCTGCGTGGGCCGGGGACAGCCGGCCACCTTCCGGACCAGAGGACAGGTGCCCACCCGGCTGGGGAGGCGGCCTAAGCCACAGCAGCAGCGGTCGCCATCTTGGTCCCGGGACTCCAAGGAACTTAGGAATTTAGTCTGCTTAGGTGAGAGTCTGTACCACCTGGGAACTGCCAAAGCAACACAGTGTCTGAGAAAGGTCCTGTTTTGGGCCTTCTTCTTCGGCCAGGAGGAGGTCCAAATACAAGATATCTGCGCACCTTCCCTGTAAGAGAGCTTGCCAGCAGAGAGTGCTCTGAGCACTGAAACTCAGAGGAGAGAATCTGTCTCCCAGGTCTGCTGATAGACGGTAACAGAATCACCAGAAGAACAATCTCTAAACAGAGTCAACTATAATTACTAACTCCAGAGATTACCAGATGGCGAAAGGTAAACGGAGGAATCTTACTAACAGGAACCAAGACCACTCACCATCACCAGAACCCAGCACACCCACTTCGCCCAGTCCAGGGAACCCCAACACACCTGAGAACCTAGACCTAGATTTAAAAGCATATCTCATGATGATGGTAGAGGACATCAAGAAGGACTTTAATAAATCACTTAAAGAAATACAGGAGAACACTGCTAAAGAGTTACAAGTCCTTAAAGAAAAGCAGGAAAACACAATCAAACAGGTAGAAGTCCTTACAGAAAAAGAGGAAAAAACATACAAACAGGTGATGGAAATGAACAAAACCATACTAGACCTAAAAAGGGAAGTAGACACAATAAAGAAAACTCAAAGCGAGGCAACTCTAGAGATAGAAACCCTAGGAAAGAAATCTGGAACCATAGATTTGAGCATCAGCAACAGAATACAAGAGATGGAAGAGAGAATCTCAGGTGCAGAAGATTCCATAGAGAACATCGGCACAACAATCAAAGAAAATGGAAAATGCAAAAAGATCCTAACTCAAAATATCCAGGAAATCCAGGACACAATAAGAAGACCAAACGTACGGATAATAGGAGTGGATGAGAATGAAGATTTTCAACTCAAAGGTCCAGCAAACATCTTCAACAAAATTATTGAAGAAAACTTCCCAAATCTAAAGAATGAGATGCATATGAACATACAAGAAGCCTACAGAACTCCAAATAGACTGGACCAGAAAAGAAATTCCTCCCGACACATAATAATCAGAACATCAAATGCACTAAATAAAGATAGAATACTAAAAGCAGTAAGGGAAAAAGGTCAAGTAACATATAAAGGCAAGCCTATCAGAATTACACCAGATTTTTCACCAGAGACTATGAAAGCCAGAAGAGCCTGGACAGATGTTATACAGACACTAAGAGAACACAAACTGCAGCCCAGGCTACTATACCCAGCCAAACTCTCAATTATCATAGAGGGAGAAACCAAAGTATTCCACGACAAAACCAAATTCACGCATTATCTCTCCACGAATCCAGCCCTTCAAAGGATAATAACAGAAAAAAACCAATACAAGAACGGGAACAACGCCCTAGAAAAAACAAGAAGGTAATCCCTCAACAAACCTAAAAGAAGACAGCCACAAGAACAGAATGCCACCTTTAACAACTAAAATAACAGGAAGCAACAATTACTTTTCCTTAATATCTCTTAACATCAATGGTCTCAACTCGCCAATAAAAAGACATAGACTAACAAACTGGCTACACAAACAAGACCCAACATTTTGCTGCTTACAGGAAACTCATCTCAGAGAAAAAGATAGACACTACCTCAGAATGAAAGGCTGGAAAACAATTTTCCAAGCAAATGGTATGAAGAAACAAGCAGGAGTAGCCATCCTAATATCTGATAAGATTGACTTCCAACCCAAAGTCATCAAAAAAGACAAGGAGGGACACTTCATTCTCATCAAAGGTAAAATCCTCCAAGAGGAACTCTCAATTCTGAATATCTATGCTCCAAATACAAGAGCAGCCACATTCACTAAAGAAACTTTAGTAAAGCTCAAAGCACACATTGCGCCTCACACAATAATAGTGGGAGACTTCAACACACCACTTTCACCAATGGACAGATCATGGAAACAGAAACTAAACAGGGACACACTGAAACTAACAGAAGTGATGAAACAAATGGATCTGACAGATATCTACAGAACATTTTTCCCTAAAACAAAAGGATATACCTTCTTCTCAGCACCTCATGGTACCTTCTCCAAAATTGACCACATAATAGGTCACAAATCAGGCCTCAACAGATTCAAAAATATTGAAATTGTCCCATGTATCCTATCAGATCACCATGCACTAAGGCTGATCTTCAATAACAAAATAAATAACAGAAAGCCAACATTCACATGGAAACTGAACAACACTCTTCTCAATGATACCTTGGTCAAGGAAGGAATAAAGAAAGAAATTAAAGACTTTTTAGAGTTTAATGAAAATGAAGCCACAACGTACCCAAACCTTTGGGACACAATGAAAGCATTTCTAAGAGGGAAACTCATAGCTATGAGTGCCTTCAAGAAAAAACGGGAGAGAGCACATACTAGCAGCTTGACAACACATCTAAAAGCTCTAGAAAAAAAGGAAGCAAATTCACCCAAGAGGAGTAGACGGCAGGAAATAATCAAACTCAGGGGTGAAATCAACCAAGTGGAAACAAGAAGAACTATTCAAAGAATTAACCAAACGAGGAGTTGGTTCTTTGAGAAAATCAACAAGATAGATAAACCCTTAGCTAGACTCACTAAAGGGCACAGGGACAAAATCCTAATTAACAAAATCAGAAATGAAAAGGGAGACATAACAACAGATCCTGAAGAAATCCAAAACACCATCAGATCCTTCTACAAAAGGCTATACTCAACAAAACTGGAAAACCTGGACGAAATGGACAAATTTCTGGACAGATACCAGGTACCAAAGTTGAATCAGGATCAAGTTGACCTTCTAAACAGTCCCATATCCCCTAAAGAAATAGAAGCAGTTATTAATAGTCTCCCAGCCAAAAAAAGCCCAGGACCAGACGGGTTTAGTGCAGAGTTCTATCAGACCTTCAAAGAAGATCTAACTCCAGTTCTGCACAAACTTTTTCACAAGATAGAAGTAGAAGGTATTCTACCCAACTCATTTTATGAAGCCACTATTACTCTGATACCTAAACCACAGAAAGATCCAACAAAGATAGAGAACTTCAGACCAATTTCTCTTATGAACATCGATGCAAAAATCCTTAATAAAATTCTCGCTAACCGAATCCAAGAAAACATTAAAGCAATCATCCATCCTGACCAAGTAGGTTTTATTCCAGGGATGCAGGGATGGTTTAATATACGAAAATCCATCAATGTAATCCATTATATAAACAAACTCAAAGACAAAAACCACATGATCATCTCGTTAGATGCAGAAAAAGCATTTGACAAGATCCAACACCCATTCATGATAAAAGTTCTGGAAAGATCAGGAATTCAAGGCCAATACCTAAACATGATAAAAGCAATCTACAGCAAACCAGTAGCCAACATCAAAGTAAATGGAGAGAAGCTGGAAGCAATCCCACTAAAATCAGGGACTAGACAAGGCTGCCCACTTTCTCCCTACCTTTTCAACATAGTACTTGAAGTATTAGCCAGAGCAATTCGACAACAAAAGGAGATCAAGGGGATACAAATTGGAAAAGAGGAAGTCAAAATATCACTTTTTGCAGATGATATGATAGTATATATAAGTGACCCTAAAAATTCCAACAGAGAACTCCTAAACCTGATAAACAGCTTCGGTGAAGTAGCTGGATATAAAATTAACTCAAACAAGTCAATGGCCTTTCTCTACACAAAGAATAAACAGGCTGAGAAAGAAATTAGGGAAACAACACCCTTCTCAATAGCCACAAATAATATAAAATATCTCGGCGTGACTCTAACGAAGGAAGTGAAAGATCTGTATGATAAAAACTTCAAGTCCCTGAAGAAAGAAATTAAAGAAGATCTCAGAAGATGGAAAGATCTCCCATGCTCATGGATTGGCAGGACCAACATTGTAAAAATGGCTATCTTGCCAAAAGCAATCTACAGATTCAATGCAATCCCCATTAAAATTCCAACTCAATTCTTCAACGAACTAGAAGGAGCAATTTGCAAATTCATCTGGAATAACAAAAAACCGAGGATAGCAAAAACTCTTCTCAAGGATAAAAGAACCTCTGGTGGAATCACCATGCCTGACCTAAAGCTTTACTACAGAGCAATTGTGATAAAAACTGCATGGTACTGGTATAGAGACAGACAAGTGGACCAATGGAATAGAATTGAAGACCCAGAAATGAACCCACACACCTATGGTCACTTGATCTTCGACAAGGGAGCCAAAACCATCCAGTGGAAGAAAGACAGCATTTTCAACAATTGGTGCTGGCACAACTGGTTGTTATCATGTAGAAGAATGCGAATCGATCCATACTTATCTCCTTGTACTAAGGTCAAATCTAAGTGGATCAAGGAACTTCACATAAAACCAGAGACACTGAAACTTATAGAGGAGAAAGTGGGGAAAAGCCTTGAAGATATGGGCACAGGGGAAAAATTCCTGAACAGAACAGCAATGGCTTGTGCTGTAAGATCGAGAATTGACAAATGGGACCTAATGAAACTCCAAAGTTTCTGCAAGGCAAAAGACACTGTCTATAAGACAAAAAGACCACCAACAGACTGGGAAAGGATCTTTACCTATCCTAAATCAGATAGGGGACTAATATCCAACATATATAAAGAACTCAAGAAGGTGGACCTCAGAAAATCAAATAACCCCCTTAAAAAATGGGGCTCAGAACTGAACAAAGAATTCTCACCTGAGGAATACCGAATGGCAGAGAAGCACCTGAAAAAATGTTCAACATCCTTAATCATCAGGGAAATGCAAATCAAAACAACCCTGAGATTCCACCTCACACCAGTGAGAATGGCTAAGATCAAAAATTCAGGTGACAGCAGATGCTGGCGAGGATGTGGAGAAAGAGGAACACTCCTCCATTGTTGGTGGGAGTGCAGGCTTGTACAACCACTCTGGAAATCAGTCTGGCGGTTCCTCAGAAAATTGGACATAGTACTACCGGAGGATCCAGCAATACCTCTCCTGGGCATATATCCAGAAGAAGCCCCAACTGGTAAGAAGGACACATGCTCCACTATGTTCATAGCAGCCTTATTTATAATAGCCAGAAACTGGAAAGAACCCAGATGCCCCTCAACAGAGGAATGGATACAGAAAATGTGGTACATCTACACAATGGAGTACTACTCAGCTATTAAAAAGAATGAATTTATGAAATTCCTAGCCAAATGGATGGACCTGGAGAGCATCATCCTGAGTGAGGTAACACAATCACAAAGGAACTCACACAATATGTACTCACTGATAAGTGGATACTAGCCCAAAACCTAGGATACCCACGATATAAGATACAATTTCCTAAACACATGAAACTCAAGAAAAATGAAGACTGAAGTGTGGACACTATGCCCCTCCTTAGAAGTGGGAACAAAACACCCATGGAAGGAGTTACAGAAACAAAGTTTGGAGCTGAGATGAAAGGATGGACCATGTAGAGACTGCCATATCCAGGGATCCACCCCATAATCAGCATCCAAACGCTGACACCATTGCATATACTAGCAAGATTTTATCGAAAGGACCCAGATGTAGCTGTCTCTTGTGAGACTATGCCGGGGCCTAGCAAACACAGAAGTGGATGCTCACAGTCAGCTAATGGATGGATCACAGGGCTCCCAATGGAGGAGCTAGAGAAAGTACCCAAGGAGCTAAAGGGATCTTCAACCCTATAGGTGGAACAACATTATGAACTAACCAGTACCCCTGAGCTCTTGACTCTAGCTGCATATGTATCAAAAGATGGCCTAGTCGGCCATCACTGGAAAGAGAGGCCCATTGGACACGCAGACTTTGTGTGCCCCGGTACAGGGGAACACCAGGGCCAAAGGGGGGGAGTGGGTGGGTAGGGGAGTGGGGGTGGGTGGGTAAGGGGGACTTTTGGTATAGCATTGGAAATGTAAATGAGCTAAATACCTAATAAAAAATGGAAAAAAAAAAAAAAAAAAAAAAAAAAAAGAAAATTCTAAAAATACTAGCCGGTGACATCTCACTCGTTCTGCAAAATCCTAAGCTAGAGAACAAAGATTCTTCCAAGTCACGCTATTAAACATGGCCATCATACATCTGTTACATAATAATTATAAATAGCCCTAAAGCCACGTGTGCTAGCAACCAGGTGGCCATGAATTTGAGCTTTTGTTGGAATTAAAATATAAAGACGCTTAATGATTGATTTATTTTAAGGTTACAAAAGGTGCCTTTAATGTCAGTGATTAAACATGGTAACTATAGGCAACACTGGATCTGACAGTGACATGTGAATTGTTTGTAAGACAAGGATTGAGACATCTGTATGGACATTCTCAGAATCTCCACAAGAGGAGTTATTAAAGTAATTGAGGCATTCTCCTTGATACAAAAGGTTTAGTTAAGGAAATTACACCTGTGTTCAGTTGTATCAGTGAGGCAGAGATTATTACAATGATTTCTATATTTCCAACTACATGTCTTACACCAAGGGAAGTACTTACTTGGCAGTGAAAAAGTTCAGCTTGAAGAATACTTTCCCAAAAGCAAGTTCGACACAACAAAGAAAAGGCATGTCTTATGTGCTGACATTCTTTCCTGAACTGGCTATTTATGGAATAAAAGTACTTTCTTAGACTTCTGTAGCAATCATGTCGTCAGAGTCTTCAGATAAGAAACTTATCCCTATCGATACTTAGATACTTGTTACTGCAGAAGAAACAACTTGGTCATGTGACAGACATTTAAGGACCTCCATTAAATTATGCATAAGTGGATGGTGATTGTGATGGGAAGCAACAGAGGCCACTCTAGAAAGTTGTGCATAAATCACAAGACTTTCCTGATGTTACCTGGGTGACTCTGGGACTTTAGACCAATTACTTTCTTGCATGAGAAGACCTGAGGAGGATATTAAAGCTCTTCAAGGCAGGAGCAGTGTACAGCTTCAAAGCGCTGTTATCCTTTAGAAATGTTCGTAGAAGGGCAAGCAGAAGGAACGTGGGGTGATAAACTCACAAGAGCAGAGCACAGTGGCGAATGGCCTTGGAGATAAAGATAAGCAACTAAAATTGGTTGGGAAAGTAATGGGTACCCAGTAGAGGGAAATAGAGTGGGAGCAGTCGGGGGGTGGATCGGAAGAGCTAGACTGGATTTTGAAATCATTAGAGAAGATAATAAATAGCCAGAGAGGCGATTCTATAATTGAGATAAGAAACCAAAGGATAAGGATGGGTAGGCTATCCCTGAACCAAGGTAACATTTCAGAAGGGTCTAGCGAGGCCACTTAAAGGAGCACAAGGAGGTACAATTGACCAGATTGTGTAGATGAGCCAAGAGGAAAAGTTTGTTGTGTATATGAGAGAAGGTAGTTCTGCTCTTACTCTTACAAACCACTTGCTCTCTTTTCATTCACCTATTCTGTGTGTGGGTCCAAGCTATTTCTGGGCTCATCCATTCTAATATCTAGCAGGAGGAGGTAGAAGTCAGAAGTCAGTGGCTGAAGTTGTTTTGGAATACCAGTAAAGATTGAATCTCTGGGATACTGAGCTCCCAGCAGCCAGTCAAGACAACTGTCCCTTATTAAGTGAGGAGCAACCTGGAAACACACGTGGAAATCACAACAGACCTCAGCATCCTTGAGTGGAGGTTTGCTCTTTGAAGCTGTTTGTCTCTTAAAGCTGCTTTAAATAAATAAGTAGATTTGTGTGCTAAATATGTGTGCACATAAAATTTTAAACACATAGTGAGTCAAACAGCTTGTTCCATGACAGTGCCTTTATAAGCCAGTATTTAAGAACAAATTCATCCTGTTACCAATTTGCAATGTTAACTGCATCTATCCACTCCAACCTTCTCCACAAGTGATACTTTTCAGTGTCTCAAAGGCCAGGAACTTGCTAACAAGGGAAAAATAAACAAAGATTAAATAAAATGGATTGCAACTACAAACCTAGACCTAATGAATATGTTGAATTTTTTATAAAGCACCATTTCATATGCTGGTCAACAATTGATCTACTTAATGAAAACAATGGATGAATGAGAATAAAAATCAGCCTAATAGTGCATTTGCTATCAAGTTCTACTATAAGCAGACACCCTTAATGTCTTATTTAACAGTCAGCCAAAATTCATTTTTCTCTCATTTCTGTTATAAAGAAGGGGGAGTAATTTTATCATGGACTTCTTCTGACCTAGTGAATGGTTGTGGGATTCCAGCAACAGATCTCTGGACAATCTCTGGAGCCCTTGGGTCATCAGACAAGAGGTGCCAACTTTCCGTGGAACTCGATTATTACTGTCATGTATACTATTGCCCAGACCTCAATACTTTTATGAGTTGAAGTTCAAAAACAATACTCATTTTCGTGAAGAAGTTAAGATCTTATTGCTTTTTCTTCTTCAAGTTATATTATGGAGACTATTAGAAACACAAATGAACCTAACACAGGGCTGCTTTATTTTGCCTGGTAAGCCAGTAATTCCATTCTGACAGTTAAGGGACATAGATAGAACTTCACAGAAATACCATTTAACAAATTACGTAGCCAAAACAGATTTACCAAACTTAATCATAGTAATAGAATTGAAGGGGAACATTCCAGAAACGTTCGTTGCACGAAGACACTTTACAGAAATATTGATTTCTTGAACTGAAAGGCATCATCCAATATTTCAAAGTTGAAACTGGAAGAAACACATCCAATAATCAGGTTCCTATAGCAGCGTACTGAACTAGTAATTCTTCAATTAAATGACAAAGACAGGGTTTTCCCCCCTCCCAGTCAGTAATTGTATGTGAGGATATGGCAGGGAAATACATTCATTCCATCCCAAGGAAAGCATCTGAAACTGTAGCAAATTAATATTTGGACGGAGATGGGGGAGGGCTGAGAGGATAGGCAGGACACTCTGCTGGGTGGGTAGAAGAAACACTGCCCAAGCAAGGGAGTAGGACAGAAGGAGGAGACCCAGAGGAAACTAACAGTTAAGCACAGAGGATCTGCCCCAACTTCATCAGCCCATTCTCATCTCCGAAAATGCTTTAAAGTCACAGAGATACTGAAAACAGGCGCTGTGAGTATGTATTAGCCACAATTCTAAGTTAAGACATTACAACATTCATTGATATATAAAGAGTTTTTTTAAAAAAAGTAAAAGGAGCAGAAATAAAAGAAGTAGACACGGGGAAAGGAAGGGTGGCGAGGGGAGGGGAGTCTGGCCCTGTGTCTTTACCCTTGAGGAAGTATTAGCTTACAGGCTGACTTCGTCGTCTGAGGTGCTTTCTGGTACAAAGGCCATCTCTCCTTTCTGTATATGTTGATTCTGTCAGGAAGTTTATGAACAGATCTTCTGAGAACTATTGATTAAATAAAGTGGGGGCTCACTGCTTAGGAAGATTGTCCCGTATCTTGCTTAGTTGCCTTTACACAGACCAATTGACACACAGCCCAACTTTTTTTTGTTTAATGTCCAACTCAATGACCTTCCACTATTCACAGTTGTGAACACATTCCCACTGTTTAGAAAATGTTACTATGTTAAGAAGTCTTTTACCCTTTCAGCTTTCGATATCCATCCCTCACGCAGCCACGTGGAACCACTCATTTCTGACTGTCGATGCATCTACTCCCTAAACACTTCCTACGCACCAAGTCATGCAATAATGTCATGCTGGCTCTTTTCCAAGATTCATCCATGTGGCAGCAGGCATTCTGTCTGAAGACAGAGCTTCTTTTCCAATTTACTAATATTCGCTGTAGGAATAGATTCTATGTCTATTCTTCATGTGATAATCTATTTCTACTTCTGGTTATTAGAAAACTTGCTGCTACAAATATTGGCACACAATACTTGGGGGATATGCTGTCACTTCTCCTGATGTATTCCTGTAAGTGGAGTTATTGGATCATATGCTAACTCTATGTTCAACCATTTCAGGAAATGAGATATCCTATATTTTCCTACTGATTCCTCTATGTCCAACCAATGATTATCTGAAACAAGGCCATCTTCAAAGCTTCTAAAGGCTTTATTTTAGAGACCCACATTTGGTACCCAGCTTCTAGTTAAAATGACCTTGTTTGTTCATGAATTCACACTGCAATTACTTGATAAACAAAAGCCACACACTAGATGTCCTACATACTTATTCTTTCTGATACAATATACCATTTGTAGTAATGAAAATCAATTGTGAAAGCTCTTGTAGGTAGAGGCATAGAATGGTAGGTCTCCCATTAGGATGTTCCCCATGTTATTTTGCTGTTCTGCAACCTGACTGTAAAACATAATTTGGGGGTAATAATATTTCAAATAAAATATACAGAATTTTATGTTGGCTTGGCATTTTGAAGGTTACTAGCAGTTTCAGCCTGCATAATACTCACTCAACCCTTAGAGATTTCCAGAGTTGAAAAAAATTAATGTGTAAGTAAGCATCCCTACACTGTAATATCTATAGTAATCTCTAGTTACAGAGCTGGTGGGGTGTTACCCAAGACTCCAAAGTTCAAGACTACAGCATGTATATTTATAGCTAGTCTAGTGAGTAGAACTCTCAGATATGTTTATCTGCCACACTTCTCCTCTTTCTCCTCTTTCTACTCTCCCCAACACAGCAAAGCACATATATAATTTAAATTGGACACTCTGTTTAAACTCATATATACAGTGTGCTTACACAGGTAAACGTATCTATGCTCACCTCCTATAGAGAACACTTGCATGAATATACACTTCATATATATGCACATACCCTAGATGCATATTACATATACATTTACCTCACAAAATAAACTCAGCAGTGTATATTACAGATGTATACATATATGCATCTCACACATATTCACACACACTCATAGATATCATATATAAAATCTTAGACATCTAATATAGTCACATATGCATACTGCACACAAATGTTACATATGCATTCAGCTCTATGCCTCCCTTCCTCTCTCCCTCCCTCCCATGGCTAGAGAACTGTTGCATTAATTAGTCCTTTCAGGTTAGAAAGCACCAAGGATAGTGAAACCAAGGGCTAATATCCAAAATATATAAACAACTCAAGAAGCTAATCACAAAAAAACAAAACAAAAACAAAACAAAACAAAAAACCCAAACAACACAAAGAGTATAGAACTAAACTAAGAATTCACAACAGAGGAATCTCGAATGGCTGAGAAACATCTAAAGAAATGTTCAAAGTCCTTAGTGATCAGAGAAATGCAAATCAAAACAACCCTGAGATTCCACCTTACACCAATCAGAATGGCTGAGATCAAAACCTCAGGTGACAGCACATGTTGGCCGGGATGTGGAGAAAGAACACTCTTCCATTGCTGATAGGATGGCAAACTGGTACAACCACTCTGGAAATCAATCTGGAGGTTCCTCAGAAAATTGGAAATAGATCTACCTGAACATCCAGCTATACCACTCTTGGGAATATACCCAAAAGATGCCCCACCATGCCACAGGGCTACGTGTTCCACTATGTTCATAGCAACCTTGTTTGTGATAGCCAGAAGCTGGAAACAACCCCAACAAATATATAGCAGAGGACTGTCAGGTCTGGGCTTAGGCAGAGAAGATGCACCTAACCCTCAAGTGACTGGAGACCCTAGGGAGTTTATAGTTCTGGTGGGGTTGGAGGTGGGGGATGGGGACATCCTCGTAGAGACATGGGGTCAGAGAGGAGGTATGGGATGTGGAACAGTTGGAGGGTGGGCCAGACCGGGAAGGGAATAAAATCTGGAGTTAGAAAGAAAGAAAGAAAGAAAGAAAGGAGGGAGGGAGGGAGGGAGGGAGGGAGGGAGGGAGGGAGGGAGGGAGGGAGGGAGGGAGGAAGAAAGCACCAAGACAGGTTCTCTAGAGACAAGGCATATGCTAAGGCTCTGCCATCCTGTTATTTAACCTTCCTTTTTCTAGTGGTTTCTCTTTTGCTAGAAAGCGTCTCTTAAATTCCTGTGTTATGTGACTCAACAGTGAGTGGTGAGAGCCATAAGGATACCAGATAATGGAACGAGGCCAGCCTTGCCTCATACCTAAATCTTATGTAGGTGCTAGCAGGTCTGGAAATGGTACTAGCAGGTCATTTAGTTATAATATAACTACCAACTGTGAGAGCTTTTGGAAGGTTCTTAGAGCCCTAAATTCCAGGGTGGCTGTGGTAACAGTGTATCTACCTGGAAGCTGTTGTAGGGTCCAAGAGAAAACATTCAACACAAAATACCAGGCACGCTGGAAACATTTTTGAAAGGGTACCTGTTACAATTACCAAAAGTTATCTTGCTCATGACAATGTGTCCATTTAAGAATACAGTTATGAGCTTTTTTAAAACAACAAATTATAAAAGAAAAAAATGCAAAGCACACTACTTCAGATATATTCCTATTAAAAATGATGAACACCTTGTGCATCATGAATGACTCTTCTCTCTTAATCTCTCCTACTATAACTGATAAAACTGAAAAGTCTCAGAATGAAAATTTACTTGTTGTAATTTTCCACCCAACTGCCAATCTGTCAGAGAATCCCATGCCAGTCCTGTGGCCCAACAACTCCTCAGTGACGGAAAATCACTTCTGAAGACCACGCCTTTGTTCTGCTCTGAAGGCTTTCAACGCTTTCTGACCAGAGATTCCACAAATCTCCAACACTGGACGTTTTAGACTGACTTTCTAACATAACACAATTTCTTTTCTAAAATAATTATGGTAGTTGTGTATGTTTTCTCTCAAAGCTTACAGCCTCCTCTTTCCTGTGTGTAGTCTCAGGACACACCATCTGTGTATTTTAACACTTCAAGATGCATAGCTTACCTGTGGCTATTTCCGTTCATGCAGGGTATTTAGTACCCAACCACATCGTCTTTCACCTGCCTTACCTGCCTGCTGTTGATATTAGAATAGTAAGTCATAAAATAAATACAAATACCTTCAATTTTTCTCCAGGCAAGAGTTGCAATTTACTTTCACAATACAAGGGAGGGTTTTTTTTTGAGTTACACCTTTATTATTTAACAATTTGATTTTAATTACCATTTTAATATTGTTTGTAAACTAGGACAAAAGAGATCATCAGTTTTGAAAATATTTGAATGTACTTATGACATATATGTTAAATTTGGTTTAAAACTCCTAAGCAACATATTAGTATGTTTATGAGCTTGAAACTATTTGCTAGATTGCCATTAGGGTGAAATTTTAATAAATATTTTAATTGAAATTACTATATTGGAAAATAATTGCTAAATATAATTTGCTATGTAATTACACAATGTCAGGCATGGCCATAATCAAGATTTTCAAATGTCATTTGTCAATGATACACATATAAATATAATAGGAAAATTGTATTATTCTCTTCCCTGTACAGATTAGAAATTATTTTAAAGTGGGGATTCCTGAGTACATAATTTACTAAAGTGACTCATGAAAAGTATTATTAATGCCAAACTTCTGGCTACTCTTCTACGCTTTGAAACTCTACTCTGTTCTGTTTTCTCAAGAATCCAAAATGGAGGGCTGGATTTTAGAGCAGGTCCTTTGGTCTGAGGCTCCTCAACTGACTCCAGAGGTCAAGGAGGATAAATTATCACTGTCAAACTCATGGCATCACTGCATGGCTTGATATCGTGCCAACATGTATGTGTGTACATGTATCATGCATGGGTGTTTTGAGACAAACGGAATATAATTTCGGATGAAGTTTTTACTATTTAATCGAAAGCTTTGTGTTTGGCAGAAACATTCATCCCAAGTTCAATTCCTAACCTAGAAAAGATGTTTTCCATCAATAAATAAAATCTCTCTCTCTCTCTCTCTCTGTGTGTGTGTGTGTGTGTGTGTGTATGTGCCCCTCCTTCCTCCTTCCCTCCCTTCCTCCCTTCCCAAAAATAAAGTTTATTGCATAGAAATATAACACACACACACACATGTAAATCCTCTCCTTCCTCTTCTCCAATGGCTCTGATGCAGAGAACCTATAGATTATACCTTACTAGAACGTCTTTCAAATGTCCAGGTAAGACCCCATCTATACATTCTGTATTAGCAAGCTGCACATTCATGTAACCATCTACCAGGTAGCACTTACATTCCATTCTCTAGTTAAGTTTTGCCACCACTAGCTTTTCTGTCAGTCCCTTGAGAAAAGACCTAGAATTGAGGGATAAACTCATCGTGAACAGCCACAAGCATGACACCCCACTAGCTGCAGACCCAGCCACTGCCTGCCCCTCGTCACCACAACAGCTACCACTCACCCCAACTGACCAGCACCACGATGAAGTACCCCGCTTTGCAGAGCTCTAACAAATACTTGATGGGCTAAGTGACTGAGACTGAATCACTTCGTAGATAAACAGACCCACCAGGTCCCTGTGGATGAATACGTGGCTGACATGTCTACATCTTTCCTTCCAAGAACTAGAAGGACAAGGTGAACGGAAGAGAAATTAAATGCTGTGTCACTCAAGGGTCAGAATGAAAGGCACAGGAGAGGCTTGTGTGGCTGGATGCTTGGCATCTGGATATCAGGAAAGGAAAGTGAAAAATTACTTTTCAGGTTCTTCTGAAGAGTGAACAAGAAAAAAAAAAAGACAAAAACGAAAACCACAACTGAGAACAGCTTCTCCCAACTCCCAAACCCTCAAAGCAGAGCTTCCAGCATTCTCTTGAGAGAGGGTTGAGAGTCTTCATAGGTTAGGAACCCCCTCCCCGCCCCACTCTGATAGTCTATTCAAACATACTTTTTAGTACTTAGCTTTGTTTTTTTCTGACCCGTGTCAGGTAACCCCAAGTAATTCCGCAACATGCCTAGAGGTATCAGTCACAATGAACAAGCCATTGATTTTAACATTCATATTGATCCCACCAAAGGGCTAGTTCACAGCTACAGCACACATGAGATGGTCCAATTCCTGCTTTAAATGCTCTGGTCCCTGCTTTGGATCCTTGGGTTCTGATTGCTTCCTATACCAGCAGTACAGTGCCTACACACAAGCAAGAATGTGATTAGAACATTGAAATAATCACCCCTTAACACTACAGGGCAAACTTCTGGAGGTGTCAAGACTTTATTCTAGGGAAATTTTCTGTCCAGTGCTCGTAAGCAGTTTGTGTCTACTAACTCATACTTCCAATACAAAGTATATGTTTTGTAAATTGTTTCCATGAAAATTATTTGAACTCTATTTATTTGCCTTTTTTTTCCCCAAAGATGGATGACAAAATTGTTTTCTCACTTTTCCTTTCTCTCCAAATTCTCCTTCCCAAAGTCCACTTCATCTTCTAAAATCAGAGTTACCTGGCAGCATCTTTAGATTAACTCAACACAATTGTCTTTTGTTTTTCTAAGATGAGCAGAGTTCTGTAGTTATACATTTTTTTTTTTGGAGGATATCTGGAATTCAACCTCAGGGTTTGAGAACACCACCCCACTCCCACCCACAATGATGCTCATTTAGATTATAGGGCCCCTTTAGTTTTCTTCTGTGTATTTCATTTAATGAAGTACAGGTAACTGGCAAGGATACACACAGTCACATGAATGACATAAAAGTTGCTTGAAAGATTGCTCAGAGGAAGTCACCACAAAGACCGAGCTTTAAGCAGGGGTCCCCAAAATCACACAGACGACAGCTATATAGAAAGATGGTCTTTATTATTTCTTCAAACTCCAATCCACCACTCAGCTATAAGAATGCCTAGAGTATCCCCTACTGGCCAGTGTACTCCATGGCTAGTGACAGGACATGGGAGAAAGAATGAGTTCACTGCTGCAATTACAGTACCAGGGGCCAAAGCAAACTTCAGCAGCCCTATTTCGGCCTTTGCATTTCGTTTCACGATGTTGTTCCTGCAGGGGTTCTCCTCAAGGTTTAGCATGCTTTACTTACTCTTGCAAAGTTTTCACGAGCACGTTGAAAAATTTAGCTTCCGAGCAAACTAAGTGGCATTTAAAATCAGCAAATAAAATTAATTTTTGCTCATGTTAAGTAGCTTTTGCCTCAGAGGGCAAGTTATCAGATAACATTCAAGAGCTCTACTTACGGTTGCGTATCACTTATACAAAGTGGTTATGTGCATTGAGTTTTAGACTTCCAAATACTGGTGTATTTTTAATGAGATAGATCTGAGGTGATACCTAAGTCTAAACACAAAACATTTGTTTCGTATACATCTTATACATAAATCCTGAATATAATTTTAAAAATATTTTTAATGTGCCTAAGATTTGGTTACAGCTTTGTCACATGAGGTTGGGAGTGGAACGTCTCTCTAGATGCTTTACGTCGTTGGTGTTTAGAAAGTTAGATGGAGGACTTGGGGTTTTAAAACTAAAAGATGCTAAATCCTTACCCGTCCCAAGTTAAGGGGTTAGCCAAGACCCAGATGAACAAAATGGCGGCGGCAATGTCATTAGGATGTTGATTTCTATTAACAAAAATGAATAAGAAAGCAAGCGGGATGCTGAGAATTCAATTCAGATGCCCTATATTTTCTCTCCCTACCAAGTGTCACATAAGACATGAGACTTGCATAAACAGCATGCCATTGCCTTCTTTATCACATGTTTATATAGCAAGAAATTTGCTTCTATCCTCTGAGATAAAACTAGGCAAATAAACATGCGCTTCAGTAAATTACTGTCAAACATAATTAGCTTCCATATCGAGAGAGATAGGTAGAACTCGACACTGTCCAGCATTGATCACACATAGAAGAACAGTCTCATGCCCTTGGCCTATTCCATCTCTCTTGCCTCATTTATAAGTTTGTAAGAATCAGAGAGAAATAAGCTACGTGGTTTGCCTCATAGCAGAAGGAAGATGGGCATGAGCTCTATGCCTCACATCCAAGTTGAAGTCCGGGAGTTTTCTTACTTTCAAAATAGGGGTCCTAAGGGCTCCCAATGGAGGAGCTAGAGAAAGTACCCAAGGAGCTAAAGGGATCTTCAACCCTATAGGTGGAACAACATTATGAACTAACCAGTACCCCTGAGCTCTTGACTCTAGCTGCATATGTATCAAAAGATGGCCTAGTCGGCCATCACTGGAAAGAGAGGCCCATTGGACACGCAGACTTTGTGTGCCCCGGTACAGGGGAACGCCAGGGCCAAAGGGGGGGAGTGGGTGGGTAGGGGAATGGGGGTGGGTGGGTAAGGGGGACTTTTGGTATAGCATTGGAAATGTAAATGAGCTAAATACCTAATAAAAAAAAAAAAAAAAAAAAGAAAAGAACACACGATGCCTTAGACATAGCTGTGTTAGAAGTTGATCATCAAAACAAGGAATAAAAAACCATGTCACCAGAAAAAAAAAAATAAAATAAAATAAATGTTTTGCCTGGAAAAAAAAAAAAAAAAAACAAAATAGGGGTCCTAAACTGCAGTCTGCTGACTCTGCTCAAGCCGCTGTCTGAAGAAACAGCTATAACACACGAGTGGATCTCCAGGATGCTTTTCATAATGAACCTAAATTTTATGATGTAAAATAAATGAATTAAGAAGTCCTTGAAAAGGGTATTTATTGTGAACCAGGGCTCATTGATATACTTTGCTATTTATCTCCCTATAGCACTAACACAAAGTTACATGAGGAAAACATTTAGAAGATATCCACCTTTTGTTTATTTTCATGGGCAGTTTTCAAGTAGGAATGTTAATTTTAAGACTTTTCCTTATCACGCGAGGGAAATATTCAATATTTTATTACACATCGGATGTTTAGTTGATTGTAGTTTGATATTTATAACTATTAGGGTTTTTTTCTATAAACAAACTGTTTTACTGTATCTCCATCCTCTGCCAGAGCCTCCTAAGACTTCCTAAATAACGACATCTCTGCAGCACAAAGAGCTATTTATATGCTCACCACATTTTCAGTGTCATTATTGGCAACACATTCGTAAGCAACTGCTGTGGAGACAGGATCAAAATATACAGCAGAAATCTGAAGACAGTGGGCATGACGGGCCTGGTAAAGGTTAAGAGGATAGCATCGTCTTCAGCTCTACCCACCACCTTAGCCTCAGCCCATCTCAAAATACATGCAGGAAGCGTCTCCGCCCCCACTCACATTCCAAAGGGGATGTAGGATTTAGTTTGGAAATCCAAGCCTCAAGAACCAGTGCCGGTCCATTTCTTAAACCATTTCCTTCACTTTACTTGCTTTAGAAATAACCCCAAGGTTGAGAAGAAATCTTTAGAGCTAGAAAAACTTCCAAAGGTTTCCAGGGTCCCATGGACTAATGAACTGAAGCTAGAGAGGCCATGTATGGCAGGTCCCCTCTGCTCCCGTTCTTAGAAGACCTATCCCCTTTGCTTACTGCAATATGGTAGTAGGAGTACTATATATTTACATTTCAAGCTACTTATTTTGGTTATAATGTTGAACCAGGTAGCCTACAACACAAATTGCCACAAACATGATTCACTAATCAGCCAAGGCACTCTGAATGAGTATACTCATTTTGACAATAAAATGATATACTATTTGACACATATTAATCACTCAAAATTAGAAGGGGCTTAGGGTTTAATTCAGTAGTAGAGAATATGCCTAACATATACGAGGTCCTGAGATCAAGTTGTACCATACACAAAGTAAAACAACAAAAATATTGTGTGCACGTGCTATAGGGTGATTAAAGCAACTCGTAAAGAATTAAGAGAAAACATGAGTGTGTAATTTATGTATCTATTTACATGTATTCATTTCTATTTTTATACTTTACAAATATTTTGCTTCATTTATGTGTATATGAATATGTGCAGATTGGTATGAGTGCCCATGGAGTCCCCAAAAGGGCGTTAATCCTCTATAGCTGAAGTTACAGGGGTTTGCAAGCCTGCCTGACATGGTTGCTGGAAACTGGATTCAAGTCTTCTGTCAGAGCAGCAGGTACTCTTATCCGCTGAGGTATCTCTCCAGTCCTTACACTCATTTCCCAAGTCGTATATTGGCGTAAGTACATAACATAAACTCAGCCCTACTTAAGCAGAACTCAATTTGAGTTTTCCTTGGTTATTGGCATACCAGATTTAAAAGCTTAAGAGCTATTAACCAGTGATTTGGAAGCAGGAAAACATGGAGAGACATCCGAAAACAGTCTACAGAAAATAAATAAATAAATAAATAAATAAATAAATAAATAAAGCGAGCCTTGAAGGATATGGTATGACCAGAGAAGAAGGAAGACGGGTGTCACATGTTCTCGAAATAATGTCATGATGGAAAGTGTGTGTGGACAGGGAACTCCAGGGAGAGGGACTCCAGCATGAATGCTGGCCAGGCTGACATCCTCACCATCACAGACAGACTCATTGATCTGGTGCCACAGACTTGGAAGTCTGAAGTATAGATTCTCTTGCTAAGACTTAAGGAAAACTATATCTAAGAGGCAAAAAGATGGACCATGAAATCATCCCAGATCTTTACACTTCGACTCCTCCGTCTCACCCCCTGAGAATGCCTCTGTTTGGTCTAGCCGCAATGAGTTGAGGCTTTGTGCAAGGTCGAATTAGTAAAAGAAGTTTCAAGACTTTTCTGTGTGTGGTTCCAGAGATTAGAGTCATGCCTCTCTATGCTAAGTGCATATTCTATCACTGAGTCACAGCCCTGGCCCAGTTCTCATACTTGTACATAAACAAAACAAACAAACAAACAAACAAATGAAAACCATCTGAAAAAGTGAAATAATTGAAAATCCTTGGTTTAAAGGTCAATTTCTAATTCTCTGAAAATATTTAAGGCCATGAAGAAAGGGGTGTGTGTGTGTGTGTGCACGTGTATGTGTGTGTGTGTGTACACGTGTGCTTGTGAGCGAGAGAGAGAGAGAGAGAGAGAAGAAGAAAGAAAGAAAGGAAGGGAGGGAGGGAGGGAGGGAGGGAGGGAGGAAGGAAGGAAGGAAGGAAGGAAGGAAGGAAGGAAGGAAAAGAAAGAGAGAGAGAGAGAGAAAGAAAGAAAGAAAGAAAGAAAGAAAGAAAGAAAGAGTCTATGTGTGTATATAAATAAAATCGATGAAACTGGCCATCTTATTTAAGAGGATTCCCACTTTTTATATGGTATGAACGTTTGATATGCATTTAGTGAACTGCCTCTGTCATAATCAGTGTGGGTGGATAGCACCAATTTTTCCATAGACAGAAGTTTTTGGAATGTTCTATCATACCCAAGAAAGATCATCAAACTATATTGTTAATCTCCAACATAAACCAGGCTGTACAGTCATACACTTCATCAGCAATAGATGGTGACCATGCTTTTCATTGTCATCATCTCTGTACCCCTACAGTGACATGCTTCTACCAAACTGGACCCAAATAGTACATACAGATAATGAAATTGAAATATCACTAAAAGAATATCAGCTGTCTGTGTCCCTCGAATCCTCGGAGGATAGCAGTAACACATCACAGACCTGAAGCTGCCTCCAGGTATTCCAAAAATCAAGATTTGGAAGCAAACATGGCCTTGTCACCAACCCTAATGGACTTTTTTTTTTTTTTTTTTTTTTTTTTTTTGCTTTATGGTTCTGTAGTTGCCACCGTCAGGTTACAGAGCTCTAAGGACGGTTATTGATGTTGACATTCTAAGCAACTTCAAGTTGATGGGGTAATTATCTTACTTTCCCATGAACAGACTTCATCTGCCTTAGGCCACTGAACCTCTCATCTTCCCCAGCCCCGTCTTAAAAAATTCTACCCAGAAATCAATCCAAGGAGGGAACAAAAAAAGGCTATGACTATATTGCACTCAGATTCAAACCCTCTAGCTATGTTTTATTATTACTTAGCTTTCACGTGACCTATGTAAAGAACCAAACAGATATTATGGTGAAGCATAGTAGAAAAGATAAGATGACCACAGGGGGCGCAAATTATGTATGTTAAAATTCTCACCCTTGTGTGATGGGCTTGAGAAAGGCTTTGTGGGGTCATTGGAGCATGAAAAACGGAAGCTTCGTGGATGGGCTGGCCCCCTTAGAAGAGAACCCCAGAGATCTCTCTATTCGTGCTTCTATGTAAGGCTATAGCACAAAGGTATCGTGAATGACCAAGAAAGCAGGCCCCTAATGGACTCCAAATCTGCAGCATTCTAGCTCTAGACTAGCCAACTTCTAAGTATGTAATTTTTTTTTTCTATTTGTAGAACAGCTCGTGGTGTTTGCTACAGCTGTGTTGCCATGCTCAGAAGTAACCCAAGCTCTTAGAAATGTAGACAGGGGCTGACTCTTCCCTGTCTCAGGAATCTGAAGATATTTTAACAGGACTTTCCCTTGAGAATATTGTAATATAAGAAGTCTTTAAAAATGTCACTTTAAAAGAAGTAGTGAGTGGGATTCTCAACTGTTAATTGCAGTTTATTAAACAGAATCCCAATTCTTTAGGACTTTTTCAACAAGATTTAAAAGATTCCTACCTACCAGGTTTAAAACCCATTCTAAAGGGAAATCCAAAAATTCTGTCAGTGTTTATGTTTGGATGCCATTGCTGCCTGGTTTCTTTTGTTTGTGTGTTTGTTTGCTTGTTTGTGTTTTTGTTTTTGTTTTTAACTTTGAGCAATGCGCAACAGGGCTTCCTGGGATTGGAAGACTACTGAGCAGCAGATTTTAACAAGAGTGAGCAACTGAATTGTAAAAGGTCCTCATGATGGCAGATTGCACAATTGCTTAAGAATCTGCCCCCACAGCCCTCCTGATTCTTAGGCTCTGGAAAGAATGAGAGTGATGACTTATAATTAGCCCGAGTGCATTAGGGGCATGGTGGATGCATGGGGGGGGCCTGACGCCAGGGTGAGCTCCAAACAGCTCATCAGCATTCCAGTCCTTCTCCCACATGATGGACGCCAGCGCTCTGTTCCTATGAGCAGACACAGGCTTCTGCATAGGCTGTAAACACATTAGGATGCAGGACCCTAGGTGCTATGGAAATGAATAATGTATCTGTATGGCTCAGACAAAAGCTGAGGAAAATGCCGAAATGAACAGTGAAAACAGAGAAGTCCCTTGAATTGGGCAATGAGGGCGAACACTACCTTCCCGGGCAACTCTGTGTCCTGCTCAAATTTTGATTTGCCAACTGAAGCCTGCTTAGCAGAATGCAGAGACTGTCAGGCTTAGCTTGGGGCTTCTCAGCATCTCTACCGAAGAATTTCATTGTCCTTCCAAAGACTTTGCTTCCTTGAGGAATGACACCCCTTCTGCATCCTCCTTGACTGTCGACTTAGAAATTTTTACAAATACAGAAATAACATTAAAATGACAATTTCATGTCTTTAGCCACTTTGCACGTTCAGGTGCCCTTTGAATGTTTCTAACAACAGAACCATGGCTCCATTGGCTTTCGACATGAGGGAAAATCTAATTCTGGCCAACAAAACGTCCAGAGATTGTTACACAGGATTGATTCGAGGGGTGTGGCTGTTCCATGGAGGAACTGAGCAGCATCTCTCTGCTCTGCATCCCTGACATGCCAGGACCCCTCTGGCCACCTCCCACGTACCCGTGAGAAGGCTACTCTACCTATAAGATACTTTGTTGGCATCACAGTTGCACAGAACAGAGGTTACTCTTGAGCAATCTTTTAAGGATCCACCAACAGAGCTTCTTTTACACCCCATTTTCTGGAATTGTGCCCCTGCCTGTCACCAAGACCTACTTCGAAGGAACAGAAATTACAAAGGGATGGGTCTGAGATTCAATACCAGGATAAAAATCCATGAACAAATAGTGATCTGTTTATAAAAAGATAAAGAGAGATAAGGGGATATGTTCTATGGGGGTGTGAAAAGGTATGATGGAAAGTGATATCTTAGCAGGCCCATGCCAGGGCATCCCTTCCCCCAGAGGGACAGAATATAGAGTTTATTCAGGACATGGGGAGGGGAGTTAAGAGGGTAGTAGAGGCAGAGAAAGACAGAGAGGGAGAGAGTAGAGATGTAGAGGCCAGCCATGGCCATGTGGCGAGAGGAGGGAAGGGAATGGAGAGAAAGGGGAAGCAAGAGGGAGAGGCAAGAGAACAAGAGAGCAATAGAGAGGAGGGGGCAAGCAACCCCTTTTATAGTGGGTCAGGCCTACCTGGCTATTGCCATGTAACTGTGGGGAGGAGCATACCTGGCTGTTTCCAGGTAACTGTGGGGAGGAGCATGCCTGGCTGTTTCCAGGTAACTGTGGGGAGGAGCATGCCTGGCTGTTGCCAGGTAACTGTGAGGGTGGAGTTTAGACAGAATGCTAACAAATAGCCACTCTTTCCCCTGAAGCGCTCTTGTCTTTATAAAACAAGTGAGTGATGGTACAAGAGGAGTAAACTTTGATATCATGGAGAAAATATGTGAATTGAATTCAAAATCAGTTTCTGGGTCTTTAGTAAAATGTCAGGGCTAAGAGAATGGGGGAATCATTATCAACCTACCTACCTCTTCTCTCACAGAATTCAAAATATCTAAAAAACCAAAACCTAAAAACAAAGCAAAAACAGAGTGTCCCATTTCTGTTTACCAGGTGGATGCTAGAGACTGGGTGGTTTATGCATGTTCTCTGCTCTTGGATGAAGCTCTGCAGGGGTCCTGAGACCATCACTCTGTTTTAGCCCCTCCCTCACGCCGCTACCCGAGTCCAGGCCCTCTTCACTGACCTGGCATCTCCCTGCATGTCCTTCTGAAATAAGTTCCCCGCCATCCCCTCATCTGTTCCCGAAACATCCACCTGACATGGCAATGGCTTCCAAAAGCACGGTGGAAGTTTTCTGATTTCACTAAGACTTGGCTACTTGCAAGCCCTACCCACACCCAACCAAACCACAGACAGCTTCTTGTTACACACCCTCCAGTTTAGCATTTTCTTCTGATTTTTTTTTCCTACCTCTTTCCTTGGCTCTGACTTCCCTGTCACTCAAACCTGTATCTTGACGTGACCTCTGATGACACCTCACTCCTTCCTCAGCTTCCTGCTTTTGTACCAGGGTGACATGTCCTCCCAAATGTCTCCAATACCCTGCCCTGGCTTCTTACACATCCGTTTTCACCAGACGTGGGCAGGCATTAACCCCTACTCCCATGTAATCCGGAAGCATTAATGTTTTTTGACCAACTGCGTCCCCAGTGCTCCCATGAAACCGTTCCAGATGGATCTTTCTACAGTATTCCATTGCCATCTGCCTGCTAATTCTCTTCAGCCTGAATGTGAGCTCACTGGCCACGGACATTTTCCTGAAACCATGCCATACCTCCCGCGGTTGTGCCTTTGTGCCTTTGCGACAGTTCTTTCCTCTGTCTGAAATCTCGCTGTGCTAATTCGTGGAAATCCTACCCAGCCACAAACTTCAGATAATAGGGAAGCTATATACAAGGACTGGAGTTACTTAATTCTCCTTTGTATTTATTAGCTGATACTAAGGAAAATCTTGAGCTCTATGAAATCTTGGCACTTCCCTCTGAAAGTAAAGGATACTATTTTTCTGTGTTAATCTAGGATAATTGAAATGAACAGATATTTTAAATCATATGGCTATATACAAGCCAGTACAATTCTAACATGCTCTGTGCGATGGAGAAGCTATGAGGATCTCCTGAAGTTTCACCATGCACTCACAGGACATCTTGCTGAGATCCCAGTCCTTGTGATGTTTTCATGGGTAATGCTATAATGTAGTTCCCACACTACAAATAGGCTTGCCCGAAGGTCCTATCTCCTTAGGAATAAACATCTACATTTGGAAGACTACAGAATTACAAACTGTATGACATATTTTATTCAAGAACAAGAACAAAGAGAGATCATGATATAATCATATGATGGTATGGTCAACCCATTTTATTCAAATGAAGTTATTTTAAAACATTCTATATATGTGCATAAGTTGAAATCAGTATTTACATTAGTACTGACTGATAAGTCATTAGACCAACTTCTGAAAGGCAGTGTAAGTGCCAACTATTATTTTTAATCTATTTTTTAGAAATGAAAGACAGAACTCTAAGCTGTTTATTATTCTTTTTACTTTTGGCTTGAATTTATGATTATAGAATTCTATTATTTTTTGGGAGGAATCTAATAAAGATTGGAGAAAAACCGCTCTATCAAGTATTAATATCAATATGTTATATGATTTAGTGAGTGTAATGATGAAGATTGTTCCTTTAATTATCATTCTAATAAAATGTTTTATTTCATATACTCAGCATATATCCATTTTCAGCATTGTAAATTCATATGAAGAAGCATAAGAAACGAGCATGCAGCCGTGGTCCAGGCAATAAGATCAGCATCTCCCCCCAACCCCCAGTTCAACCATCTATTTCAATTACCAGTTAAAGGAGCAATGTGGAGGTGCAGATTAGATTCTCATCTGGTTTTAGCTAAATGTAGCCTGACTTCTCCAAAGCCAAAGATCACAGAAAAAGCCCTCAAAGACTCAAATTATAACCCAGGCAGGCAGGTCGCGAAAGAAGACTAACACTTTTCTTTAAGAAAAAAGAACTCCTAAGATTTATTTTATTTTTCATTTGTGTGTGCACGTGTCTGTGTATCTGTGTGTGCGCTCAACTGTGAGTGTATGTATACATATGTACATTAACATGGCACAAGCATGCACATGTGTGGGTTTCCACAAAGACCAGAAAGGGGTGTCAGATCCTTTGAGCTAGTTATAGACATTTGTAAGCTACCTGCTATGGGTGCTCGGATCTGAACTCTCGTCCTCTGATAGGGCAATGGACACTCTTAGTCACTGACCTTTCCCTTCAGCCTAGAAAAAAGAACTTTTGTTTTAAGTAGTCAGATTTTCGATTGTCTGGAAGTGAGCAGGTGATAGAAATACAAAGTCAGATATAAAGGTTAACAACAACTATTATATTTAAAAATGAGTCCACATTTTAAAGATGCTGATTAATTTTTTAAATAATTTCTTTAATTTTCTATAAACGGAAAAAACTAGCATACCATTAATGGTGTAAAGAAACTTCATCACGCACTGAGCAAATGTGGGGATCCCTTCTTCGGAGACCTTTCTAAATGAGGGGCGGGGCCAATGGTGATTGACATACAGGAAGGAGGATCTGAATTTGAATCTCCAGTCTTCACATAAAAACTGGACACCTAGCATGAGAGGGTCTGTAATCCCAGTGTTCCTACAGAGAGATGAGAAGCAGAGACAAAGGAACCTCCAGAAGCTTGTAGGCTATTACTTTCCCTGTTTGACGCTCTCAGACAAGACAGAAGGTAAGGACCAATGCCCGAGGCCATCCTTTGTCCTTTCCGTGAAAGCCATGGCACACACACACATGTTTCACATACATAAGTGTTCATGCACATATATGCACATGCAGGAAAAAAGTCAACATTCTAAATGATTAAAACCTCCAGTTCTAAAATAATTTAAGTATATTATTCCTGAACTTGACATCTTACAAAGGCCTGCGTTCTCAGTGTCTATACAGCATGGTCTTGGAGATATTTGATGTATCTGTGGACTGTCCCTAAATTCTGGTAAAACTCTAAGCTAACAGGCAAGGCTGGAAGCACAGTTGAGACAGGCTCTCATTTCTCCCTGAAACTGCGTGCCCTGCCAGCCCAGTAAAGTTTGCCAAGACCACACAAACAGAAAATAAGTGGTAAATTAGATTAGTATTTCATTTTACAACTGGAAGTCATTCTGAACTCCTTCCTTGAATTGGAGAATGAAGACGTGCCCAAACCAGAAAGCATTAGGGCTCAGAGATAATTATTATGGAAGGCTTAAAAACATTTACCAAATGACTCCCCAGGGACGCTCTAAGAAGAAATGAAAGAAAAAAGTTTGCACCACCCACAACACATAGATTCAGTAGAGTCATGAACCAAGTAAGAAAAATCCAGTCTATGAATCGGATAATAACCTGATATTATTCCTTTCAAATTTCTCAACTGTTGGTTCTACTACATGATTGAGTGAGTTCATATATTATTAAAATGCCAACACAAAATTCAATTCACCATCCTGAGACATATTGTCACCTATGATTCTTTTTTGTATAATCTTTTAATTTTTATTAATTCTGAGTTTTTGCTCCCAAAACCTAGAAGGGAACTGCTTACTGAAAAGTTATTTTTAAAAAGTCCAAAGGACATCACATATTATTTTTTTGTGTGTGGAGATACCACAATTCATATAAAGTGAAAGATTACATATCATATTCAAAATCCCTTCCAATTCTATGTTCTAAAAATTTTTTCAGATTCAAGAAGAGAAAAGGAAGCAAGTTTAACATTCTAAATGTGCGATGCACTGGACTTCCAAACTATGACGACGGAACCAACACACTTATTGGCAAGTAGCTTTAATCACATCATAAAATAGATCATAAATGTATTGTTTTACAGGCGCTCTAATGTCTCAACAAATTGAAATAGTTCCATCCATCCTTTTCCACCTACAAAGCAAAGGCACTTAGATCCCAAGAACTGACAATGGATAGCATTCACTGTAAAGAAGTTTACTCATTTCACAGGCATGAAAGTTTGAAGCTGAAATAAATACTCTTTATAGATCCCTGATTTTAGGGTAGATATCACTATTTTTATAGGGACATGCCACTGAGACAATGTGCGCCCCAAATATTTGCTTAACCTAGATGTCCAGGCAGAATAAAGTTTATTTTTTGCCATTTTATCTCTCATAAGGTATCTGTGCTAATTCTGCCATCTCACCCCCATTTTAATTTTCTTAGGACACAACTGGCTGACTAGGACTCTGCTCTCTACACTCCTATGGGATGCTTACTTCTTTTTGAGCACATTTGAAGAGTGAAAGCGAATTACTGCCTATCTTAGTCAGGGTTTCTATTCCTGGACAAAACATCATGACCAAGAAGCAAGTTGGGGAGGAAAGGGTTTATTCAGCTTACACTTCTACATTGCTGTTCATCACTGAAGGAAGTCAGGACTGGAACTCAAGCAGGTCAGGAAGCAGGAGCTGATGCAGAGACCATGGAGGGATGTTTCTTGCTGGCTTGCTTCCCTGGCTTGCACTGCTTGCTCTCTTATAGAACCCAGGACTACAGGCCCAGCGATGGTCCCACCCACAAGGGGATCTCCCCCTTTGATCACTAATTGAGAAAATGCCTTACAGCTGGATCTCATGGAGGCATTTCCTCACCTGAATCTCCTTTCTCTGTGATAACTCCAGCTGTGTCAAGTTGACACAAAAACAGCCAGTACACTGCCAGAGTAAATATATCTCAGATACAAACAGAAGTGCCATCCTTTAAAACCGTGAAATTCTGCTAATTATTACCCTGATAGTTTAAATAAATCAGAAGCCCATGGGAAGGACAATTGTCTCCTAGCTGCTATCGGAGCTAGTCAGAACCGTGCAGCTTACTCTAGGGGAGGCATGGTGCCATCTAGTGACCAAAGAGTAAATCACACGTGGGCTATCCCTCCCCTCCCCCAGTCAGGCTCTGGGTTACACCCAGAACTTGGATCACAGAGATTTGAAAGAGAAACACAATACAATTTCCCCAGTTAGAAATACTACTCAAGCCATTTGCTTTGTAAATCATTCTGTGTAGCTGCTAAGGAAACTATATGGGTTATAATAAGAACATGACCGTCTGACTCTCAGCTTTAAACTACCTCTGAGTTAATCATACAGTCTCCAAAGAAATGCCCGTATACAATAATCCCAATGAACTGTGTTCTTTTGTTCATTGAGCGTTAATGTGGCTTTTGAAACACAGTTCCAAGCATTGTTCTGTAAAGCATGTTAATTTGAAATGTCTTGTTTTATTGACTCCATACCTTGCTAGAACGGCACCTAAATTCCTGAACACCTAACATATACAGAAGAATCATTTAATGAATCAAATGCATAACACTTAAAAAAATAAAATATTTCTCAAAACAGAACCAAATGTGTTTCTCACTGTCAGGATAAATGTACTTGATTTTATTGTTGTTTTGATTATAGAATTAAATCTCTACAAGAACCAGTATTATTTCTGATGCATCATTTCATTCCCCATATCCCTGCCCAGACATCTTTCCCTTCAGCAGAGAAACGCCTACCATAGCAAGGACACCGCACCTTCCTAAAGAATCAACACACTCGACTTTATGGTTTTCTAGGTTCTGTTTGTATGCAATCTCTGTAAGAGGCATGACCCTTTGTTTGGCATTCAAATCACTGCTTCCAAAACTCCTTAGAACTCAGAGCATCCTTTCTTCAAGGTCCTCTCTGCAGCCCCCATCCTGATGCTTCCCAACAGCTTCCCCCCCCCCCACCCGTAGGAGTCTGGAATTACAAGGCACCATTTGGTTAATTGAATCTAAAAGGGCAGGGAGGGGGAATTACTGTTTCTCGGTATTTTCAAAGGATTTCGTCAGTACTCTATGTTTCCAGTACGTTTCTGCAACATATTTAAAGCAGCTGATTTTGTAGGCATTGGGTTACATGCATGGGGTGCAAAGCTCAGACAACATCTTCAACTGTTGTGCAATTCTCAATCATGCTTGAACTCTTCTCTAGTATTGCTTAATTTTAATTCAAGCAAAAAAAAAAAAAAAAGCATTTGTGTACGCTGCAGTAAGCGTCACAAAAGATAACAGCTCTTCAAGTACAGAGACTGCTGTGACGTTGGGACAGAGGGAAAGTTCTAAAGCCAGCAGCACATCTAGCACAGCCACAAATTTTTTATGTCTTTTGTTTTAGTCCTTTGTTCCTCAGGTAAGAGTATCTAAGGTTGGAAGCCAATAGCTAGAGTTAATTATCCACACAAACTACTGCATTTAGAATGTCTTTCCTGGGCATGGGAGGGGGGGTATTTACTGGAAGCAGGGTAAATGACTAGCAGTGACACCCCCGAATAAAATAACACCCTTCCTCCAACAACCTTTAGCTGCTAATAGTCCCTCAGGGAGAGCAGGCCCTTGTATGTCCATTTCCCTACCATCCCACACCCATGTTGAAATGTTAAGGGGTCCAGTGTTCTGCAGGTCTTATTCAGACAATGATAGCAGTTCCTGAGTGCAATGCTATGTCATGACCAGAAGATGTCTTTGACTGCACATTTCTCCATACTCTGATTGCCTCTCTGTGATGCTCCTGAGCCTCGGAGGCAGTGAAAAGAGCAATCTCACTTAGGAAGGAGAACCCCACCGTCACTTGTTATTGGTTCTTTGGCCAGTGATGGGTTTCTGCGTTAAGCATTGGCAGCTGCCATGAGAGTTTTCTCTGATGCACATTAATTCTTAAAGGGAGTGATGCTTTGCATGGTGACTTTGAAATTTCTATTGCAAAACATTCTTGTGACAAATTGCTTCAAGAGATCAGACTGTAACCTCTCGTTTTACATTCAGATGGGTATGATGGTCTTATATGTTTAATATTGAGCAGGACTTTCAGTTTGTGGAAAAGAAAAGATGAGTCTCATGTGGAGAGACCAGACTACATTTACTAAACAAGACAAAGAGAATCAGTTATGAACAACTTTAGTTACAAATTGTGATAGCAAATCAATATGCCTGTGCCCATGAAGAGTTTCCTTAGAAATAAACCTTACTTAGCATTAGCTCGGGGCTTTGTTTTATATATATATATATAATATTAGATATTTCACCTGTATTTCAAAGGCCAGTAAACATTTATTTAGTTAAAATTTCATTTGGCCAACAGACATAAACTAAAGGCTTCCTTTAGCACAGGTTTGAAGACAGTCTAGTCTCATTTTATAATATCGATAAAAATAAAAGGTTATATTAATCTATGATAAACTAATGAACCCTCAGGTAGCTTGTTAGCTGACAACTTTTGTAATTTCATATAATACTAAGGGACTTTTTTAAAAAAATAATTGAAGTCTCACACTGCTCTATTATAGGAGAAATTAATTTAAAGGAATTAATTTAATCTTACATTAAATATATACACCGAAGCATGTATTTTATTGAGACTGTAATAAGAACAGAAATGTAAATGATTTTAAAGCTGGAAAGGGAAATTAAATACCTGTGGACTTAAAAAAAAAGTTGATTAAGAACACTTCTAGACCAGTGATCCCAGCTATTTGTATTTGTATTTACAAAAAGCTATAATTAAAATATAGGCATTATCAGTCTGAGGCAAAAGCTGGACTAACACACACAAATTCATTATTTTACAGCCTCACGCCAGTGATTTAACTTGTACCTCATCAGTATTCTAGTTATCTCTCCTTTCTTGATCCTCTTAAATAATACACTACCTAGCACTTATCTAGCCTTTCTAAGAGGAAGCTTCAAGTTTGTTTTATATTGATCATCTTATTGACTTACACTAAGAGAGGCAGTAACCAACCAGAACCATCTGGGAAAGACGAAGAGAAGCACGGGCAGCCAAGACACACCGAGAGTAACTTTTAGAGACACTAGCAGGAGATGCAGATATCCTAGAATTACAGATTATAAAGTTGCTTGGCTTACTAAGGACTGTGGATCAGGACAGAGCTCTGCTCATTCTAAGCATACCATCTACCAAGCCCGTCTATATATCCCCTGCCTCCAAGTAGCTTTTTCATAGACTAGAGGCAGCACTGAAACCCAGAGTGGTAATAACACCATGACTCTTGTTGGTCAAAATTTTGCAAAGGTAACATACTTACTGACTTCTTTACAAGGGTGTTTAATACAATAATTAGAAATGGGTGGGATGTCTGAATTACTCTCCAAGGAAAATCCAACCTTTTCCCGGTGAGACGCCATGCAGGTGTGTCATTCAAAATGAGTAAAGTCCTCTGTGTTCCCCAATAATACTGCTCACACTCTGACACACCCTAGTGTTTATTTGTGCATTTTTTATAGCGATCTCCTCCATTTTGTTTTGGGAATGATTGGCCACACCTTTTTTTCATCTTTCTGAGTCCTTAATATTAAATAAGTGCTCAATTAGTAAGTGCTCAGTAAGCAAGGGCTTGGTAATGAGTACTCAGTGAGTACTTAGCAAGTGAGTACTCAGACAGTGAGTGCTCAACAAGAGAGTATTCAGTAATTGAGTGCTCAATCAGGCCAGTGAGTGTTCACAGAGTGATCGATCAGCAGTACTAAGTCAATAAGCAAATGTTGCCATGGTTACTTAAAACTCAGATGCCCACCTAAGTCACCTCAGTGCTAAAATAAGTCAGTCCTCCAAGAATTCATTCCGCAGATACCAAAAGCCTCAAAAGCAGTCATTTCTTACCTTTAAGAAATGTGTGGAGTTAATTTTATATCCAGCTACTTCATTGATGCTGTTTATCAGGCTTAGGAGTTCTTTGGTGGAATTTTTAGGGTCACTTATATATACTATCATATCATCTGCAAAAAGTGATATTTTGACTTCTTCCTTTCCAATTTGTATCCCCTTGATCTCCTTTTGTTGTCGAATTGCTCTGGCTAGGACTTCAAGTACTATGTTGAATAGGTGGGGAGAAAGTGGGCAGCCTTGTCTAGTCCCTGATTTTAGTGGGATTGCTTCCAGCTTCTCACCATTTACTTTGATGTTGGCTACTGGTTTGCTGTAGATTGCTTTTATCATGGTTAGGTATGGGCCTTGAATTCCTGATCTTTCCAAGACTTTTATCATGAATGGGTGTTGGATTTTGTCAAATGCTTTCTCAGCATCTAACAAGATGATCATGTGGTTTTTGTCTTTGAGTTTGTTTATATATTGGATTACGTTGATGGATTTCCATATATTGAACCATCCCTGCATCCCTGGGATGAAACCTACTTGGTCAGGATGGATGATTGTTTTGATGTGCTCTTGGATTCGGTTAGCGAGAACTTTATTGAGTATTTTTGCATCGATATTTATAAGGGAAATTGGTCTGAAGTTCTCTATATTTGTTGGGTCTTTTTGTGGTTTAGGTATCAGAGTAATTGTGGCTTCATAGAATGAGTTAGGTAGAGTACCTTCTGTTTCTATTTTGTGGAATAGTTTGTGAAGAACTGGGATTAGATCTTCTTTGAAGGTCTGAAGTGGATGCTCACAGTCAGCTATTGGATGGATCACAGGGTCCCCCAATGGAGAAGCTAGAGAAAGTACCCAAGGAGCTAAAGGGATCTGCAATCCTATAGGTGGAACAACAATATGAACTAACCCGTACCCCCCCCTCCCAGAGCTCGTGTCTCTAGCTGAATATGAACCAGAAGATAGCCTAGTTGGCCATCAGTGGAAAGAGAGGCCCATTGGTGGTGCAAACTTTATATGCCTCAGTACAGGGGAACACCAGGGCCAAGAAGTGGGAGTGGGTTGGGGAATTTTGGGATAGCATTGGAAATGTAAATGAAATAAATACCCAATAAAAAGAAAGCCAAAAAAAATGTTAGAGAGGAATAACAAAAAAAAAAAGAAATGTGTGGAGTTCAATTGGGCTCTCTCTAGATAATCGTTCAGTGTGTACATCACTCTGCCCTCAATATTTGTTGGTTATCAACATATTAATAAGAATCTTAACAAAACAATCTTTGTTCATTTCCATCATCTGATGACGAAGGCCTAGAAGGGGAGCTGTTCTACCTGAAGTAGATTTCTGAGGGAGTGTGACCATCAACTGCAGTTGAACTCTTAAACACCTGACATCTGCTATTTACACCTCTCCTATTTAATATTTTCCAACTTTATGAGATTTCCAGTTGTTCTCAGTAAATCTCAAAGTAATTGCATAAAAGACTTGGTCAAAAGCTCATTCCTTCTATTTATTTTCCTTGATATGGCAAAAGGCAGCAATAATATAACTCACTATTTACTTTTACCCCGTCGTATGCATCGCACGAGCAGCATCAGCCTCTCTTAGAATGACTCCATCACTATCTGTAGAAAAAGGGGCCCTGTACTTCAGTTCCAAATTTGCTAAGCTTGGAAATGTTTTGTTGACGTGGATGGTTATGTGTATTATACCAGTACCTATAATGAAGTATGATTTTCTGTTTTAACTGTAGTGGATTATCAGAAATACAGTCAGCTATCTTGATATATTCATTGCTTTTAAATTGTAAAAGAAAATGAACTCTTTCCTAGTTTCCTTCGGCTGCTTTGGATGATAGCAGAAACAGACTGTACTCCAAACCAGATGCATTGCTATCTTGCCTCCAAACTCATATCTTAGCGATTTTGTTAATATTATCCTAAAAATGCCCCCTACATAGTCCTCTAATAGAAACATCAGCTTATGGACAATTCACAGAAGGAATTAAATGTCAAAATGAGAGCTACCTAATTTCTATAGTGAAGCCCTTGCCGATAAGTCAAGATGTTATGTCCTAGAGATACACAGTCCCAGAGCAAGGCTGCAAAGTCATTCTCCTGTGTGCACTAAACTCTTGCCCAACATCATCAAGGCAGCAGACATCAATAGAGTAAATTTCCATGCAAAGTTTTTATGCCAGTGATGGTCTCAAAGATTGACTTGTATAAATATGAAATATAGTGTCATTTATATTTATCCATGATGACTAATCTGCACTTGAGCAGCTCATAGAAAATACTGTTAGACCCAGGACTGCCTTACTTTGCACAGACAGCCTAATAGAAAGTCTTAGCATCAAGTTTGAGTAGTCTTGAAATGAAAAATATTATTGTTTCCTTCTTTGCTATAGACTTAAAGAAAGACAGAACTAAATTTATCTGAAAATACAAATCATGATTTATATTTATGTTTTCTAAGAACTTTGCATGGTCCCTACTTCCCACAAATTGGGATAGCTTATATGCTTTTCTGAAGCAAACATCACAAAAATAAATAGAACAATAAGTGATTAAGGATTATTTTAACTGCCGATCTGTTCATCCACACTATTAGGCTTGAAATGAAGTCTAAATAACTGTACACCCAAATGATAGAGACCTAAGCGTGTGTCTGAAACATATTCAGAGGTGAACACTTGCTTAAAAATACTGATGCACCCTTGTTCACGTTTCTTTGTTTTCCAACAATTGAATCTTTGTCTAAACCCAACTGGGTTGATATTTTGAGTTAGTTTACACCTGTCTATACTACGAAGGCAAGAATAAAACCTCCAGCGAGTGCTAGAATTCCTTTCTTATCATTGTGAAAGCAGAACTGTTAACTCGTGTTTTAAGTACAGAAACAGAAATCACCAAGTCCATATTGTTTCAATCAATACTTGGTTAAAAAAAACTTATAGATGTGACTTAATTTAAATTTTCAAATGCTGAGCTATATCGAAGGGAGCAACACAATCACACTGGAGTAGTAGGGGTGGAGATGGGGAATAGACTGAATGCTTGTTGAAGACAGCCACAGGCACACAAGACACAGTAGCGATGGAAAATCATCAGAAAGGGCTAATACCTCTTTTTTCCTCTCCCTCCTCTCCATCACAGAGGCATCAGGTAGCCATTGTGAACCTACTCTCAAATTTCAGGATTAAAAATTTGGTGCTATCTGAGCAAAAATGAGAAGCCAATTTCTCAATAGGGAAAAGAGTAGGACTAAGAGACAGAAACTCAAGAGTTTTAAAGACACCTATACCCCCCAGTTGGGATGATAAACTGACATTTCAAACTGCCGTATACCAGATTGTCAACAGGAACCAGGGGTTCTTAACAAAGACTGAAGCAGAGAAAGAAAGAAAAGCATTGTAAATATGAAGTACTAATGAAGCAGTCAAGAAAAGGCCTATCAAAATGACACTGGAACTAACTTAGAATGTGTATCTTCAGCAAGCAAACAGCTATGAACTCACACAGGGACTACAGACACGGGATAGTCTAAGGAATGGCAGTTTCTTTGTGACCATGTGCTTCTGTGTAAATATACTAATTGCACACACGCGATCAAAAAGTAAGCTTATTTTTGAACAACTCTTACCTTTTTTGACCTTGTCAGAATAAAAGGCTCAACTCAATTGCACCTGCTTTCCCATCACAGATAACTTCTGCTTACATAAAGATTTTACACTGATAATTTAGTGAGGAGAGATATAATTAGTTTCTCTTCATATTGCTTTCTTGAAAATACAAATGGCATTTGTCTGGGGATGTAGCTCAGTGGAAGAATGTGTTTAGCATGTGTTGGGTCCCAGGTTCAATTCTAGAATGATGGAAAGGCTATGCAAATAAAGCAAGAGAAGCTATAGACATGTTGTACAATTTTATAAAATACATACTGACTTAAATAATATTCTACAGCTGGGTTTCACAGTGTTACAAAGTATCCCCACTAGAACCCTGGTCTCTTATGTTCCTATGCAGAAATAGATGCCGTAGGGAAGAACAAGCCAGAGTTTCCAGACATGTCCTCATAATCCACAGTATAAGCAGTAAACATACGCTGGCCAGAACTTGGACCCGTGAGAAACTTCACACTGAGATCAGATCAGTAAGCTCTGCCTACTACATTTGAGCGTCCTGTGGAATGCTTTTATTTTAGCTCATGATTTCATTCTATTTCATTAGTAGTTTGTAGATACACAATACATGTAAATGCCAGCCATCATTTCTTTATATTGTTAAAATCACCACCATTTGGAAAGAATAAGAGAATTTTATACATCAGTCCTACTGTGATTTGGCCATGTCCAAGTGATGTTGAGTTTTGTTGAATTTGATTAAATTCCCCAACAAAAAGTCCAAACTACTCACAAAGACCTGACACCCCAAGCCATTTGGCTTTGCAACGATTTGCTGCCTCTTTCACTTCAATTCCCTAAATGCTTATGGAATACGAGACTGCGGGATCTGTGTGTTTTTCCTAAACTCCTTCGTACTGCCATTCTGTTAACCAGGTAGTCCACAGAGAATCAACTCTGAAGTAGTTAGCCATCAAGACAAGCTTAGAGACAAATCTTCCCAAAGAGTCTTCCTCCCACTTTCTACAAAACGATGTTTCCTTCTGCCTCCCCATGTCTGTACAATACTTCTATATGATATTATCATGCTGGTTCTCAGTTAAGTAAGTTTATAGCATGTCTTGTGTCTGATCCAACAGCCACTCACTCATTTCTACTCCAAGAAATGGAATACAATCGTTTTTCCTTCCTTCCTTCCTTCCTTCCTTTCTTCTTTCCTTCCTCTCTCTCTCTCTCTCTCTCTCTCTCTCTCTCTCTCTCTCTCAGCACAACTTTTCAGAAGCTTCCTTCTTATCTTTTATTTTTATTTTTACAAGTGACTAACAACAAACATCAACATATATCATGGGAAAATTCAAGGATGCATATATAATTCTAGAATAAAACCCTAGCTACTGTATTACCCAGAATAAGTTCTTGAAGGGGATAATAACTCAGCATGAAGAATAAATAGAATTTGAGTGAAAATTGATGATGGGAGAGTACTTTGAAAGAGAACAAGACACAGAAAGAGCTGAGACATAGGATCTTTGCACAGGAGGCTCTACAAACATGTTGCAGACCCCACATCTAGAGATGACTATTGATCTTGGCACTCAGTTGCTGTCTATGAAGTCTACAGCAACGTTTCAACCTAGACTAAACCTCCACAGTCTACCCAACTCTTATGCCTGAGCCCAGCCAGGATCTTGGCTACGTTTTGGAAAGTACAGAACTCCATTGGTGACCAGGTTGGACTTGAGGATTCACAAGGGTTTTCTTAACATGATTTAGGATGCTTCCATTCAATGCCCTCCCCTTAGGTCCAACCTGTATCATGGAGTGACGCCTCACTCACATCTTCCTGGCTCCTGAATCTTCTCACTCTCCTTTTTTCCTCTCTTACAAGGGATTTATCTAACATATTTACATATCAAATTCCTTTCTAGCATCTTATTCCTAGAAGACTCAGAATACAACATGGAGTATAGACTGTGTATGAAGTTAATCGATGGGATTTTTAACTGAAAAAGCAAAGCGAGACTTCATCATTGAAGCCAAACAGCTGGTTCAATACTTTTCCTGAAGACAGAATAAATCTTAATTTCTTAACAGCATGTATAGTTTTAAAGTTCACCAGTGACAGAGATTTCATAACTTCCTTTTGCTAATTGTTTCATAGCTTAATCATCTCATGAGTCTGACATATCTACACTAAATCTCTTGTGATTTAAGGTCATTTCTTCTTGTTTAGTCTTCTAGGGTGTAGGTCAGCCACCTACAGACCTACTAACTATGACAACATCCACTTATAACAGGAATTTCCTCCACAATATCTTACACAAGGAGTCTTAAAGGGTTATCCGCCACTTTTTCTATTTGTTACAAAATTATGATTCATTAAAATAATACAATTGTAGAATATCTGTTTTTTAAACACAGAAAAATATTCCCTATGTGTAAGCGGTAAAACCAAAAATATGGTGGTTAATTGAGATATAGTTTTATGATTTAAAGCCACAAAGAGAAAACTGCTTTGCAAACGTGCTCTGACTTCAGCTGGCAGCATGAAAAAACAAAAAAACAAACAAACAAACAAACAAAAAAACCCAAAAACAAAACAAAAAAAACCCAAAACCCAGTCTTCAATTACTTAGATACCACATTTTATCCAACTTTTAAACAGTGGGTGTGTTTTTCCCCCATACTGTTTGAGACAGAGCTGGAAAGCATATGAGAGTGCTGACAATCTATGTAAGGCTGTCTTCTCTGGGTGCAAGTCCAACCTCCGCTCCAATTCTCCAGGCATGTCAATCAACAAGGAAAGCTGCAGCCACAAGACTTACCCATCAGCAAAGCCCTTCAACAATGAGGATGTACTTACCTAAAAGAGAAAGAGAGATGAGGTTAGTGACACCTTTCCCAGTTCAGGCAGAGTGACAAACATTCTAGAAGGTATTCTGAGCATATGGTCCACTCACCATTGCCAGACCCAATCTCAGGGCTCTTGTTTCTGACATATAGGCCAGATAGTGGAATCTCTCCTTCTCCCAGTTTACTCTGAGTGCATTTAATAGGTATTTGCAATGTAAGACATTTTTTAAAAAGATTACTAAAACTCAACTTCACTAGCGCTGGAGCTTAGTAACAATAGCAAGTAACATCCATTTCATGTTTTCCTGCCTGTCAAGCCCAGCGACACACTATTTGTGTATTATCCCATTTCTCTGCAGAAAGTGAGATAGCGTTACTATCCCCATTGAACAATGAAGCATGACACAATGACATGCATCCGCTTGCATAAGACCAGAGCCAGGGTTGTTCTCCACGAGCCTTCTGATTCTGCAGTATAATCTCACAATCTTCATGTCAGTCTGCCAAAACCCAAAGGGAATGAAAGACAATGTAACAGAAGCATTCTATTAAATAAAAAATTATATATAGAAAAGAAGCGATCACAATATTAGAACCGAGGTAAATAAACAATGCCTGGACAGAGCAGCTACTCAATAATATCTGTTGAATAAATAAAGTAATAGTTGATAAGATAATGAGTAATCATTCACTGGTATGCTCTAACTGGGCATTACAGGCACGGCAAATCACAATAACACAGGGGCATTTCATATGCCTTGCAAGTGGCCAGGTGACATCTCTTTATCATCCTGTTTACCCAGAGGTGAGAACAGAAGGTTCTGGAGGGAGAAGGGTAAAATCTGGGTCTTGAACAAATGACCAGGTTGCGATAAAGAATGGATTTGCTAAACCCTCAAACCCTGTGTTGATGAAGTGAAAATCTTACAATAGTTCAACAGCAATTTTAAAAGCACCATAGAGTAGGTCTGGTTGTGTGTGTGTGTGTGTGTGTGTGTGTGTGTGTGTGTGTGTGTGTGTGTGTTTTAATTTAAAAGTTTCAAATGTTCATTTATATTTACATCATGTGTGCGAGTGCATGCATGTGTGCCATGTGCATGCATGCATGCATAGATGCTTGTGTGCATGTGTGTGTGTTCGTTTTCTTGCTGACCCATCTCAGTATCTTAGGAGTTTTGGGAGTCTGCTATCGATATTCTTACAAGAAAACGGTGGCTGAGGAGACAGGGTATTTCAAGAAATACTATAAACTGCAGGACAAGTGAATTAATGGGCCTCAGGTCACATAATTAGCTCTCATTTTACTATTCATAAGTACATATACATCTATGCACTTAATCTTAAAAAAGAAAAAGTCAAGAATAAAGTGCTGCCCATGGAGTCTCTGTGCCATGTGACTGACCCCAGTAAAATGAGCCCCGGTGTAGGGTGTTACCACTCCAGTGCCCAGCTTTTCCCAAAACAACTCTAATTTTCATACATTTTATATGAAAACTCCTTAGAGCTGCAATTTCTTTCATGCCATTTATATAATTAGGTTACATATTGAATTTGATTATAAAACATAAACCAACAGAAAAAATGAGGGCAGATAAGATAGATATTAAACCATTTCTTTGCTTCTAGATCAAACTGAACCTATCTGAAGTGGAAATTGTGAGTTGTTTTTTCCAAGTCTAATGAAACAGATGAAGAACTCTCTTAGGGATTTACTGTTGACTCAGGATGGAGAGCCTACTCACTGGTCATAAGTGTACACTTCTTTTGCAGAAGGCACAAGAGTTCTGCTGCCAGCACCTGCATCTGGTAGCTCACAGCCACCTGGAACTCCAGCTCCATGGTAGCTAGTGTCCTTTTCTGTTCTCTACAGTGGGCATTTGTGCTCATAGGTATCCATATGTACACGTGGACACCCACTTATATGCATAATTAAAAAAATAAAATAACATTTGAGACAGGTAACTGGGCTCAATGGTTTAAAACATTAAATATTAACCAGTTAAAAACTGAGGGGGGGGGCAACCTAAGTGGAAAGAGGAGGGAGGGGAAATAAAACACACCATGAATGACTGAAAAAGCCATGGGGGAAACATTATATTATGTTTACTTAAAACACACATATAATAAATGTCTGTGTATACATGTATAAACAACTTAACCTCAGTCATGTAACTTGGAGTGATAACACTCCCCGAAGAGTCATAGGCCATCTTACAAAATCTCTAGTGCTAGGTATGGAAAGCTTTCCAGCCCTAAGTGATACATCTGTAACACAACTCCTATACCTCCCCCTCCCCCCTCTCTCCCTCTCCCTCTCTCCTTTCTGTGCTTTGGGCTTGCTATTCAAGATCTAAGACCCCAGCTTCTGCCCCAGCAGCGGTGACTGTTGCCTGGTGCCTCTACTATGACAGACTCGAACCCCCTTACTAACCCTTCCTTCTGTCAACTACTTTGATCATGGTGTCTCAGCAAAATGCTGAAAGGTACTCCACAGAGTCTCTCCTGTTTACTGCTGTGCATGCCCCATTATTGTAAGGCAATTTTTGATTCGTCTGTCTCCACCCACTCCAACTCCCAGTAGGAGGTCTAGGATTACAGATACTTGTACAACTGTTTCTTACCAGACCCATACTTGGGTTGTTAGGCAAGTGCTTTATCCCTAAGCCATGTAAATGAATTGTTCCAGTGTGTTCAGCTATCTAGTCCATAACTTCTGAGAGGGGACCAGCTCTGTATCTTGGAGGCAGTTGTGATGCTCACAGCCACACTCCTTCCTCCTGTGTGAGCGTGTGGCATATGCACGCATGCACATGTGTGTGCACATGTGTGCACGTGTGTGCACGCATGCACACGTGTGCTGGTACATTCGCCCATGCAGGCAAGCAAGGGCGCCAGAGGCTAACACTGGGATGCCATCCACTATTGTTTCTCCAGTTTAAATTTGGAGACAAGCTCTCACTCTGAATGTGAAGCTCAGCATTTTTGCCAGTCCAGTTAGTTGGCTTCCACGACTCTCCAGGATCTGCCTGTCTCTGCCCTTCCATTCGCCAGCACTGGACTTAGAGACAAATTGTCTTTCATATGGGTGTGGAGGATCTGGGCTCTGGTTCTCAGGCTTGCACCACGTTCATGTTACACCCTGAACCATCTCTTTATTCACATTACTTTCAACTTAAAGTCAATCTTCTTAGTTATGACCACCGAATAATACTGATTTATACTTAATTCTTAATTCTATACCACCTATCTGGAAATACTCACGGTATCAAAATCAAACTTCCTCCTGGATCATCATTTCCTCCAAAATCCAAAGGTCAGCTCATATCCATGAATATATGTGTATATATATAATACACATATACATATATATTATATACACACACACATATATATATATATTCAGTGGAGTGAATGGAGTGAGAGGAGGGGAAACCCAGAAGGAACTGGTGGTGATGAAGAGCAGCAACACAATGCACTGGTAAATAGTACCCATGATAGGCCTCATTAAAAATGTACATCTTACCAATCATAGTAGCATGTTACACATGGCACATATGTTTAATGAGAAACCACCATAAGTTTGACGATACGATAGAGATAAGTACTGAAGCCCTTAGTACTGAAGCTGTTTAAAGATCCCCATCCCTTAGTCACTTGCTTTCACTAACCTTGAACATGTCTGATTTCTTTATTATTATTTATTATTATTCAACTACAATAGTTGTACTCCATGCATCTTTAAATTCTTCCACCATGCTCAGAACACTGGCTTTCCCCAACCTTCCTTGAATCTCTATTGATGGGATGTGTATCCAACCGAAAGAGGTGAACACATGAAAACTTCACATTTTAAAATCAGAAAACAAGCAATGATCTTGTACTCGCTATATGATTAATACAGTTACTCACTTGAACATGAAAGTAAGGTTATCATGAGTGTCTCTCCTGATCTTAAGGACTTGTTACTATTCTGATGAGTTGGGATCATATACTTGAGGGGAAATAAAAATATAGAGAGAGACAGAGCTGAGGCAGAGTTGCCTGGTCTGGGGCAGAAGTAAGAATTAAACTAAACAAAACAAAGCAAAAACAAACAAACAAAAGAGGTGAACTGTGCAGAGGAACAAGCCATAGGTTCATCAAGGTACGACAAACGTTCTTACCTGTGCTTATGGATTCTACGAAACAACAAACTTTGAAAATGAAGGTATCAGGTTTAGAACTGCGAGCAAAAAAATTAATTACAGTTGCCCTTCTCTGCATGAGCCTTAGTCTAATGAGAAGGTAGATCCTCTTAAATTTAAAAAAAAATGGAATCAGATATTGAAAGCATTAAAAAAAAAAAGGAAAAGAGAGAGAGAGGAGAGAGAGAGAGAGAATATGAGCATTTTATTATCCCAGTGGGCATGGCTCCTACAGACTTCTTAGAGTGATTGCTCTCTGCTTAGGAGACTGTATTAGATCAGCTAGGTCTGAGGCTAACGTGGGAAGGAGAACAGAAAATGTCTGCCAGGTTTTACCAATATTGAATTAATGGCTGATTGGGTAGGCTTATCTGAGTATGGTCTGGACAGAAGGGAAATGCCCTTAGCTATGTTTAAGCAGGCCACCCAGTGACCAGTGATTATATGAGTCCCTGGATCTTATACTAGGCAGACATGAAAGTTTTTCTGTGTTGTGGAATACTCTATGACATGGATCCTCTTAAGTGTACTACAAATAAGAAGAATCAAACAAGAAAGAGAAAGAACACATCATGAGTGCTCACTCTCAAATCCTGACACACTTCACCCACGAACTGATTTGCCTGAAAACACCAAATGTATGTACAATGAGTGTCACTCCACATATGGTAGCTGGAGATGTTTTGGATTTGATTTATGTTAACACATAAATCAAATATGTGTTTAAAAGTATTTATTTATGTTAACACATCATAAACAAATGAAATTTTCTTTAGAGTCTCAAAGACAATGTCCTTCCATCACAACAAACACTGGTGCTCGCAGAACCATGATGACAGCATTGTGCCATCCTGATTCTGAAGGCCAGTGTCACTCTCATCAAGCCTTTGTCTCCAAGAAGCCCCTTCATTATCACAGATGACCACTTGCTGAGCACAGACATAAGGCCATGGAGTCTGGCTTCTTTAGTTCTGGAAACTGTGGAACCAAGTTGGCAGCTTCCTAACTTCTCTGAGAGTAGTGGTTTTGCTTGGCACTTGGGTCTAACAGCTCTTCAAGTGCTCAATTAGCTTGCTGGATACATGGTGAACTTGGGACTTCTTCATTAACACTCTGTCCCTCAGCTTCAGAAGGACAGAAAAGCTTGTGATGTCAAGGGCTTTGACTGTTTGAGTTTGTGAATTTCTTAACACATTCATTTCTGCCATTTCCCAGCTAGTCTGTAGCCTGGAGAATATACGTCTCTCATAGGCTGAGAACAACAATAAAGTACTTGGAACACATAATGAAGAGATAAGGGAGGAATACGATCCAGAAGTGTATGTTAATCAATGACTTCACACATCCAATGTAACAGTAAACTCTGGCTTTGTAGCTGGAAGTTATAGCTAATCGATCAAATATGTAAAACTAAAATGAAAAAGAGTAACTCTCCAAGCATTACCTTCCAGTATTATGTAGGGAAGCACCAAAAGAAACAGAATTTACTGGACCCCAGGTCCTTCTTAAAAGCACGTGCATTTTCTTATCTGCAGGGATTAGAAAGATGCTGTGGAAGTCAGGCATGGTGGCGTTTGCCTGTGACTCCAGTACTCATGAACTGAGCTGGGGGGTGGGGTTGAGCTTATATGTCCAGTTTGGGCTATATAGCAAGACTTTGTCTGGAAGAGAAAGGAGGAGAAGAAAGAGTAGGAAGAAAGAGAAGAGACAAGGAGGAGGAGGAGGAGGAGGAAGGGGAGGAGGAGGAGGAAGATAAGGAAGAAGAGAAGGAGGAAGAGGAGGAGGAGGAGCAACAGCAGCAGCAGCAGCAAAAAGGGAAATTAAAGGACAATAAAAAAAAATAAGAAAAGGTAGCCTGAGCTGAAACTTGAAGTGCAGGGCATAGAACCAGACATCTGCTTCAAATCACAGGTGAGTTTTGTGCTCAAGGTGGTAGCTCTTTCCCAGTTGTGGTAATTTTGCTGTCAGTGGTGTCTACACTGAGTTCAACACAAAGACGAAGATGAGAGGGATGAATTAGCAGATGAGTCAGTGGAACCCGGTCTATAGCCTGGATTTTGCAATGTTTCTCATAGAACAGGGGAAAACATACATATCTATGTCTTCCAAACATGATCCCAATGCACTGTTACACAAAATTGTTCCAAGTCTAAATTGATGCCAATTAAGATTCAGGGGCTGTCTCATTTCAATTACCATCTACTAGTTGTATCCAATTTAGTCAGTCTGACTCCTAAGAGAATTTTAGTATGTGCCTCTACACAGACACTATAGAGTATTAATCTGATAGCCTCCTGCAGATGCCTTCAGCATGTGTGGTCATGCCAATTCTTAATAGTGGACTGAATTTCCAATAGATGCTCTGCCAGAGTCCCTGGTGACAAATGGCCTTGCCACACACAACGACATTACATAAGCATCAATAAATTCTATTTCGTGGCCACACTGGAAATATCTAGAAAGCTATAGGAGGAAAAACATAGCATGCAGGAGCCAGACAGAGTGAATAATCACATCGTTTCTGGTGAAAGTGAAATGAATTAATTGCAAAAAGTAAATGTAAATTAATGCAAGTCTACAGCACTTGGCAAACTAAGAACATTTTGTGACAATAAATCATTTTACCAACATTACAAATTTGGACCTTCACACAATTTCAAGTTTTCCTATTTCTCTTTATAAATCATGCCAACAAAGTTTAATGAGAAGTGTCTAGTCATAGTTGTAGTCTCAATTCAAAATTAGATAAGACTGCCACTTTGAAGGAATTACATAGAAATGGTCATATCTTCACTATTTATATTTATTATATATCAAAATGACCAAGGAAAGAAAAACACATGCAGATGTCATAGGCAGGCTGATATTTAAAATATACCATTTATAACGAGGAGAACATGCTTACAGATACATAGTAGGGTTATTGCAGTCTTACATTTGTTTTACTCACTTGGCCCCTAGACTTTCCTACCAGCAAGTTCTGTAGAAGTGGCCTTTCCTTCCTACCTTCAAAACCCACAACACCAACCTCCAAACTTAGCAATTACCAGTGACTTCTCGTTCAGTGGCCTGCCCACTTCCCCCAGACATACTCTGAGGACACTCCTATTTGGCCTAAACAGCATCCTTGCCTTAGTTGAAACACAACAGCCTAGAGTTCAAGCCACACGTTCTGCAAGAACCACACGAGTAGACCTCTCCCTAACCCAGTTTGTATTTTCAGCTAAAGGAATTCCTCTTGCCTCTTGTGTGTTTATTATCCGTTTGGTATCTAGCACCCAAATTTGTCACATAACTGCTGGGAATTCTTCCTGGGTTCATGACAAACCTCAAATCCTTAGCATGGCACCCAACCAAGTCTTTCCTTTTGTGTTTTCTCTGCGATCATACATCATCATTTGTCTTAGGATGTTCCTTGCCTCAGTTCTGCTACTTCTGCTGATACAGTGGAGGTTGTGGGAAGGTAAAGGATAGATCATTCATATAACCACAGCAACTTCATCTATATAAACTATATAATCCCTGTAGGAGGGTGGTAGTGCTGAGGAAAATGAAAACCATTTTCACTCAAAATGTCTTATACAGGCACCCATGTGAAAAGTGGGCTTCTTAGCGGCCAATAAGAAAAGGGGACACCATCTTGTATGACATTTAGAATCATTCAGAACTCAAATCTACCCTTTTCACTAGATGCTACTGTGTAGACATGTCCCCTGGGAACTTCCTTGGAAAACACTGAAACAACACACACTCCTTTTAGCATAAAGTTTTACTAATAGTATGCGATCCTAAGACCAAGAAAGGTTTGGCGTTTGGGTGTTTTGTTCTGTTTTCTTGATAGGGTTCTTGGGCATCCCAAACTGACTTCAAACTCTGTAGCTGAGGCTGAGCCTTAAACCTCTGCCCCTCCTGCTTCTACCTCTTGGGATCTAGAATTTCAGGCATGTGTCCCTATGCCTAGTTAATCTGGTACACGGGATTAAGCTCAGGGCTGTGGGGATGCTGGGAAGGCATTCTGCTAATTGAGCCACATCTTGAAAAAATATATTTCGGTTAAAAAGAAGCAGAAAAAAAGTCAGTCTACTGCCCATTGCCATGAATAAACTTGGTTACATTACCTCCTAAAACTACCAAGGACCACTTCACATCTCATTTCTGGAAGCTTCTGGAATTGCCCATATCAGCCTTGAGACATGAGCACCAATCAAAGGAATATGTCTCATCTTTCCGAACCCTTTAGTCTCATAACTTTGCTGATTTTCAGATAGCTTTTTTTTTTTTAAAAAAAAACACATGGCTAGTAGCACTGTCTCTGGGGCTTGCACTATGTATAATCCTTAGCAGGAGAACAGATGATACATGCAGACTTACGCAGCATCACCACCGGACGGGCGTTCGGAGGGATCACGTGGCACGGCTTGTGTTTGAGAAGCAGTCTTCGCCTCTCCGCACTGAAGGGGATTGGCGGAGCTTCCTTTGTCCTCAGCTGACTTCTCAATGAAATGCTTCCAACTTTGCACCCTTTGGGTTCAGTTGTTCAACAGGTTACAATTAGTTAGATTAGTAACTGGTTGAACAACTGTATCCAAAGAGTACAGATTACGAGGGAGATTGGCCAGCGGTGTTCAGCCCGGCTCAGTCTGTCCTCTTCAGTGTGTGCAAGAATGATGTCAAACAAGACGCATACATTCAAGAGAAAGGTGTTAAATATCCATTGAACATCTAGTATTAGCAGAGTACCATGACAGACAGGAGAGACAGAGAGGGAGAGAAAGAGACAGAAATAGAAAAAGAGGCTGCCCTACATAATAGAAATTTAATACATGGCCTCTGGCTGAGAGAAACTTTAACAAGGAAAAATATTTCAAGGAATGTGAAGGAGGTAACCTTCACATTTTACAGTTTCCATTAGAGTGAATATGCAGTCACTGCCAACACCATAAGACACAGGTCCGGGCTTTTACCTTTATTTAGTCAGGCACACAGCATCGTGCAGAGGACATATACACAGGAGCAGACCAGGAAGCGCCGAAGCCCTGCTTCATTAAGCTGAAAGCAGAAGGCTCTCGTCTCTCCAAGGGATTCGCCTCTGCTCAATATTTATTTAGATTCTTGGGGAATCCCAATCTTTCTTAGTGCCTGTCTGTAATAATTTCTCTACTCCTTGATTTTTTTTTTTAAATTTCTGCCAAAGACAGGCTTCTGTACCATGTCGCGTAGCTGATTTTACCGTGTAAATTTGGAGGCTCTGTTTAAGTCCACTAGCGTTGAGCAATAAGCTGAACACTCTCCAGCAGTGGAATGGGTGGATGTAAGCAGCAAAGAGCGCAGCCATTTTCAGGGAATTAACTTAGTCAATGGATTTCTGTGACACAAGTGTTGAATTCAATAAAACTAACTGGTGGGTACTTTTCTGTTTTTCAAGAACCTGATTCCCTACCCCGAGCCCCAGCTTTACCATATAAAAATATTAGTACATTTAACTCTGTATGTTCTTGAATGGCATGCAGTACCTCTGCAGCCTGGACTTCAGGTCAACCATGATATAGGCATAAAAAAGTCCTACCTCAACTTTCATGGGAGGTGGGGGAAAAAATGAAACTTGGCCACTTGAACATATTATGTTGGACATATGCATGTCTGTTTTGACGAGAATTAGTAGAGTTTTCTAAGGTGCCACAGGGCTGACTACTTCACTCATTTACCTATAGATATTAGTGAAAGCTGTTTAAACCCAGGCTTCCCTTATTTACAAATGGCAGCATTCACACCACAGCTATCGAGAGTCAACATATAAAGAGCTGGGAAAGTTTTCCCACTTGCCAGTGTAAACTGGCTGCACTTTGAGCACAGCTGTTTCTGCATGAGATTTTTCTCTTGGTGGGATTTTGTATTGACTGTGCTCCTGTGGCATGAATACAGTCAATGAAAGATTGTTTGGGGGCTTGATAAGAAAAGAGGCCAGAAACAATTGCTCCCACGGGCCCTACCCTTCCTTAATAACCAACTGCTGTCTGGAGTCCTGCAAAAACCCATCATCCATCATATCAGTTGCATACAAAGGGTCTAGGACTTTCTTGCCCTGCTCTTTAGCCTGAGAAAGACACAGACCCATCTGGAAGGCATTTTTTAAGATAAAACTGACAGTAAGGAGCTAGGTCTCAGCTGTAAACATTAGACATATTGCCCACACTTCTCGATTTCCACTCACCATTGAGAGTTGGTTTTCCTGAACTGAGTTCTCTAAAAAGAGAACACAAGATATTTTGTCTCCTGGGCTAGCTATATATATGTTTGCACAGTTTGCCTTCTGTCTTATAACACTGCTAATAAAATTAGATGCTTTTTTTTCCATTTTTTATTAGGTATTTAGCTCATTTACATTTCCAATGCTATACCAAAAGTCCCCCATACCCACCTACCCCCACTCCCCTACCCACCCACTCCCCCTTTTTGGCCCTGGCGTTCCCCTGTACTGGGGCATATAAAGTTTGCGTGTCCAATGGGCCTCTCTTTTCAGTGATGGCCGACTAGGCCATCTTTTGATACATATGCAGCTAGAGTCAAGAGCTCCGGGGTACTGGTTAGTTCATAATGTTGTTCCACCTATAGGGTTGCAGATCCCTTTAGCTCCTTGGCTACTTTCTCTAGCTCCTCCATTGGGAGCCCTGTGATCCATCCATTAGCTGACTGTGAGCATCCACTTCTGTGTTTGCTAGGCCCCAGCATAGTCTCAAATTAGATGCTTTTAGCATCTTAGTAAATTAAGAATACAGTTCCTTATAATGTGCCTTTAAGCCTGGGTGAGTCACTAGCATAATAGTTACACAGGGAGGGAACTGTCCATACACTATAATGCTTATTTTCTTGGGCAGTTTTATGAGATGTTGGGCATAGAAGTCCAGTGATTGGAGTTAACCTGTTCTTGAACTGTGGCTGTTACGTTGACTTGTGGCTGTGGTTGAAGGGCAAGTTAGAACATAATGTACTAATCCCAGTAGAATCATAATATGATTCTAGAGACCGGTATGGTGCTCGATTGCTTTAGCCACAGTTAGGTCTATACTTGGAATGTTTCCAAAGTTGCAATACTTGAGCAATCCTGGGAATATGGAAAATTAATGAAGAGTATCAGAAAGAATTCAATAGAGCCAACTGAAGCTTGGCATGCTTCGCTAAAGTTACCATATGTTGGCATTAGGGATAAGAACCAGAAATGCCCTCTATCAGGAATGAGAGCAAGCATCTACCCTGCCTAGGTTTTTCTTTTATTGCTATTTACTGTGTTTTAAGGGGCTTACTCTTTCTTATGTTGTTAGAAGAAACCAAGTCTACAATATATCATTTTTTCCTGAAGGACATAACATGTTTATAGATATAATTTCAATATAGTTGCAAGAGGGGTAGGAAGAAAAAATACTGAACACTAGAAATTATTGCTTCTTTATTTAGCCTTATTTCTTTAACACAACATACCTCCAAATATATATTTATAAAGTAATGTCTTTAAATACAAAATCATCCTCCAATTCTAAAAGAGAGTAATTTTAGCTGTTATTTCACTTGATTTTTATTGTGAGCAAAAGACAAGTTGGACACATTATAAATAGAAACTTCATGTGAAACCTGTAATATCATCATGGCGTTCTGTGATTTTTCCAGCAGACCAGCAGCAACATTTGAAATGCAAGCACAACCTTGGTTTTGTTACAGAATTTCTCTTATATCGCTTGATAAAAAAATATTAATAGTAACATCGTAACTATAAAATCTGTACACCTAGCTGCATATGAGAACAAGGTATGACTAACCAGAAGTTGATACAAGTATTTTCAGATACAAAACAACCAGGCTCATTAGAGATAGCAAATGGTAAAATAATTGCTTGACTTTGCACCTCTTTGTGAATTAATTCCTTGATTCAACAGGCATATATCGATTTGTACAAACATAGAGGAGAACAGAAGACACAATCATTGCCATGATAGGGCATCATATCTACACAACTCATCAACAAACGATTGTTCTCAGGTGTCCTGATAGCAAGCTCTTGCCCTTCTACCAAGCCTGTGGCTACTTTGTGAAGATTGTATTGAAACTTGTATCATCAATGCATATATTGCTTAGTGGCTGCTTTTTAAGACAGTGATGGTAGACTTGAATATCTAGGGCAGAATCTTTAAAACTCCAGACCTAAAATATTTGTTAATTTGACCCTCTGTAAACTAGCAAAAAGACCTTGTAGTCTGATGAATGAGAGCACATCAAAGTTTTGATTAGATGCAATGTGTGAAAAATAAGAGTTAGGACATGATCACACACATCTAGCATAAAACAAATTGGACATTTAATCAATATGAGTTGTTATAGACAGCATGATGTATGTACAAAATAGAATACTACTGAAAAACAAAACCACCTTACATATGCTGCAATACAAAGATATCTAAGAGATTTTTTTCTAAAACAGAAGCACCCAGAGTACTTTCTTATTTACATAGAGAAAATTTACCAGCACATATGTTGTTATATTCATTGGCTAACTTTGGAAAATTGCATACACATTGGTACAGTCTTTATCCTAAAAGGGCAATAACTAGAGTGACTTTTTCTTTGTACTACTAAAATGTCTATAACTTTGTTATACAGCTGAAAATAACTTACAACATTATACACAGTGCCATGTGTGTGCACATATATGTGTTCATAAACTTCATGGACAAGACAGAAAGTGAGTCTCATTATCCATCTTAGGAGTAATTTATTATATGAGACGTACCTTAATGTAGAGCCCGGACTTAATACAGCTATTTACACAAGGGGTACTAACCACTGCTATCTTTATTCTACTTAAATGTTAATTGGCATAATCATCATTAAAAATAATTTTCATGGGTGAATTGAGTTGTACTCAAGAAATGTTTATTAATTTAAAACCAAGACCTTTGTAGCCTACGAACAGGAGCACACAAATCTAAATAGTGTCCCAAACCTGAGGCTCCAATACAATCTTATATGTTACCAAACTATGTAGCTATTTTTGTCTCAAGAACGTTGCCACAGCAGTATGACATGTATTTCCATGTAAGACCCCTATGGTACTCTCTAGGGGACTGACAGTTCACAGATATGAAACTTGTAAGAACCAAGCAGATGATAGTTAGTGGATACTTGATGACAACAGTTTTCCAGTTACCCGAATTTAGTTCAAAATGTGCTTTCATTGACATATTACAGCCTGGCTTGTAGGATAAGAGAATTGTGTTGATTATCCTGTTATGCTTATGTGTAGCTTATGATATTCACCAGCCAGAATCTTAGAGCTATGAAGGTTCTGCTTGGCTGTGTCCACTTAACAATGACTAATTGAAAAACAAACGACTACCCTTGACCAGATAAGTATTGCCTAAGCTCTAATTGATGTATGTTCCACTTCTATCTAGGACATAAAAGCTACCCTCAGTAAAGTCAATACCATTGGCTTAGAGGACTTCATTTTTCATCTTGTGTGTTTTCTTTTACATGAGAAGGCTGTTCCTCCTGGCTCCTAAACATATTTTCAGCAAGACTGGTGATGACAAGCGATAGATTTGACAGTAAGATACTGACATCTTTGGCAAGAACATCCTCTCCATTCTCTCTACATCACTTAGTATGTGAAGTAGTGTTCCATAAGATGCAAGCATCACTTGCCTTTAATGTCCCAGGTAGAGAATGGACAGGATCAGAGCCTCTTCAGGCTCCCTACTAGATCCAAGAAGAGAAATTTGTTTAAGGAAACGAAGAAAGATATTTCACTTTCGGCTAACCATAGAAATCCCAACAATCCCCCTATTCTAAAAACCATGAACTAAACTTCATCAGAATGTCTTCTTGTGACACATTCTTTACAGTGGCTTTCCCACTGAAAGCCTCGTTAACACCCCTTCTGGGTGCTTTTATATTAAGATAAAGTTTGCTGTAAACAGTCTGATCTTCCAGGGAAGAATACTTGGTTGAGGGAAGGGCTGGTGGCACCATAGCCCCGTAAGAACTTTCCAAAGAAGAAGAAACATGCCAGGGAGCAGCAGGGTGCAGCAGGGAGCAGCCAGGACCCTGGAAGCTGCTCTTTGGACACACTTGCTTTCTGACTGCTTGTGTCAAAACACCTGGGAACAGCTGAACCGAAGCACTAGGCCAGATCTAGCCTCAGGGCTCAAGTGCACAGGCTTTCCATCTCTGTGTAAACACTACCATTTCCTCTCATCTTCTGCTGGGGGAAGGACATGACAGAGAAGAAGCAGCAGCCTCAAAAAAAGCTGCAAACGGTGAGAAGCACTAGAGATGCACAGGAAAGAGAAGGTTAGAATGGACCCTAATCTCACCTTCCCAGGAATAAATAACACTGCCTAAGGAGAGCACAAATCCAAGCTTTGGTTAGTTGAGCAAGCTCTCTGGAGGCTACCAAAGGGAAGTGGTTCCTGTAGGGAGCTGGTGGGGGTGGGGAAGGTGGGGTGGGGTGGGTGGTGACTGGATAACAAGGTAAGAAGGTTGCTCATTACTGCAGTGGGTTTAGTCATACCCCCCGCCCCCACCCTCCAGCATGGTGTTTGAGAACTGTTCAGATTGTAAGGGAAAGAAGACAGACTGCCTTTCCTAAGCGTTTCTGTTTCTAGATGTGACGTGTGTGTGTGTGTGTGTGTGTGTGTGTGTGTGTGTGTGTGAATATATCTCCACTATGTAAATAATTATACAATGAAAGCCTAGCTGTGCTGGCCCAGGACCCAGGGAACTGGGGAGAATTCTTCCCAGGATTCTTTGGGAAGTGGAAGTGCAAGAAGGGACCCTACTTAGAATGGAGTGCAGTCAAGGAAGAAATTCTTCATTTATAGTATGATAGGGGCTCAAGTTCAGCTTTTAGAGTATTTGCCTGAGATATGCAAGGCCCTGGATTTGACCCACTGAATTACAAAGTGATAATGATAGTAATAATAATACTATGTAAAGCTGCAACATAAGAACCAATAATAACAGTATCAATAATACTAAGTAAAACTGCAACCAACCTGGGCTGGCGAGATGGCTCAGCAGTTAAGAGCACTGACTGCTCTTCCAAAGGGCCTGAGTTCAACTCCAAGCAGCCACATGGTGGCTCACAAACATCTGTAATGGGATCTGATGCCCTCTTCCAGTGTGTCTGAAGATAGTTACAGTGCACTCATCATATACATAAAATAAATAAATAAAATCTTTTTAAAAAAGCACAAAGCGATGTTCCCAAATACTAAACAAGCAGAGAATACCACTTTTATTCAGAATAAGCTGGGAGCACACATGCAGCCATGTAGATGATAGATGTGAGAATGTCTACCGCACCCTCATTCCTCAAAAGTTCACTTATAAGGTAATCACACTCATGTGTTTATCATGGGAGAATATATGCCTAATTTAAATACCAAAAGATAATATTTAACTTAATGTCAACAGTATAAATGGAGTAGCAGAACCAAGTATGATATATTTCACTGCTATCAGAATGGTTGTTCTAAGTCCTATCAGTGCTGTACCCTGAGTAACCATGAGAACAAAAACCTTCTCATTTATATATAGTACTGATGATTTTAAGTGCATGTATAAACTTCCGTCAGTACTTTTATTCTATCTTGATATTTAAAAGCCATGTATTGCACTTTCAATGTGTTATAAGGCAATGGGCTGGCCAATACCTACCATGTACAGAAAGCACTGACATCATTAGGCAGACAGACAGACAGACATCAGCAAGCTTAGGGGCCATTACAGATATCCTCTTTCCATGTGGAAACCTCCCTCCCTTTAAGTATATGAAAAAGTAGACTTATTGGGGGCTTTTTTTGAGGTACCTTCCTCTTAGTCAAAAGAATGGAATCTGAATTCTATTTCTGACCATGGCTGGAAATAAGATATTCAGGTTGACGCCCCAAGAGCAGAACCTTACATACATACTGTTGTCTCTTGTGACTTGCTTTGTCAGTCACCTGGCCAGGAGGCCATTCTTCAGGAAAGCTGCCTCCCCTGTAGGTTTGCAAAGGAGCTGAGAGGACCGACTATCCCCTAATAATCAATACTTACACTCACAGCATCCTCTCCCTGGGATGGCTGTTTACAAGGCTACTGTAGCACCTAGCTCACTTGCTTTTTTGAGTCTTAACACCAGACTGGAGCCTTTCCTTGCCCACCTCTTCTTTGAATACAGGCCCAAGCTCTAGGGACTCTTTTCCTCTGGGCTCTCTCGCTGCTTTTCCTCTAAACAATAACTAGCTCTTTCTACAGCGGCCTAGAGACTGCCATTACTGACCTGAGCTCAAAACCTGTGGCTTTCCGAAACTCTTCTCCTCTCTCTCCTTTCTCCCAAGCAGTTGTCTGGGTTTCATACTTTGTTTATCCTGCAGTCTTTCTCTCAAACTCTCTTAAAACGGTCCTTGAGCTTACTTCCCAAGTCCACATCTTTCAAAAAATTCTTTTATCAATAATATCAAGAACGTACAAAATAGAACTCCAAGTCACAAGTAACAAGGACCCCTGGAATGTGGTTGGGATATATATTGTTTATACGTGCAGGTCACAACTGACTAGTAATGTGTCACAATTGCATACATATTTAATGGGAATCAAGAAAAAAAAAGATACAGAAATATTCCAAACTAGAACATATGAACTAATTCCACACATATCGAAGAGCCCCCAATGTCTTGTTGACTTGGAGCTGCAGATCTGCAGATCGAAAGACATAAGCGTGCCTGCCCATGTTTATGGAGTGTTAGAACTTCTTACACTTTCTTATACTTTCTGTTAATGTCTTAGCATTTTTGCACGTCTTTAGGAAATTCTTTTTTTATTAGATATTTTATTCATTTACATTTCAAATGTTATCCCCTTTCCTAGTTTACTCTCCAAAAATCCCCTATGCCCTCCCCTTCCGCTGCTCCCCAACCCACCCACTCCCAATTCCTGGCCCTGACATCCCCCTATACTGGGGCATAGAATCTTCACAAGACCAGGGGCCTCTCCTCACATTGATGGCAGACTAGGCCATCCTCTGCTACTTATGCAGTTAGAGACAGGAGCTCTGTGGGTACTGGTTAGTTCATATGTTGCTCCTCCTAGGGGACTACAGACCCCTTCAGCAATGTGGGTACTTTCTCTAGCTCCTTCATTGGGGACCCTGTGTTCCATCCAGTAGATGGAACTGTGAGAATCCATTTCTGTATTTGCCAGGCTCTGGCATAACCTCACAGGAGACATCTATATCAGGGTCCGGTCAGCAAAATCTTGTTGGCATATGCAATAGTGTCTGGGTTTGGTGGTTGTTTATGGGATGGATCCCCGGGTGGGGCAGTCTCTGCATAGTCCTCTCTTTAGGGAACTCTTACAAGCACATTGGAAAGTTTCCACATTCTGACACGTCATCCTTCCCGGAAATTTCTGTTGATAAGAAATCTCAATCGTGTCTCAAGAATTCATATAATTGCCCTCAGTATCAGCGCTTTAATCTCTTCACCCTGAGGCATTTGGCCTCCTTCAGAACACAAGGCTGCTAAGAGGTCCATTCATGTATTTAGCCAGGCTGTCAATAACACGTTCCTGTTGTGTAACCTGTTTGGTCTTTCACCATTCGTTCTTCGGTTCTCTCCACTCCTTTTTGAATTGTTTGCTTTCCCCCATCCTGTTGAACTGCAGTGGCAGAGGTTGTGGCTTTAAACGCTGGTTGGGAATCACACACAGACACAGCCATAGTCGTCTCCTAAGGTCTAGCCAGAGCTCTCTAGCTTCTGTCTGTAAGTTTCTTAAGCCCCCACCACTGTCAGGATTGTACTATCCCAGGAAGGCTAACTGGGAACATATTATCAATAAACTGTAATCTCTCCTCTTTGATGTGTCGGGGGTACATTGATAGCTCAACCACTAAAAACAGTTGAGAAAAACACTGATAAAGCTTACATAATATTCACATTTTATCTATTAGCAATTCTTACAAAATTCTCTTTGGTATGGGAAAGCAAACACTCAAAATACACTCATGATTATTGTTGGGTTTTACTTAACCATACACTGTTTCATTAACTCATATTTGAATGAAATTTCTTTTGGCAATTACATTCTCAAAACCAAGTGTGTTTCCTTCAGGCCATTTTCCCCAGTGACTGCAAATTTGGCTGCTGGTTCTTGGCCATATTTTGACAGAATTCAGTCCGTTAAAAAGCATAACGTTTTCTAATTCTTTTACAGTACTGAGATTGCTATCTTCACTATCAACTTCACTGGATTCAAAACAACCACAACCCTAGTGTGCACATAGGGGATTTTTCAGATGGGTTTAATTAAGGCAGGAAGGCCCACTATCAGTGTAGCAGTGGCATCTCAGAGGCTAGTGTCCAGTACCAAAAAAGGAAGAAGGAAAGTGGAGCACCAGGATTCATCGCTCTCTGCTTCTCACCAGAAGACACAGTGACCAACTGTCTCAGGCTTGTTGCTATGACTTCTGTGGTGGACTGGACCCTCAAAACTGGGAGCCAAGATAAACTCTGTCTCCTTTAGTTGCCTCTTTCATGTATTTTACCTTGGCAACAAGAGAAGTAACTAGTAGAAGTATAAGATGGTGTCAGGTGGTTCAAATAACACCGAGCTAGATCATTTGAATGCCACCCATACATGAGGAAAAATCCATTTATTTGACTGGATACATCTCTTCCTACCATATCCACTTCATTTCTAATCCTAGAATATATCTCTATCTTTATTCTCCTAAATGTCTCTGCCTACTGTCTGTCACTAGCTCTTTAGGCATACTATATAATAAATTAATACAAAGACAGAAATAATTAACTTGTAATTTTTGGGTAAAGTTGTTATGGAAATTTGAAGTTCTCCGTTCTATTGCCAGAGATTTATCATGCGGCTATCATTATGCTAAATTCATTTTCCACAAAACCCATAATGAATTAAGTGCTGTTTTAAAACACATAACAGCACTGTGATATATCGTCAACTTGAACTCTAGCAGTGAGGCATATAAGACTGGCTTCACAATTACCAAAACTAGAAGATGGAGTTCCTGCGTAAGAGTCTTATGATGTGTGCCTAGATGTGACAAATGAACAAGATGACCAATTTTCAGAGACACGGCACTCATAATCTCTATTTAATTATAATTACTGCAGAGAAAGTGTCAAGTATGAAAAATTCTAAGAGCTCTTGAGTGAATAGTTCTGTATTAATATTTTACCCTAACACTGGGACATTCAATGGCTAATGTCACCTATCATGTTGGATGTTGGGGTGCTGTGATGAGCATTTCTGTAGCATAAGCTTCTACTGTAGCATTTTAATAGACTTAAGATGAAGTGAATTGGCACTGTTGGAACTGGATGCAAGCAGTCAGAGCAGTAAAGAGGAGAAAAGAGAGTGTTGAGGAGACAGGCAACATTGCTAAATGATTAGGGAAGATAGATCAGTGACTAAGCAGACGATATTTAGAGGTGAGGTAAACATCTCATCAAACACAGAGGCAAAATATTAAACCTAATAAGCCCAAGTGTTGCAGATCCATAACGAGCAGGCAATTCTTGTGCACTGTTAGAGAATCAGCTGTAATAGCCAGTGTGGAGAGTTGAAGACTAGCTATTAAGAAAACTGATAATTCTATTTGCATCAATGCTTAAGATTTCTGCATCTAGCCATGTACCTCTCCAAATATGCATGAGTAGACATGGCAAGGTCAGCTGTGGCAGTAGTGAATGTATTTGTTGATTTCACAAATATTCATTGAGTGCACAAGTCTGTTTGCTTAGGATATCGCTGATAGTCAAATAGAAATTGTCCTGCCTTTGTTGGCATTCTAGATGTGATTTGTGATGGCAAAAAGTTTAAAAACATCAAAATTATTAATCACAAGAAAAAAACAAGGTAGCATCTAGTCCTATAATTGAGGGAAATGAAAACTATTAAATAAAGAAACAAAATGCCTGCTCCAAATAAAACACGCTTGATTTGTGAATTACGTAAAGTGGGCTTATAAAATAAATACAGCATAATCATAGAGTATGTGTCTTGCTTGCATGAGTGTAGATCACTGTATTTGAGACATGGCTAGCAATGTAGGATAAGGATGGTAAAATGGTCATAGGTATGTGATAACATTTTAATTCTAATAGTATGTGTGTGTGGCTAAACTTTGATTTTTATATTACACCTATTTTTTTTAAATCTATTATGACCTAAAATACTTTTCTTGTTGATATTTTAACTGTGTCTTCAAAAATACCTGATAAACATTGGTTTTACCAGTCCCATAACCTAGCTACTTTATTAGAAGGTGACCGAGGGTCCTCAGAATAAGAAGCGCACAGAGAAGTGAGCTCCGATCAGTCAGAGATCTGTCAACAGCACCTAAGCAGTTATTAAAATCACATCAGCTTAATGGAGTCACGAATATCGAGCCGTGTTTTCATTGCTTCTTTTTTAATTAATACAGCTCGTTTGAAAGAGGCTACATAGGAGACAGATGAGCTGCTGAAAAGTACACAGACAAAAAGATTTATTAGGCATTTGGCAGGCGTTCTAGCTTGCCTCAGCATTCAATGTCCATTAAATGGAAGGATACCGTAAGCTCTGGCTTTGGCTCTGCCTGTAATTACTGAATTAACCTAGTGTACCACGACTAGATTCATTCACCATGGCTTAATTCATGCTTTCATCAACTCCCATTGAAAACCTATATATATGGTATCTACTATATCACATGCTCTTGGGGGAAAAAGTTTAACCTTTCTGTGCCTTCACCCTTCATATGCAATTTGTAAATATTAATAGTAGTAGCGACCTAAAATGTCTTGTTTTGTTTGCTACATAAAGCACTCAGTGTGTACTCTGTACAACAGATTAAGACAAAATCAGTACCATTTGCGCATCCATTTTACATCAGTAAATTGATCTAAGAATAACTGCCAATTTATTTAGATTGGGCAATGTACTGCTTGCTATTATACCTCTGTTAATACGATCAATCTGATGTGTTTTAATTTTTCATTCTTAGTTTTAGTTTTTAATGTGTTGTTTGAACACTATCAAATAACATTCTGTGTTGCTTATCCAAGTTTATATCCAAGTTTCTTTATATATTCTTAGAATGGATCCAGTAAGGGATCACTTATTTGATCACTTCCAAATATAAATACTGTGTCATCCTCATGGCACCATGAAAATGTAGGAAAATATTTGGTTTTGCCTTTTCAACACATTGTGCCCCATGCAAAATTCAAAACTCATAGTAAAAAGTTACTTAGATATTTAGAAAAAAGTAAAAATAACTGGATTTTATATAATATGTTTTTCATAACTAATAATTTTATAATGGAAATAATCATGTAATTCTTTCTTTTAGAATCAACTTTACTTTGTTACTTTTCTTTCAAGTTACACATTCTAACACAAAGGGACTCAAAACTATGGCCCACTAAACACACACTAGAAAGTATGTGATATGGTGACTGTTTGACACACTAATTTACACACAGGGTTTATGAAAGACTGTCATAGATGCAAGCTTACTCGCCTAACCACTGTGATAAGGCTTCACATAGGAAGAAGAGTGTGAGCAGAACTCTTCGCTCTCAGAAGCAAAACCTTTCATCTCTGTTCTCATTAAGCTTGGTGCCAAACATAAATGATGTGTCACTGCTTGGGCACCAGAAGAAAATGCATTCTTGCAACTTTTCTCTGTCAGTGTGGGCAAATTAATCAATCCGAGTAGATTTTCTTATTTTGCTGGCTTCTTGCATTCAAGCTTGCACCTAATTCAAGACCAGCCGCACATTTCAGTTAGCATGGCCTGGAAGAATTGCCTTACGTTCCCAGTAGATGACACACATTTATTTGTACTCTCAGAGATGAGAGAATTCCTCCTGCTCCAAGAACCTGCCATACCCGAGAAGAGCTGAGCTGCTAGAGAACCCATCGGAATTAGCATCTTGACTCACTGCCCTCTGTTACAAATTCTTATCCATACTGTGTGTTTGTAAAGAAAGTAAGAATTGGCATCCATGTGCTAGGTAAAAAAGAGAAACATAATTCTAGAACAGCACTCAGTACTTCTGATGTGGTAAAATTAAGTGCAACTCTTTGGAAAAGATAAAATATCTTAATAAAATATTTATATGTGTGCTAAGAAGCTCTAAAAAGTATTAGGATGGGCATCAAACATTCAAGGTTATATTAAATTGAAAACAACACTTCAAATATGTCTTGGCATCAAGATGATGCTGAAGGCATTTAGTAGCTGCAGTGACCAGAGATGTTTTACTTTATGTCCATTCCAGATAGTGCACATAATCACTTAAGAAATGCAACAAAGGGTGGTGTGCTAAGCCTGTGGCACTTAGGCATTTGTACCAAACACTTCCCATGCACGGACTCATCCAGTCCTCCCACAGTGCTACTTTCACGGTTTCCATTCAACAAAATAGATGTAATTCTTAATGACTGTTTCTAAGTCAATAGGTCTGACCCTTAGTGCATCAAAACTAGAGAAGCAAACCAAGGCCTGGGGCCACTTCTACACCATACTCTATTTCAACACAATCAGTTTGAGGTTGGCAGTTACCAATCTGCCGCTACAATCTCTGTTCTCAAGTTTCAACTTGGAAAACTGGACCATGGAGTTCAAACTTTTAATTTTCTCATAACTTGTCAACACCTCTGTTGCTGGCATTAGGATCATTTTCAAGCTTCTGACATTCCATGTCCTTTCATTTCTGAGTAAGAATTTTTATGTTGATCTCAAAGTATTTGATCCTCTACTCTATACCAGTTAAAGTTCGATGGAAATAAACCCTATTAATATGTTATACTTTAATTATGTCCATTTGAACCAAAGACATTGCACCATTTTTGAGACCCTATCCCAGGCTGGAGAACATCTTTCTTATGTTTTCAGACACAGAAAAAGAAGCTCACAAGATCCTTTGTTACATAAGCAAGTGCTTGAATAGAGCTTATAACTCTCTGTGGTATAATTGAAAAGTTGTGAAATTCCTGAAGAAGAATTACAAGAACAAAATGTAACGTGATCATGATTTTGTTTTTCAGCCGTACTCACAAAGCAGGTTCTTAGGCTTTTCTTGAAGAATTAAACTGGGGTGTTCTTCATTGGAAGGCTCATTGAAAGGAAGATCTTGAGATTGTATTTGGCTCAACATTTCATTTTATATCCACTGTGATGAAGAACGAGTTTATTTGAAAAAAAAAAAAACTTTGTTTGCCCATGGCTTTCCAGGAAATTTTAGAATACATTTCTAATTCTAGAAATACAAAGAGCCATATAAGATGATTAAAGAGGCATGCTCATCATGCTTTGTTGGGGAAAAATTTTTAATTAGATTATATTGGCTTGCCATAGTAACAAGTTTCACAAATGCATTTTCATAGAAGTATACAAGGACATTGAACATATTCACCCATATCTGAAATTGTTAGCAGAAAATGGGAAATGCTTCAAGACCTACATACAGCCAGAGATGTTCAGCAAAGAGCTCTGATAGATGAGAAAATGAACCCAAGATATTGACAATTAGTTCAATTAAAGTGAAAAAGAATAAAAATAGTTCTGCACAGCAAAGGAGACTGCTCATTCACTGTAGAACAGGAGTACATCAGGCAACTCCTGCCTAGGATACATAAAGAGCTTAAAAGTTAAATACCAAGAACTCAATCTAATCAATAAATAAACAAATGAACTGAACACATAGTTCCTATAAGATAAAATACAAATGGACACCAAACATGTGAAAAACATGTTCAATATCCTTAGCCATCAAGGAAATGAAATGAAAACTCCAGTCAGACTCCAGCCCAACCCAGTTAGAATTGCTATCATTAAACAGACAGACAGACAAAAATGCTTGTGAGTATGTAAGAGTTAGAGCTGTAGATGCCAACATACATTAGGATGGATATATAGATTTCTAGCCACTATAGTGATTGGTTCAGGAAATTCTCAATACAACTAAAAATAAGGGCTAGAGTGATGGCTCACACAGTAGGTAACAGCAGTCATTGATCTCTCAGAAGGTCAGGGTTCAGCTCCCAGCACCCACATAGCAGCTCACAACTATATGAAATCCTAGTTTCAGGGGATCTGACACCTGCTTCTGGCTTCCATGGGTACCAAGAATGTACATAATATACATATACCAGGGAAATACTCATGCATATAAAATAAAAATACAAAGAAACCCTTGAGAATAAAATAAAACCGAAGTAGAAGACCATATGATACTATACTACTCTTGGACACAGAGGTCTAAAAGACTTCAAGTCCACATATAACACAGACACATAAGAATGTTTATGGTTAACACTATTCACAATAAGTTATAGAATCAGCCTATATATGTCTATCCATAGAAAAATTGATAAAAATACATGTACAATAGAGTTTTATTCAGTCATAAGGAAGGAGATTATATTGCTTTCAGGAGGATAGATAAAAATGGAGAGCAATAAACTAAGTAAAAAGAAAGCAGACCCAAGAAAGACAAATATCACTTGTTTTTCTCTCATTTGTGGATACAAGATTTTATATTGATATAATAAATAATGTGTGCCTATAATTCAAAGAAAAGGTGACTCTCCTGGGGATCAACAAGAAGATATCTCTTGGGAATGTTGAAAGATAGGTTTAAATTGAGTGGAATACAGCAGCCAGCTGCTTTCCACTCTCACAACCTGCACTTGTGAAACTTCACAACCTTTTGTAGCTGGTTTCACAGGAGAAGACATGGAAGGTGCTTGATGCTCAACAGGGATAGGAACTTTTGATTCAGCTTGTAACGCCTCATAACAGTGAGATCTTCCTATATATTTGACCTAATTTGATGGTCCAAAGCTTAGGTTTAACACTTGGCTTTCCAGAGAAGAAAAGAGTCCTGGTTTTCAGTTTCTCACTGGCTTCTATGGTACATTGACTACTACTCAGTCTAATTTCAAGCTACTAAAGTGATGAATTAAATATATCCTTGGAAAGAGATGGGAGACAGGGACCAAATGATAGTCACAAGATTACATATACAATGAGCTAAGTAACCTCAAGAGCAAAGACCATAAAAGATAGTAAGGTATGGAAATTGAATATTGGTTAGCTCAGCTTTCACCAAGTTATCCAATCGTATGTTTATATATTTAATGGTGACTGTTACCTACCAACATGTTTCAAATCCCAGGGTAGGTAAACAACAGGCTTTCACTGCTTCCTAGCTACAGCTACAATCACATTTATGTAGCCTCCTACACATTATGCAAACTAATTTATGGATGAATTTACAATATAATTTAAGCAGAAAGTTAATGTATGAAGACAATAAGATTTAATTGGTACAAACCATGGTCTATATACCTTTAGAATAATAGCACGGTATCATATCAGCTCTACAGCAGGTTTTAGAAACCATCTAATCCACCTCCCCCTGTTTCCCATGAATCCTATTGGAGGCCACATTGTTATTTGTTCTCCTCTTTCAAATGTCCAAAATTTGCATCTTTGTTGTGTCGCAATTTCCTCTGAGGTTTCCACCCTTCAGACAAGTCCATGAAGACAATCAGTAAACAACTCAAAAGAGATTCAGGAAGTCCCTGAAACTAACCAGACTCACCAGGCCACTCCTCCTCTTAATATTGAAGAGAGTCGTTCTTAGACAAGCCAAGCTGCAAGGAAGCTTCTCAGACAAGGCCAGCTACATGGAAGGAGACCAGTCAACTCCATACCAGAAACAAAGCCGAGCGAAGCTTCCTGGAAGAGGTTCTGAGCAGCTGAGCTACCTGAAAAGGACACACTCCAACCTGGCGAGCTGCCTGCAGGTAGACAGTGCAGTGTGCTGTTCAGGTCGTCAGTTTTGTTAATCTATCATTTGTGTTATGGTGACTATTAGTGATGCAGTGGTCTTTGGAGTCATGTCTGCTTCTATAAGTAAACCATTAAAACTCATTACTTCAACAAATTGGACTTTGGTGATGTCTTTACTTTAGTCTGTCCTCAGTTGCCTACCTGGGGTGAGTAGACTTTTGTTTATGGTTCCCTAAGAAAAATCTGTCACATAACAACTCTGCACACAGAATAACATTTAACTCAGTCCTCTGACTATACCTCAAAAGGCTTCCTAATTCCTTTCTGCCAGATCTTATGTGGTTTTAATTTTTATAGCTTCTCCAGACAGTGTCCAGAATAGAAAATCAGTAGCCATCTCACTATTTTCTACACTTGATCTTAGCCAAAAAGACTGAGAAGTGATCTCAGTATTTTCTATACATGTTACCCTCTCTTTTTCTGAATCTATTTGTCTAATTATGTGACACATTTGTTAATTTTCATTTTTACAACTTAGAAAAGTAGGGAAACACTTAAATGCTACTATTACAGATGGCCAATTTAAGTCTAAATCCAGAGTGCCTGAGCAATGGAATCTAGAAATCCACTTCTTTGGTTTTGGGGGGAATGGAATGCTGAGGCCATTCAGCCCAGTCTGGTCCCCAATTCCTGACCCTCTTCCCTCCATTTCCCAGGAGTTAGAATTAGAGCCTTGTACCACCACACCAGGTTACCCATATCCCATTTGCTACTATTGTTTATTTGTTTTTGAAACAGAATCCTGCAGTGTTACCCAGGTGACTTTGGCCTTGAAGTACCTTTTCTTCTTAGCCTCTAGAGGGTAGGTGCTGCAATACAAACTAAAAGACCCTGTCTGTCCAAGAAGTCTGCTTTTTAAATGAAGATGACTAGAAAGCCTTTAAATTTTCAAGGTGAACTGATTTACTAACCAGTAACTAAACCTCAGTTTAGTCTGAAATAAATCAAGACAAAGTGAAAGCTGGTGTAGTGGGTATAATGCTGAACAGTTGTAACCCAGTGCATTGAATGTTACAGCATCACTGTATTCAGGGCCAGAGTCAAGGAGAGAACAACAGAAAGATAGACACCAACTAATGATTGGAGGCCTGCCTCTTCAAAGAAACAAGAGAAGCGCTAAGCTAGGCACTGAACAAAAGTGTTTCTGTTTCTTAGAGTTCATGGCTAAGAGGGGCTGCAATGAACTGCACAAAGCCTAAACCAATTTGGGACTCCGAGATACAAATCCCATTACCTGATTGATTAGAAACCCACTTGACCTAGTTGCGAATGCAGATTCCTGAGTATTCTCATCTTATTTTAGATACTCCGACTTCATAAGGGTAGAAAGACATACAGACAACAGAAGCATTGTTTTAAACATTCCTTTAAGAACAGGCACACAGGAAAGGTTTGCATGGCATATGACACTTTCAGGTTTGAGTCGTTAAGTGATATTTTTCAAATCACATCTCTTTTCCTAAGCTTGGTTCAAGTTTAACACTCCTTGCATCTTCTCTGATGGTTTCAGTGCACACACTGGTCTCTTTGTTTCTGAGGTCATGGGGTTGTTTCTTTTGGATGATTCTTTTAATTCTATTGCCAACTCCTAGAAACTGAGAAGGCTCATCTGTCTATATTCTTCCCAGTGCTCAACACAGATATCACACATGCTAGACAGCAAACATCATCCCTCTGTCTTCTGTGGACCTACTCCAGGAATGTTCATCAGAAGCACACTGAAAGCTAATAAATAATGATTACTCATGATGTGGCAGCCACTCTTAGAACTACTTTACATGTATAACTCATTCAATGCACTTAACAACCACGTGATACAAATACTGTTATCATCTCTATTCTATAAAAGATATATCAACGGAGGCTTATTGATTTTCCAAGCTAGACGGGCTACAGATCCCATTTTGGTACCAAGCCACATTTGCTCTCCCTACTCTACTCAACTAAAACTGTTATTTAAACAACAACTATATTTGAAAAGGGAATAAGGAGATGTGGTTCCATAGCATTAATTTTTAAAATAGGCTAGACTCTTCCATACAAGTCTAATCAACTCTAAAGCAATCTGATTATTCCAAGCAGTCCCAGGCTGTGCTGAGCATCTGTCTGCTATGCCCTGCTGACTTTCTGCCTTGGCTCTGGATTAAATCACCCTCTGGGACTTTGCATTCCCATTGGGAATCACGTAGCACAAAAGGTGTACACGCAGCCGTGGGAAGGACACATACCATGGCTATGACAAGCCCAAATCCTTTGGGAACCTAGAGGAGGGGTGTGCATCTTGACTATTACCAAATGTGTCACCATCTTTGCTTCCCAAGACCTCATTCTCATTTGGATAATAAGACAGTAGAGGATACTATTCATGAAAATAAAATCAGTTCCAATGGTCCTGTAGCTTATAATTAATCTTCATACCTTCAATCAGTCATAAAACTACTCAAGCTATTGCTTGGTCTGAAATGTTAAGGAGGCAAGATCACATGACTCTAGGACAGCACCAGAATGGCCTCAATGTTTCTTCTTCTGACATGAATAAGATGCTTTTTTATCATATCAACGAGTGAAAAGTGCACAAATCTCTAATACAAGATTTAGTTGAATTACATGCATTCTTGAAGATGAATAATTGGCATTTAAGAGAATAATCTGGTTGAAAAAGTCAAAGCACAATGCAACTAAAAATCTAATATTTCTGAACTGAATTTAAAATATTCCAGGGCATTTAAAATATTCATTTTTTACAGATGCCCCCCCCTTTTTTTCCCTAGTATTTTTTCTAACTCTTCTTCCAACATGTTCCCACGATCATTTTATTTATACTACATTGCCTGCTGTTGTAAAGATTGGTTTGCAGCACTAGTCATTACCTTTCAGAAGTCAGAGAACTGAATAACCTGTCTCAGATCACTGTCTGAAATGGACCTTATTGAGGGTGATTAACTCTTAAGTTACCAACCAGATTCAAAGGCTCAACAAGAGAGATCCTTATTGAGAGATAATTTTTACATACAGAACGTGTAAGATCCTTACTGGCCAAGGCATTGCTACCCATCTGACTTCAATCTGACTTAATTCATAACACTCTTCCATATTCAGAACTATGACTTACAAAAACTCATTGTAGGAGAACAGTACACATGAGTAGTCTGCATGTGCTAACCCATTCTTATTGTTTATGTTCATGGAAACTCAAGGATTGCATGTGAGTTCTTTTCTATCTTCACGATTGCTGCTTCATTTTTATACAGTCATGCTTCAGATTCTTTCGAAAATGGACGATCTTTACAATAGATTGCAGAGAGGATCGGGTTGTTACCCAGCAATTTGTCAAATGCAGAAGGCACCGAGGTGATGCCACAGCCAAAGCCACCTTTTGTACCAAGATCAACATCTAGTCGACAAAAAGCAGAAGGGAGGAGGAGCCGCGTGCAGCTTCCAAGGCCCTCAGGAACAGAGGTATTGCCTGGGGAGACTCCCCGGGCAGATGGATGACAGATTTTAAGCTGGGAAATAATAATGCTAGCTACACTTCTCTCAAAGACTCAGGGTTTTTCTTTGCCAGGGTGTGAATATAGCTTATTATTTTAAAAAGCTAAATGTGTTTTATTGTGCATGTAAGAGGAGAATAATTCTTACAGAATTCCAGGAAGGCTCAATGGAATATCACATACAAATCATTTCATACACAGATGGCGGAGGCAAACTGTCGTCAGCTCTAAGTATCTAATCCTACTACTTTTGACAGAGGGGAATCCCATAAAGAAGCAAATGGAAGTTGTGATCTGTAGGATCATTTACCTATAAATGACCTTACAAGTCAATGGGTATGTATGCACTGCTCCTGGAAGACAAGACCTCAACCTATTAGCACAGTGAGCTTTCTATCTGATTCACTGGTAAGGTCCTGAACCCAGGATATGTGGGAGTTCACGGTGGAGCACACTGAACACCTCATTTATGAATGCATCGAGAGATACTTGAGTAGCTGCTCAAAATCATGTTACGTGAATTTGACATGACAGCTGTGTTTGCAAAGGTGCTTTTAGCAAAGGCAGAATGCAGATGAACTGTTCTCCTTGAAATGGGTTACATTAAATAATCTTTTCTAGAAAAGGGAGTGAAATCTACTATCTAGGTCATGCAGCATCCTGTTTGAGTTTGTTTTTGTTTTTGTTTTTCCATCCCTCCTTCAGCAGAAAACCGTCAACTTAAAATACGAGCTAACTTGACTATGTTTTTCAAACTCCTTTTATTTTTGACCTCTGCCATTCATGGGGATCACAGAAAACCTCAGTGGCTGACTTTGCCTGAGCCCCCAGACCCATCTGAAGACTTCTCCAAGGTTTATATGCAGTAGCCAACATGAAGTTAGAGGGAGCAGATGGCGTTATCTAACACCCTGACAATGAAGGCTCTAGGTCCAGGATGATGGAAACACCTGTGGCTCCTATAAAAGAGCTGACCATCAAAACCCTAAAAAAAATGTGAAACTCCAAAACACTGTATCAAGATTTATTCTTATGATGTCAAAAAGTGATTTAAACAAGACCAGAAATGGAAGAGGTACTGATTAGAAAGGAAAGGTTGTTATGTTTAAATATATATAACTTTAAAATTTTGAATTAGGAAGTCATGATATTTAGTGTGTTTTTCTCAGATGCCCACAGATGTTTTCTTTTCTCCCTTCTTCTGGTAAGTGGACCAGCTCTGGGTGGTACAATATGTCAGGCATGGAACTCCTATCAGATTGGAGAGAAGTTTGAATGTTGTTGGAAATAACTGTGTAAAATGGACCCATTCTATGGATTTATATGGAGAGGTTCTGCTTCTTTTTCTGCTGAAGTTCATTACAAGTAAACGGTGTGTAACTACACAATGGTAAAAGACCTCTTGTGAAGTAGAACTCAACACATATTTCTGTCTGACTCTAGTTCTGATTTTTTTTATCAGTCTGGTCACACTGTGCAAACTGGTGTAATGTCTTCAAATCTCATTTCCTCATCTATAAGAATGGGGATAATTGTCACTGTTGTAGGAGGTTTAAGTGGCATCTTGAGATGTTCCCATCACTCCTCAACTGCCAATCCTCCTCCTCTTTTCCATTACATGCATTGTTCCTTGGTTCTTCCTGCCTGCCTGGGGCAATAGTGTGAGCTGGGGTGGTGTGAGCCACTTGGCCTGTTCCTATGTGCTCATGCCAGATTTCTAATAGTCCTTTGTCCTTGTATTCTACCACTGGGCTAGAACCACTTGTGGTCTTTAGTTTTTACTGTTGAGCAGGGAGGACCAGGTCCATACTGTGTATGCTTTTAACTCAGATATTAAGCCCCAAAAAAATCAACAAAACAGTAACAGGATTTTCTGGAGGAATTCATTCACTATCCAAAAATGGAGCTCTGTCACTGGAAAGGAGGGAAGCAAGATCTAGTCAGTCTACAAGTGTGATTGTCTTGGTCAGGAGAATGCACTGCATGTAAAATTTATGTACATCCTTGGGTCTCTGTAAATATTAACAGAAGTCTAACCTAAAGCACAAATCTTAATCTGATCAATGTTTATTTCAAATAACTGAGGGATTACATGGATGCTTTTTATTGGAATCTCGGGGACTTAAGAAACAATGTTGAATCCTGAAGCTTCATTAAAACCCATAGTTCTGATAAACATGAAGGTAGTTGACTTTTTTTTTTTAACATAAGGTTTAGTCCAGGTTCCTATGCATTATTTTATTTGGGATAAAGAAGACCGTCATTTGAATAAGTCTTCGGTCTGGTATGCGACTCTGGAAAAGTAGCTATATTTTCCTGACTCTGAATCACCCTGTGAAATGACTGGTAAGGTCACCCCAAAGACCACAGTGAGGATGTGATGGGAAAGGGGGTGGCAGAGCAAGCAGTACTTGGCTTGGATCGGAGCCATGCTGTGAGCTCTTTCCACATGCACCGGCCCCTCAATACATGCGTTCTCTCTGGTGAGTGTCTTTCCTTGTTGTAAATATTATGTCTATTAAGTGCTACCAAATGTTAAACGCGTCTTTGGAAAGTAACATCTTTCCAACAGCATGATTTTTTTAAACAGGAGCTTCAGGAATTTGCTCACTGAAACATTAATGATGCAAAGCACTTTACCCAATTTTTATGTGAATAACAGCTTTGAGCTATACTGTTATAAGCATACAAGATGCTCCTTATTGTGGCGTAAGAGTATTTGGAGGTGAAGGCCATCGGGAGATAATTATGTTTTGATGAGATGGTGAGGGTGGGGCTCAGAGATGGGATGGGACTTCCAGAAGAGGAGATTCGGGAAGGCTTAGTATCTGTCAGTCATCAGAGTCCTCTCTCTATGTTGATCATGTTAGCACCCTGAGGCCAGACTTGTAGCCTCCAGACTGTAGAAAAACACATTACTGCTGGGTACTGCCCAGCTTTGAGCTGGTAGGAGTGCAGCTGAGCTGACTGAACGTACTGTCCATATAATGTCATTTAAGCTAAAAGTCCAATGTCTGTGCCAACTGACTTAAGAGTAATGAGTAACGAGAAGGAGTGCACAACTGAAACGGTGTAGTATTGCAGGGTTCCTACTTCAAAACATGCAAATACTATGTGTACATATAAAGAAAACATGCTTCATTCATTACATTGGTTATATTATCATACATCAATTTAATCTGCTAGGGTGAATGCCTACTGTGTGCTGAGCAGCATGCAAAGATTAACACAGTGTGTTCTTATTTTTATCCATCCCACAACCCAACGGAAAATAAAGAAAAACATGAAAAAAAGTAAGAAAGGTCATAATTGCTTAAGATTATAACTAACACCATTACATCTCTCTTTATACTTTACAATTGTCCTTCCATTAAACTATCTAGACCTTCATTCTGATCTGTAAGTTCAGGGCCAGCCTGGTTTACATAGTAAGTTCCACGCCAGCTATGGCTACATAGTGAGATCTTGTCTCAAAAACAAACACACAAACAAACACAAAGCTCCTGTTACAATCTAATGTGGAGAAAAGATTGAAGAAGACAACTGTCATTGACCTGCAGCCTCTGTGTACATGTGCACCCAGGAAAACACGTGCACTAACATGTACAAACACACATGCGCACAAAGATACATACATATGCACACAGATAACACACACACATATACACCAAACAATTTTTTTTTAAAGTAGAACATTGTTTTCTACTTCAAAATCAAATACACCAAGAACTTTAAGGGTAAAAAAGAAAAAAAGAAAACATAATTTTCAAGTTTCAGTTGCTGTCAATTTAAATGAAAACAGCCAGTTGGTTCAACATATGTTGATTTTGTAAAATTCGGAAATAGACTTTCCCAGCAATATGCCTGAGGGAAAATAAAATGTGTGGGCGGGCTGATTCACTATATTAAAAGGAAGTTTCCAGCTGATGTTTGATTATACTCCTGAAGTGAGGACAAGCAGGCTTGTAATAAGGAAATCACAATTACTTTTTCCCCTCCCTGGGAGTAAATATCCCTGGCTTGAGGACCTGATTTAAATTAGTAGTTAGAACATAAACAAACATTTATTTTAACCATAACAATAAAAACGGAGAGAAGCAAGAATAAGATTCCAAGTAGCCCGACTTTATCGGGGCAGGCAGGTGCTGGGGTATGGAGTTCTCATGTTGGTTGAAGTCTGGGCTCTGATGCCCTCAAGCTAAGTGATGTCAAGTCCTGTTTCCTTGGAGCCTGAGATTCCGCAGCCGCTGCGTTTGAGCAAATGAGCCTTGTTCAGACTTGTGCTTGTGCAGTTCCAGGTGTACTGCATTCTATACATGTAACTCGGGGTAGGCACTCAGTATTCGGGAAGGGAGAATAAGGATAATAATTAATGGAAGGGCATGATGAAGAGCCAGCAGTTCTCGGGAGCACCGCTGGTTTCGTGGAAGTAGACTGTGCATTCTCCTCTCATTCTATCTACACCCATGGGCAACTATACTGGCACCTGCAAATCTTGAATATTAGAGGAGTGTGTTTGCCTTGGATGTTAGAGGTGTGTGTTTGTTGGCCTTGGATGTTAGAGCTGTGTGTTGGCCTTGGATGTTAGAGCTGTGTGTTTGGGTTTTCTTGTTCTCACTTCTTCCAGTTCAATCAAGTCGTTTTTCTTAGGATAAGGCATTTAGTAAGTCTATACCTCAATGTCCTCATCTGTCAACTGAGTCACACAGCTTGGAAGTGAGGGAATTAGAACCAAAGCATGGCTCTATTCTTACTCTGAGGCTCACATGAACACAAATAGAACATAAAAGGACACGACACAAAAAAGCAGAAGTCGTATGTGCCTGTCCTGTGCTTCTAGGCAGGCCAAACAACCGCAAGCAAAGCCTGCTGAGGTGGATCCCCAACTTCCTTCCCTTTCTCTCCTTCCCCAGAATTCAAATGCATGATCATTGGAAGTTTTCCACTGAATGGCAGGGGCGTAACTGTACGCTCTCTGTCTGTGTGGTATAGGTCGATTCCATGCTTGCTCTGTCTCACTCAGGGGCTCATCCTGATGGTTTGGCCATACATGTCTTACATAAACAATTACTTACGGTTGTAAGTTGCTATTTATAGAGATACACACTGTGGCTAGCTAGTACACCGTAGTGTACCACAGAAAGTTGTATTTGAACCCTTATCCTCTGTGCGTCCTCTGTCCATGTGACTAAGGATTGGCATTTACTTTGTTCCCAGGAACTTACTTTAGCGATGCAAAATTTAAAATGAACGGCTGTAGTTGCTATCAGTATTACATTGTGGAATCATAGATATGTTAAGTACATACCTCAATTTTACTATTAGAAGGGTAAAATGATTAAATACTTCAGATTTCTAAATGAGATCTCCATATCTAATGCTTATAAGGTGCATGAACCTAAGATGCTGGTAGCAGTTTCATTTTTATAAATTTGATGTTAAACAGATAAAGAGAGGAAGAGAGAGATAGAGGCAGGGAGAGACAGAGACAGGGGAAGAGGCAGAGAGCATAGGGTAGCATTAATCCGGGAGTCAGCCTTGCCTGATACACAGGCTTGCCTAGACTGTGTGGATTTTACCAGTGGGGTTTTCTGGTCCATTCTCTTCACTGTTGACTGCACCCAACCTTCCACATATCAAACCTACAACACCATTGCTTCTCCTTGACAAAGGCTTCAGCAGTCCAAATGGAAAGGGGAAGGTTTCATGTAGCATTCTTTCAGTTCCCATTGACTTGATTTAATGACCTCTATTTTGTGACACTTACTGCTTTAGAAATGTTTAACCCATGATTTCATAAAACAAGACAGCAGTATTTCTTTGAAAATGATTTCACTTGACATGCTAAAAGTACGGAACCTTTATTTTTTTTAAATCGATCCTTTAAAGAGCAGAACCCAAAAATGTATGTGGTCCCCATACCAAATACTTTCCTTAATGGAATCTCTAACACAGTGACATAAAATACACCCTCACACTCAGATCTGACACCACGATGAATCTAAAGGGGCTGGAGAGATAGCTCAGCGGGTAAGAACACTGTCTGCTCTTCTAGAGAACTGGGTTCAGTTCCCTGTCCTCACACGCTGGCTAACAACCACCTGTAACTCCAGTTTAAGGAGGTCTTGTACCCTCTTATGGCCTATTTCTGGGTACTGCAAAGACACACAAACAGCTCAAACAGATGAATCCAGAGGCTCAGTATTACGCCACCAACATTAATCTCACATTTGTTTAGATAACTAGATACACGCATGTGTCTCTTTATTTCCGTATAATTTCCTCTAGACTGAATTTTAACTACATAATCAAAGTAAAATAAGAAGCATTTGGATATTTAATTATTTGTATGTGCAACACATTTCATAGTTACAATTTTATTTAAAATCGGGAAAAGGACAAAAAAGACTTTTTTCAAGATAAAAGATTCACCATTTAATTAATAATTTAGCATCTCGCAAAGGCCATGGGGGTGGGATGAGAGAGAAATGTGTGTAAAGCAGAAAAATGTAATGAAAGGTCAGGAAGGAGAAAATTATTTTAATTAATACACTCCTAGATCTTTATCATAAAGCCGACAGAAGAGAAGGAAAAGAGGAACAGCCCAGTCAAAGTGTTTGGGAGGCTTTTGTGGTGCAGTTTATAAAAGCTCACAGACAACAAACTACCATCTTTATTTTAAACCTTTGTATACCATGAAGTACTTAGGGGCCAGAAAGCAAGCAAGGAACGTCAATTAACGTTTTTTTCCACCAAGTTCCCAATGCCTTTGGGTGATTATTTTCCTGCAAAAGAGGTTAGAGTCTGAAAACCAGAAGAGCTAATTGAGTTTTATTTTTATGCAAAATTTTATCTTTCTGTCCTCCCCCCTCTTTTTTCCCTCTTTATTGCCCTGGTATATTGGTTTAACCCCTTTGGAAAAAAACCTGCATTTCTGATAGTGCTAAATTTACTCAAATGGCACAAACCACATTCTTCTCTTAGGTGCATACTCAAGGGAAATGTGTATATCTTTCAAATCAAAAGGCATGCTAGCATAGAGGATTCTTTGTAATACCTACAAACCTATAAACTGTTCCGATGGGTCTCCACAATAGAATGAATAAATAAACTTCAGTCTAGTCTCACAATAGGCTATGAATGATGGCACAAGTCAACCCTGAACAAAAGGAGGAAATCACTCCTAACAAAGTAACATCACAGGGTTTTACACACACACACACACACACACACACACACACACACACACACACACACACATACACACACACACACACACACTGTGCACTGCATCGTGGGAGGCCAAGCTCTCCTGGCACAGAAATGAGTGAAGATCTTGGTAACCCTTGGTAGGAGGAGAAGTATCTGGGAGAGAAAAAGTGGGGGTATTGGGTGGATAAAGGAGCTCTTGATGTTTCTTCCTGTCCTTGGATGGGGTTACCATGGGGAATTGTATGTGTTAGTGTGTAAAGCTTCCTGCATGGGTTCTTTTACAATTCAGAATAACAAAGAAGAAGGAATCCCTAATATAAATAAATGTGCTGCCAGAGGCAGATACCCAGCAGCCTCTCTTGCTAACGCTGCAGGAACTTGTTTTCTAAAGCTTAAAAGGCTGCTACAAATTTTTAATAATGAAGATAAGATTGGAATGAGATTTCGAGCCTATCTTAGAATTTATAAAGTGCTGTCCCCGAAAACAACTCACCTGTCAAATCTCTGAAAGTGGGCACTATTATCTGAAATATCAGGACAAAGGCTCTCACTGATGTTGATTTGTAGAAATCTGATGTCACACTAGAGCAGTCGGTATCATTCTGTTTGATTTGACTTTGAACTAAGACTTTAACTTACACGTTTTATGTCCCCTGTCATTTTGGTGACGGTTTACAGTTCAGGGAGGTTTCATGTAATTCTCGAGCCATCTAGATATTTGAAGAAACATGGAGTTGTCAGATGATCTGATCTCATGTTGAGCTTCCTGGTCACTATGAAAGTAATTACATTTGTGATTGCTTAGAAAATCCCTTTCTTCTTAGGCGCATAGTTAGATTGCACTTTCCAGACTCCTTTGAAGTTAGACATGGCCACATGATTGGTATTCTGTCTCCTAGAAACACTCTCTAATTCACTTATCTCAAGTAGATACATGTTCAAGTGCAAGGTGTCAAGTCTTCCACTACCCAGAATCCCGGAAAACTAAGTAGATAAGGTCTTGTGTTTGCACCATTAAATATTTTTGTTGCAAACATTAGCTTATTGTAAATCACATATAGTGGTAACATTCGGGGGTTGCAAAAAAATAATTGTCAATTCTCTGTGTTCAGTAGAGCAGGGCTCTGTCTATTTTGGACTTCCCTGTATAACACTCTTCTAGAGAGGAGAGCATTTAGCAAAAGCAAGGTGCTATTTTTATAGTGTAAACTAGCCATGATAGAAAAGAGACAGCACTCTAGAGTATTCTATTCATAAGATGGACAGGGTTGAAAGTAAGGTAGGACTAGATAATAAGGCAAGGGACACCGTATGGAGTGAAAGGACACCTGGGGGAGTAGTATGTGCTTTGCAGGATTTTTCTAGACTCCCAGACATTACCTGCTTATCTGAAAGCAAAGTGTCTGAGGTAGGGGCTTGTATCTCTGCACCCTTTTCATTTATGGTAGAATAGGGCAGCCTGATTCTTGCCAGAGAAAACTCAAGTCTCCTTTTACACAAAACAGAAGTGAAGTTAATGACATTTCCCTCTTCAGATATAATATAGAAAACATTAAGCTTTCTGCCATCCATAAATGGATATGTGGTCTTCATCATCAGATCAACTTATTATTTAACTCAAAGGTTAGAAGAACACAAATCCCTAATATATATATTTTTTGCGTATAATTCTAACCAAAGCTACCTCTCAAATTTTAATAGGGAGCCCCTACAAAGCACCAGGAATCCATCTCAGCAGCCTTGGTACACAGGACAACCGTGACAGGCAAGAGACACTCAGCAGGCTGCAGAACAGACAGCCTTTGAGACGGACAACATGAGAGTAAGCCTTGTCCAGAGTGATGTTTGCTAACCAGAACTATAGAGCAAACCTAGCAATAGAATCCATTCTCAACACAATCTATGCTCAGCCAGAAAATGTCTGAAGTGAGGAAGTCAGAGGACAGACAGGAGGAGCCAAGTTCTGCCCCACTGAGGAGGCAGAGGCAAGGACCAAGCAGATATGAAACAATGGCTGATAGACAATGAACTTTAAAAAAAAAAGAAAAAAGAAAAAAAGCCAGGCACGTAATTAAAATCTGTTTCTGCCTCAAGCCAAGTGAACTTCTCCAATCTGAATAATGTGCTTTCGTAATATCAGTTATTAGTCGAGAGTGACACATTGATTGTTAAGCTTAAAACACAATTACTTCCATTATAAACTTTCATCTCAAGCCGTGTACTCAGGGAATAATGTAAGGCCTTTATCCTTTAACCTACGCCCCACTTCAAGATTCATTTAACAAGTTATTGAAGACCAAAAGGAAGGTGGTGGCTGCCATCCACCAGAGAGTCCCCTCATTTTCCATTTTCAGTTTTGACCTAGCTATAAATAACTTTCAAATCTGGCCACTGGATGTTTTCTGCGGCTTTCAGAGTTTAATTCATAGACTGCATGATAAAGTGAGATTCTGATAAATTGAAAAGCAGAGGGTGCACTTCAGGTATTTCAGTCGTGAGCCTTGTAGACTGTGAAAAATGCAGGAATATTAGAAATGTAAAGAAGTATTGATATCACAGAAGATGGCCAATTTACTAATCTTAATTTATTATTCCATTGTTTATAGGTAATACCTTATTTAATGAAAACCCTATTATATTGATATTCATTATTCCTTAACTAATTGCGTTTGAACGTCATTAAGTTTCACTGTGTCCAGTTATAAACTCAAGTTCCCCAGCCTCTTATGAAGCTAAGGGTAATTATGTCATAAAAGGATATAATCAGTGGTATCATAGGAAATTCTTAATTTCTTGATTTTGATTGCAAATAGCCCTTCTTGCCTACTTTTATAGGTTATCATCCCTCCCAGCTTCAAATGAGGCAAAGGAGGAAAGGAGTAGTCCCAGCACCCATGACTGAGGTGAGGGACAAAGGCCATGTGCTGAGGGTGACAACCAGGGAAGACTGAGTCGCTGTCTCCAAAGACCTTTCTGCACAAGATGGATACGATTCTCACAGCTTAATTTGCTGCTCTCTGATAAGAATGACCTTTCAATGTTGTCACAGGGAAGACTTCCTAGCACACCTGCTGTACTCTTTACACAGGAGCATCCTAAAGGAGGCCCCAAGAACTCACAACAAGCCTCTCTCCCTACATGGAAGATGGAGATGCATTCATCTAACATTTATTAGAACTAATGTTTCCTCCAGTCACTTCTTTCCTTAGAAACCATTTTAAGAGAAACATATACAAATGACCTTCCTTAGAAGTGGGGGGGAAAAAAAGAAAAAAATATTTATGCACCTAATTTAATGTTTGCGTTCCTTTTCTAAGCTACTAATTCATTTGGCATAAAATGGGACAGGATTGAATGCTGATCTTGTACTTTTTCCACACTGGTTGATGTGCCAGTGTGCACAAAGGGTTTTGTCCAGCATGGATGCATTGAACAAATCCCAGTCTTTACCACAGCAAATGCTCACACTCAGTAAACTTGCTGATAGTTCCCAAAACCTGTCCAGATAGATGGCAGCTGTGCAAACATCCCTGCAGGGGCTGCTGGGCAAGCTGTCTCCTTAGTTTTCAAGTAACAATTGCTCTGTGTCATTTAGCTGTATCATGCTCTATCATTCTCTGGTAACTCACTGTACAATGGGAGTTTCAAAAAACTCACTTTTTAATTTTTTTTATTTTCTATTTCATTTTATTATTATTTGTTGGGTTTTTTTTGTTTGTTTGTTTGTTTGTTTTGTTTTTTTTTTTTACCTCTTCCTACAAGGATGAAAATAAGCTCTATGACTAGCCCAGCCTTGGGAACTTGTGCCCTCATCTATGTTAATATTTTTAGCAAAAGATATCTTTTATAGGTTTACCTTACTGAACTGCATTGTGATTTTTAAAAGTCAAAGGACACACATACAGAGAGAGAGAGAGAATTTCCTTCCTATCAAAAGGGTTTTGTTTTCATTGGTAGGCTTTTTTGGACTCATTGAAAAACTTAATTCACAAATCGGCAAAACCTCACCATAAAGACTCAATTGAAAGAGGCATGGAAAAATTCTGACCTTTTGGAGTCTAGTTCCCAGCTTAGCTTCTCCACTACTTCTCGACCTCCCATTAAATGATGGCAATGTTTACTATCAGCTGGCAGATTGAGGCAAAGTATCAAGAAGTAAAACCTTGCCTTTGGAGCAAGAGTTGGTGGGAATTAATTAATAAGATTGGTTTAAGTTTCTAATCCATTTTAGATAGATGTAAAACATGGAGCCCATTTAACTAACCAAGTAGAATCATTCATTATGTAAATATGACCTTTTAACTCATATTTGCAGCTATAAGTGAATAATATGCCCATGAATAATTGAGAATAGACAGCATTTAATATTTATTAAGTGCCTTTTGTATGGATTTGAGTTAAGGGAGCTCACTCCATGGACCCAGGGTTGGTATTCATTTAATCATTTATGTGGCCTCTCTGTGTGATGAGGAAAGTTCTCTGTGAGAGTGTTAACTAGATATTTCACAACGGAGATTTCAAAATGGATGGGTCACGGTCCTGTTTTCAAGTTGCTCGCATGCTCAGTTTCCTTGGAAGAAAAGAATCATTTTGTAACTGATGTCACCTTCCCCTATTACACAGTTAGCAACTTGAGCTGCAGGTACAAATGTGTTGAGCCTGGTATATGGGTGTTACTAGGTGTCATGGGGAACCCAAAGGGCAATGGTAGCTGGGGACAGTCCTCTCACTGAGCTAAAATATACACAAAAGGAAAGGGCAAGTCCTGAGAGAGAGGACAGGACCAGTATCTGGACTGGCTGCTTTAGAGAAGACACTCTAGAGTGAGGACACATTGGCAACACTTAGTATAATGAGTTTCGATGCCTCTAAATCCTGACAGGGATAGATTTGTTCTAAGAAAGAACAATAGGCTGAACAGTTTTGACATTAGATTTATTGCTGCTTATTCTACTTAAAAATTAAACGGTTTAGATTGTCTTTTAGTTTTTCTAAATATTAAAAGCAAGCCTTGAGGTTGAGAAGATAGTTCCATTGGTAACATGCTTGCTGTTCAAATATAAGTATATATTATATATCATGCATCATCACAAAGCATATCATATATCACATATTATATATTCACTAAACATTATACATTATATACAATGTATATCACATATCCTTACATTTGAGCATATATATGTTAAATATATTGAAGTGTTTATATGTGTGTGTGTGTGTGTGTGTGTGTGTGTAGGATGGGGGCTTCTTGGGAAAAGAAGCTTGTGGGAGGGGATAGGAGGAGATAAAGAGGTGAAAGAGATTAAAATTAGTAAAGAATAAATATAAAATATTTTACAATGTGAAAAAAACTCACATATCTGATATTTGGATAAAACATGTCTCTTTTGTGTGGTTTTAGCAGTCTTCAAACATTTAATGTAGGAGTATTATTTTGGCCATCAGAAACATCCACAATTTTTAATGAAATGAATGCATAAGATAATGTTGATACGGATGTATTAGCCTGTGGGGGTTTTCCACAATTCAAAATCACTAGAGAACACTTGTTACATACTTTGATGTCTCTGTGACGGATGAGCTGGGGGTGTGCAGTAGCAGCTGTTCGTTGCAACTCTGTTTGTTGATGCAGTCTGGTGACTTTAACAACAAACCGTAAGGCTCAGGCTTTCAAAAAACCTGGGAGGTCAGGGCATCTGGGAGAGTCTGCTTTTAAAAAATCTTAAATGCTCTTTTGTGAAAATTCTTTAGCCTGCATTGAAGTCCTTCATTTTCCCAGAAAGATGATAAATGCACACTAAGACAAAATACCTGAAATACTAGCCTAGAATCAGCTCTGAATTATAAAACCAAACCAAACCAAACGAAACAACAAAACAAAACCAAACAACAAAACAAAACAAAACAAAACAAAACCCATCATGACTAAGAAAGCTCCCTAATGCCTCTGCACTGTCACCATCTAGAGAACAACACCGCTAACAAGCAAAATTCTCAGGCACTCAAGCAGGCCACATTTGTGTGAAAAATAACTTTAGATGCAAGAATTCAGTAATACAGCTATTATTTTTTTAAAAATTCTCAGACTCTCTAAGCACATTGCTAGTCCTAGCTATAAATTCCAAATCTCTGTTACTAGATTATGACTAAAATGATTTTTACACAATATATATTCAAATATGTAAATAACCAAAAATCTTTTCTACTGCCTTGCTATTGAGTTAGTGCTTAACTCATGGAGTAGAAATGGAAATACAATACCACATATGCATATATGGATTTCTGTATGGCTAGCAAGCTAAAAAACATGTATTATCTAGAATCAATTTTCTTTGTCTCCTGCTCCCTCACTTTCCCAACAGCAGAATTAAAGATATATATTTTGGTTCCCCCACTCTACAGGCCTTCTATCTATCTATCTATCTATCTATCTATCTATCTATCTATCTATCTATCTCTATATCATGTCTTACACTTCTGCAGCTCATGTTATAAATGGAAGACTCATTATGCTTTGCTACTACAGTTGAGTACTTTAAGATCCAGTCCACAAGAGATACTATTTTTATGTAATGTTTTGTTTCAAATCTCTCTCTCTCTCTCTCTCTCTCTCTCTCTCTCTCTCTCACTTGCTCGCTCGCTGTATGCATCTATTGTAGGGATGATAACTAAATATCTCAAAGTTATGCAGGCATCCTAAGCTATATGTGGGACATATGCTGGCACTTTATACGCAAAGCATTTGTCATATACTGTATTTTTTTTTTTTGTACAGGGAAATAAAATACAAGAAAGACAAATTTGGGCTTGAAGAAGATTTTCATCTTCCATGAATAGAGGAGAAAAACATGCGAGCATTTGTTCATTATAATTAAAGATAGCAGTAAATTGAATTCAGGACAATCAAGGCAACAGCTGTTATTAGCTTCTTAACTGGAAAGAAACAAATAGGAAGGAAGTTCCTACGTAGTGGCTCCCTTTGGGCAACAAGAGAAGGTATCAAAATTGGGGCGAATGGTCCTGAGGCTCAGTTGATACAATGCTTGTGGTAGAAGGATAAGGATCTGAGTTCATACCCTAGCACCCGTGTCAAAAAGCATGGGGCAATGGTCCACACTTGTAACCCCAGCACTAGGAAGCAGGGAGGGGAAAATCCAGGGGACGCTTAGCTGGCTTAGTTTATCAGTGAGCCCCATGTCCCAGGGTAAGTCCTGTCTCAAAAACAAGTTATTCAGCTCTTCAGAAATGACCCCTGAAGTTGGCCCCTGGTCTCTTCATGCATGTGTGTGTGTGTGTGCATTCGTGTGCACGCACACACATACACACACACACACACACACACACACACTCTTACATGTACATCTGCATACAGGCAAACACATAGAAAGGATTATAGAGAAAAACACTATTGATTCTATTTTCAGCATTAATATTAATTTGAGCCTGAGCTCAATATTATATTATCATCTATGTCTCATATATCTGACACAACCAAGTTTTAAAGCATAAGACCATGCTTTGTGCATGACTATTTTAACACCTCTGTCAAATATTCTATAATATTAAAATAGAATTTTATCATTTATGTTTATCTCAAACTCCATGCTAACTCTTTCAGACTTTTTAACTCACTTTACACCCCCATTGTTTCCCCCCTCTTCTGGTTGCCCACTCCACAGTCCCTATATATACAATAGTATACAACCTTAAATAAATTCTAGACCGGAAAGATGGCTCATAGGTGAGGACGCCTGCCAGCTGATGAATGATCCAAGTTTGAGCCTCAGGACATACATGATAGAAGAAAAGAACCAACCGTTCCTTGACAACTGCCATCTGACCACCACATCCATGTCATAGCATGCACACGCACATGTGCACAAGTATACTGACACAAATAAATGTCATAAAAATTAAGTGAATTCTAAAACAAGCATAGCATTGACATATTTCCAGATTTTCAGTGACTAAAATGAAAATTTTACCAAAAGCTAAAACAAGTGGAGAGAGAGAGAGACAGCTCCACAGTTAAGAACACTGGCTGCGCCTTCAGAGGACCAGGGTTCAATTCCCAGCACTCAAGTGGTAGCTTCCTGAAACTCCAAAATCTGTCACCCTCACACGAACATACATGCAGGCAAAACACCAATGCATATCAAATAAAAATAATAAATACATTATAAAAACTAAAACCAAATAAAGGTTAAGCTGAGAAGCTTTCAGATGAATTGACAAGTGGAGGTATTTTTAATCTAGTTTACGTCAAAAAAACCCATGTCAAATATTAAATGACATATACGGAACTAGGAAAACTACTTTTGCCAAAAATAAGAGGAAGGAAAGGCTATTGTCCTCATAGGAATGTAGAATAATAATATACAAGTCACAGAAGAAGAAGTAGAAAACTCCTATGCAAAGGTGGGGGGAGGGCAGTGTGACCTCAGTGTTAATCAACGGGAAGAAACCTTATTATCCAATAAATTAATCTGGAAAACTTTTGTTAACTATTGAAACCATAATACTTGTCAGACTGGGGCTGTGTCAGTATACCATACCACAGCTCCACTGTCAACAGCTTCCAAGGAACAGAGCACAATGTCTCTTACAATGTTCTTTAACTCTGATTCATATTTCTAAGAATCTGTCCGGAAGCAACAGGGTAGAGCTGAGCTTCAAGGATGCTTATTCTGGGATCACAAAAGAACGCAAGCCAAGCATCCACTATGAAGGAGCATGCTTGAGTAAAGGGGCAGGTGTTGAACTATATTACAGGAGTCTATGGAGCAATGTACATAGTGTAGGCTGAAACAAAGGAAGTATGATTCTCACGTTACTGTTTTAAACTATTAATTTAATCACGCTAAAATGCTTTACTAGAAGTGGGAGATTTGAGTCCTAACTATTTGGACACTCCATCGCGTGATGTCTTCTCTAAATACTCACTTGAACAAGAGTTAGAGGACCATTAGGGAAGAGTTTGCATGAGTAATTTATAAAGAGGGGAAAATGCTAAGTCACTGTTGTTGTTCTGGAACTGCGTCACGAACTCAACCATAAATGATTTAGTGCCTCAATATCGGCTGGCCTGCACTTCTGTGCTAAGTATAGCAAGTTATTAGCTCTGTGGGCTTTCCAAATGCACAGGCTCCTAACACTCACTCTTTGTTTTATAAGGCCCATTCTTTATTTTCAATAATGATAAAATAGTCCATTTTTTGTGTGTTTACCAGAACAGCCATCAACTTCTTCCAACTGATATTTTACTCTAAAATAGAAAATGTTAAGGGAAAGAAGACAGATTGCTTTACGAACATTATTTTCACTGCATTTGTTTTTCCAACAGTAAGGATATTCTTACAAACTTTTACATTTCAACCCCTCTGTCTCTTGACACGGTGGCCTAATTATGAGATGTAGATATTACCAGTTTCCCCCACATTTGCCCATGCCTCAATACATTGAATGTGTGCCATATGAGACTGTGCAATTGGTGAGACAGTTCACCAGATGAACATAGCAACAGTACTGGGGATTACATGAGATGTCTATTGCTTTCCAGTTTAAAGGAGATGTGCACCCCACTAACAAACGTGGGCAGTGCTGCGTAGAATCCTCCCATGGGCATCCAGGTTGTAGGAACACAGCATCTTGTACTGGAAAGGCCTTCAGAAATCCACAGACTACTTCAGGATTAAGGAAGTTGAACTCTTAAGGATCCAGATGATCTTCCTGAGGTAGCTCAGCTAGCTAGTGACAGAGAAGGAACACTGACAAAACTCTAAATCTGTAGCAGTCCATTCCTGTATAACTCCTTCTTGTATGTTGGGATCCTGGTACGCACCATCCAAACTGGCTGCGTGGAATACTACGGAACGTAGAATGGTTTCTTTTTTTTTTTTTTTTTTTTCATTTTTTTTTATTAGGTATTTAGCTCATTTACATTTCCAATGCTATACCAAAAGTCCCCCTTACCCACCCACCCCCGTAGAATGGTTTCTAAGTATTCCAAATCTGAACTCCAAACAAGAAGGAAAAAGTGTGTTCCGAGTGGAGGTATTGAATGGAAAACAAAGTTTCCCCAGTCTCCTTCTAGTTTATCCTCAGACTTTTGGATCATACTGAAAGGACCTCTGGCCTGCACTAGATAACCCTGTTTAGATCCAACTTTGCCCAAATGACTAACGCAGACCTCAACCCTGTCATCTAATCAAGCTCAGGTTGATCTTCCCAAACACCCTTGTCTCTATGTCAATAAGAGGCTGACATGGTTTCCCCTTCTTTCTCATTCTCTTCTTCAGCCCTTTCCCTTCCTATTCTACGGTTAGCTGTTTGACAAGGCATTGCACTCACGTTAAAGAGATTTCAGCAACTGCTACCTAAAAGCAGAACTACATTCAATGGATGCGCCTAAGAGCAAGCACTCTTGTAAGGGCTGTAACTGCATGCGAAGATGGGTGTTTTGTTAAAATGTATCCACAGAAAAGAAATCTCCGTTGGGTATTGATTGTCAATTTCATGTGTCTTCTTTAAGAGAACTTGATGATTTCCCCCCTTTAAGCTCTCAGAGAGTAAAAACTTTCAATTAGTAACACAGTAACATGAAGCTTGCTAACTAGTCTCCAAAGACCCATCTCTACATTTCCAGTTTCTTTCCACATCAGCAGCCTAAAACTACATTGTTCAAAACTAATTGTTCCATAGTTCATGAAATAAGTAAGAGAGCAGGGAAGAAAAGGCAGGCTAGGGAAATCGTGTGTAGCAGTGTGCTATCTAAACACAATAGTTTATTCTAGTAGCCATTTGATTTGAATGCTTAATCATAATTCAAAACCTTAGTGATTCTTGTTTCTTTTTTAAAGCATAAGGACTGGGAAACTGCCCCAACTATCTCAGGAATAAACAGAAATCATGTGCTTAGTTCAATCAGAATCTACACTCACCACTAGTATATACACCTTAGTGCATATGAACTTCTCAGTATTACTAATATTCTTGTCATCTTGTCTGGCTGTTATTGAAAATGAAGCCACCATATTTCAGCACACGATACAGTACACTCTCAAATATAATACAGTGTATCTCCTAAGAATGATCAAATATTTTCGCTAAGAAAAACTTTCCAAATTTTATGGTAGTTTATGTCCATTAATTTGTGAAGGAAACAATATTCAAAAGCATTGTTATCCAACCCTCAATGATATTTCTGGAATTACCATCATTCTATCTGTATCACTAGATAAGGGGATAAAAGCTTTAGCTCACTGTGCTGGGAATAAGACTATCCAAGGTTCTAAATTTGTACAAGACTTTTTCATTCAGATACTACTGGAGAAAATGTTGCAAAAGCCTAAAATATTCAGAATATCTTAGAATGCAGATAAGTAAAAATAAGAAAATATTTGCATAAATTTTCTTATAGCCAACATACAAGTGGCAAACTGGTCAAAGGGAAGAGATGCTCCTGGAGATAACCACAGTATGGGAACCAAGCCAGTCTTAAAAGACAAACCCTCTTTTCTCTCATTGATGGGTCTTTGACTTTATACAGACATAGAGAATCATGACAATAGAGCTCTAATGACCTAAGTGGACAAGCAGGATGGATGGAAGAGGAGAGGAAAAGGGAGCAGCAGCAGGCTGAGGAGGAGTGGACTCAATGAATTAAGTGCACTTGTACCAAAAAAAAAAAAAAAAAACAAAAAACAAAAAAAAACCTTTAAAAAAATAAACATTTTTGAAAGAAATAAAACATGTTCAATATCACTAATCAAAGAAATATAAACAGAAACTGCCATGAGACATTATTTCATACCTCCATTAAGGTAATTACTATAGGAGAGAGACAGAAGGTATAGAGAGGGAGGGAGGGAGGGAGGAGGAGAAAAAGGAAAGAAGAAAAAGAGTATTAGTGAGGACATGGAAAAATCAAAAATCTCTGCACTCTTGGGGGAATTGCAAAATAGTGAGACTCACTTTATAGAGTTTCATCAAACTTAACAATGCTATCATGTCATGCAGAAATACTACTTGGAGACACATCTCCAAAACAGTTAAAAGCAAGGCCTCAAAGAGATATATGGCTAAGGGGGTGATGGCACATACTTTTAATCCCAGCAAGTACATCTCTGAGTTCAAGGCCAGCCTGGTCTACAGAGCAAGTTCCAGGACAGCCAGGCTACAGGGTAAAACCCTGTCTCGAAACCCAACCCCCATCCCCAAAGAGAGAGAAAGATGTTTGTACATTGTTTTCCACCTTACTGCTGCTCACCACAGCCAGGAGGGAGAAGCAATGCCCCCTTTCCTGAAAGCAAGGTGGCCATGCAAAGTGTGGGGCAGACACCAAGGAGTACAGCTTTAAGCAGAAAATCCAGTTCCATGCTTCAGTAGGTGTTAACCATAGCACCAAGGTCAGTGACCCAAAATCAAGACCTACTATGTGAAGTCCTTAGAATACTTAAGTTTACAATGTTAGGGAGTACAATGATAGATGGTTGCTAGTGGCAGATAAAAGAGAGCGGGGAGTAGGTATACATAATGGACCCAAAGTTTCAGTTTTACCCAGAGAAAGTTTTTGGTTGATCACAAAGCAATGAGAAGATGCTTAGCACTACTGAACTAAACAATTAAGAGTTAAATTTATAGTCCCCTCTGTGATATGGTTTTTTTTAAAGTGACATAGACATATGACTGTAAAGAAGATGCTGGAGAGAGCTAGTTAATTAACAGAACACAACACTCCTCCAGATGGACCCAAGTTCAGTTCCCAGAACCCAGGTTGGTAGTCTCAGGACTGCTTTTAACTTTAGCTCCATGGGATCTGATGTTTTCTTCTTGCCTCCTTGGGCACCACTTACACACACACACACACACACACACATACACACACACCAAACACAAGTCTAAAAATATAAACAAAATAAAAGGAAAAGCAGAAAGATAGCTATAAATGTTTATGACAGAGACAATTCCTAAGGGTACGATTATTTCAAATATATCCCATATGGTTATAATCCCAATTTTTAAATATGGAAAACATGTGACTAGGCAGTAGGCAAAGGATGAGAATCAATGATAAATTTCTAAAGTCACTAATAAAATGTAAAATACAAATTCATATATTATCATTTCCTTCTCATAGGGAGGCGAACAGAATTCTATCAGAGCCAGCGATGGTAAAGGTGGGTACAAGAAGACAGGTGTTTAGGAACACTATTCATGGGTGTGAAAAGTGTTGAGGCAACTGTAAAGGCCTATTTCTCTGATGCCTTTTGGTTTTGAAAATGAATAAAACTTTGAAGCAATGGTTTCAATTGCAAAGCAATTGAAACGTGTTTTGCAGAGATGACTATGTCTGTGGTCAGGATTAAAGGAAACCTTAGCTGGAAGTTTCTAGGATTGTCCTCAACACACCTCATGCTCAGTGGAACAATGTTCTTATATTTAATTAAATATTCATACAAATATTTTTGGAAAACCACAGCAGACAATGTGAAGCAGAGTTGTTTTGGTGAGAACAAATTCAAAGTCGAGGGAGACAGTAAGGTATTTAGACGAATTACTTTTTTTTTTAAATTTATAATTTTTTTCATACAATATATTTGTCTTATTTCCCTACCCTAATTCTCCCCTACTCATCTGACTTCATGGTCTCAGTTTCTCCTTCTACCTCCCCTCTCTAAAGACAAAACAAAACCCCAAACCATAAAAGGACAAACAAAACACAGAATAAACAAAACACAGAACGATGGGAAAAAGTGTTCAAGCAACAAAACCCCCCACAAAACCAAAACAAAACTGTGGGGTCCATTTTTGGTTGGCCGCATACTGAGTATGGGGCTTGCCCTAGGATGCGATTAATGCATCCATTGATCCTGCCTTGGAGAAAACGGAATTCCTCTTTCCCAGCCAGTATTGATTGAAGATACCTTCTTGGCTAAGGGTGGGAGTTTGTATGCATGTCCTCTTTTCTGTGCGGGGATTTTGTGTGATATGAACCTGTGCAGGTCTCATGGATGCCACCCCAGTCTCTGTGAGTTCACATGTGTATCAGACATAGCATCTCTGGAAGATACTGCTTCTTTAGAGTCATTCACTCACCCTGGCTCTTAAAATGTTTTCTGCTTCTGTTCTGTATGGGTCCCTGAGTCTCAGGAGGCAAGCCTTTGATAAAGACAGCCCTCTTAGGGCTGAGTATTCCAAAGTCTCTCTCTGTGAATTGTAGAAGATTTACCCTTGATTATGTCTAAGCACTCTTTGGACCACAAACATATATCCTGTGTTTCCTCTAGGTTTTGTTGTTTCTTTGTGTTTGGGGCAGGGTCCTCCTGCAGGATCAAGATACTCAGGAACTCAGGATTCTCCTGATTCGGCCTCTCTAAAGTTAGGAACTTAAGGTGGATGGTTTTAATAAGCTAACATTAGTTACTGAGACTCACACTAAGAATCAGGAGCACCCACCCTTCAAATCCATTACAACTTCAGTGTTTCCTCCTTTTCTCAAGAGCAGTCTATGCATACGGTGCAAGAGAGCCATGGTTCCCTTTGCAGAGCCTTGGAGGAGAAGGCACAGACTGGGCAGGTGCCACTTGAAGAGAGACTGCTGGGTTTTTTGTTTGTTTGTTTGTTTGTTTTACTTCTAGAAACCCACTCATTTTTTTGTTTGTTTGTTTGTTTGAGACAGGGTTTCTCTGAGTAGCCCTGGCTGTTCTGGCACTCACTCTGTAGACCAGGCTGGCCTTGAACTCAGAAATCCACCTGCCTCTGCCTCCCAAGTGCTGGGATTAATGGTGTGTGCCACCACTGCCCAGTGAAACCCACTCTTTTTATTCCAAGCTGGAATCCAAAGAATGGTGGGAGTTCCCAGAAATCATTGTTCACGTGTGTGTGTTCAGTGGTTGGCTTTCTCAAGACTTCCACTTGCTCACCTTCAGATACCACAGTGGGCTAAGCAATATACCCCACCCCCACCCCCCAATACCCTTCTCCTTGGAAACTGTGTATATAGCTTTGTATGAAAAAGAGGTTTGGGGAGATTGCTCTGGGAAGCTAAGATGGATGAAGAGATCATCTTGGATTATCTGGTGTAACTTGAAGCCCATGACAAAGGGTATAATAGAAGAGTAGAAGACAGAGAACACTCTCGCAGATGGAGGCAGAGGCCGAAGTGATGTGACCAGAGGTTAGGAAGCTGATGTCTACCAGAAGCTAGATAAGCATTGAACAGATTCTCTCATGGCCCCTGGGCCAAGTGCAACCCTGGGTGCACCATGACCCCTAGCTCCAGAACTGTGACAGGCAAATCTCTCCTGCTTTAAGTTACCAAGTTTGATGTTATCTGCTATGGCATTATCATGAAGAATATATATGGCTTTCTCTCTACAAGACTAGGCTCTAAAAAAATGAAAGTTTCAAATGCCTATACATCCGTACTGTTATATTGTCTTACACTCATACACACACACACACACACACACACACACACACACACACCAACCATTAATGTGGTTATATGAAGTATTCCCATGCCCCTCAAACTAAAAACTTCAGATTTGTGTAATCTGGTCCTGATGCCTTTCCTGTTTTTCACAACACCTACCAAATGCAAAGCTTTCTAAAAGATGGAACTTCCTAAGCTTGAGGGGCTGTAATATTTCAGAGTGTCTTCTATACTACTGGATCTGAGAAGGAATAAGAAATCAGAGCAAGAGAGTTTCATAAACTCCAAACATTGCTTCTAAGAACTAGACACACTTTATAGTACAGCTTACCAAGCCCCTAAAGGTATCATGTCATCAGAAAAATGGATCCAAGCCAAGGATATCCTGGGCTAAAGGCTAGGCACTTCAGGGAATGCTTTCCTAGACATGGCCATACCAGTAAACTTCCATCAAGAGAAGAACTCACCTTTTCCTCATTTTATTGTGATTAATGGCCCGAAATGTACACTGTGGGATGACAGGGCTTCTATCGAAAAGCGCTTATGGCCTAGTGGCGGAGAAGAGTGTTTCCCTGTCAGAGCTGGCAAGTGATTCCCCCTCCCCCTCCAGGCCTTGAAAGTTGGCAGTAGCTTAGAGAAATTTCAAAGATCAGAAGCTGGCACTAAAATCTGTACACTCAGAAATTAGCATCTCCAGGGCATAGGGTGGGCCTCTTGGGAGCAGAGCCATTAGAAGAGCTGCAGAACTGTTGAGCAAGCTCCAAGAGCCAACTTCGTTCTTTTTTTTATTGAATACCATTGTCTTTGCTTAGAGCATCATGGCTCCTGCACCCTGCACACAGGACTCAACAGACAGAGAGGTGACTACAACCAGATGCTTGCACTTACGGAACCACTTCAGTTTGTTAGGACCAGAGTTTCATTTTGTCTTGTCTTGTCTTGTTTTGTTTTGTTTTGTTGAGACAGTGTTTCTCTATGTAGCCTTAGAAGTCCTGGAGATCACTCTGTAGACTCAGAGATCCACCTGCATGCCTCTACCCTCCCAGTGGCATTAGTGCCCAACAAGTCACCATAGTTTTTGAACTATGGACAAATTACTACAGGTAAAATGCAACCATGGACCATTTAATAGCAATCCTATAATGTCGCCTTCAAGTTTTGATCACTTTGAAAGGTCATACTTCATTATTGCCCAGTAGGACAATACCACAAATGCTGTGACAAGAAGCTGGTGACCTTGACTTTTCAGGTGGCCCTTGTTATAAAGCCTGACTTTGATGTGTCTAAACAGGCATAAATATAGAACTCATGATGAGGTCGATTAGGACTGTAAAATCTTCTGGGAGGAAGCTGTCTAGAGCTTTGTAGCTTAAGAGATTTAAAAGCAGACAGAAAAAAAACAGAAAAAAAAAACAGAAAAAAAAAACAGAAAAAAAAAACAGAAAAAAAACAGAAAAAAAAACAGAAAAAAAAACAGAAAAAAAAAGACAGAAAAAAAATAAAAAAAGAAGAAAAAAACAGAAAAAAAAATAAAAAAATAAAAGCAGACAGATCAAAGCATGTGTCATTGAAAATCCCGCTGGTTGTCATAAGAGAAGGTGTAAAATTGCAAGCCCATTCAGTTATGTCCATTACTATAATGATTTGGAATAGGCTGGGCTGATAAAAATGAAAGGTGAGTTACCAAGGGTCATAGTAGTATTAATCACAGGTCATGTGCCATGGATACTGAAATTTCCTTTTGAACAGCAAAGACGGCTTGGGTTTGTGTCTTGTTATTTATTTTTATTATTTGCTGGATAGCTATGGTAACAGCTCTGATTCGAGTGCCTGGTTTCCTGACCATGGACATCTGCGTAAATGCGTCTATCCCAAACAGTCATTAAGATAGCGAGGATGAGTCACAAGCAAGATGAATGTGAGCCAAAAGATTTCACGGTACAGGGGAAGTCTATGCTGCCATTACATTCTCAAAGCAAATTTTGGACAGGTAAGGAGCAGTACAATCACACCACACTGCATGCTCTCACATCCTCACAAGTCCAATACTAGGAAGATTAGAGTAAGTCAGGAAAGGACTGGAAACCCCTACATATCCAGAGTGATGAATGAGAAAGTCTGGAATAAAGGGTCCTTTATCTTACAATGAACTACTCTTTGGTAGTTGAGCTTAGGATTGTTTATGAAGGGAACGTTCTGGGGTGATGCTCATTATAGCTCTATGCTGTGTAGAGTCTCCAACTGTCAGTACATTTCTTATAACACATCTTCTAAAAATCATTCCATTTCAAATTCATACTGCGCCTGTTTTAAATGGGCCACCCTGTATATTCTAAAAGAGCTTTTTCCAGTAAAGAACTGTGTTGATGTAAATCTACGTTGGCAAGAGCGTCATCAGAGTCAGCTGGGAGTGACAGGCATGTTCTAGCCAATTCTGGACAGTGTGTTGAAATATGCCTCCAGGGCTACAAGAACAAATGCACAAAAGCATGCCCACGTCTTCACGGGAGTGACGTGCTGATCAGCAAAGCTTGGCTCTTTTAGCACATAACACATACCAGGAGCGTTTCTTGAGGCAAGCCAACGAATCAATCATAGCCAGGGCTACATAATCCCTACAGGTTAAAAGGTGCCAGGGCTCACCCTTTCTGTTAGGGAGGGGGAGGTGTGTGCGAGTTACTTTGTAGAGCCCACTCTTCCGTAGACACAGAGCAGCCTGTTCCCTAACAGCAACCGCCTCACATAACCCAGATCCACAGGCAGGCAGTACAAACCCAGCCATTCGAATTTCAAAGAGAAAGCTATCTTCTGTTAGGTTTTACAGGTTTTCTTTTGCTTACTAGTATAATAAAAGGGTTTGAATGTATGTTAAGATGTGGCACAAACTTGCTATTCTGTCTTCCAAAAATATTTACAACACATAAAATTGATTCATTTAGTAAAAGCAGTCTCACCATTCTAATTGCATAGATTGATGCAGCAAGTACAACATATATATCAGTGTGTGTGTGTGTGTGTGTGTGTGTGTGTGTGTGTGTGTGTGTGTGTGTGTGTGTGTTCAGTTTCTCATTATGTAGCCTTACACTCTCAAGACGAGGATTGTGTATCTGGTTCAGAAAAAACAAAGCAAAACAAAACAATAACAAAAAAAAAAAAAAAAAAAAACAAGCACAAAGGAATCTTCAGTGTTTGCAAATTTACCCTGTGGCCACACATCTGGAAACTGGCAGTTTCCAAGTGACTTCCCCGCACCTTCTGTTGTGTAATTCATCTCTAAAACATAAATATATAGCAGAGAAGAGGAGGAAATGTGGCTTTGCTCCATGAAATGCTGACCACACAGACGGCTGCACGTGGCTAGCCATCCGGAGTCCGACCCCTTCTCACTGCTTGAAATGAATGAAAACAGATAGAAGCAGAATACTGACTTCACCAAAGGAAAGACTTGCTCCTTCAACACACATGGCCTATTTGTCACGGTAGGAACTCCAAGGCTGCCAGGTGGTTGCTCACCATCAAAAGGCTCTGTGAATCCTGGTCTTCCTACACATTGCAGGATGACTTCTGAGCGGCAACAGGCTAACATCAGTGACGTCTCCTGCATCTCAGTATCTCCTCTGACTCTTTCTCCAGCACTCCTAGTTGACCATTATGGACCTCAATGTAGAGGACTAGAGAGATGGTTCAGCAGTTAAGAGCTCTCACATCTGACTGGATTTCAGTTTCTAGCACCCAAATCAGAGGGGACCTCTCCAGTGAGGATCTGACCTCCATGCGTGTTTGCACTTACAATTACTCACCAGTTCGTATACACACACACACACACACACACACACACACACACACATAGAGAGAGAGAGAGAGGGAGAGAGAGAGAATTAAAAATAAAAACAATTTAAAAAATCACCAATTTCACCAATCTGATAGAGTAGCTATCTTTTCACTCACAGTTTGGCCCTCCTGTCCGGTAGAGATAAATGGATAAGTAGATGGCTTTCACACTTCTCTGCAGCTTACAGACTGTGACTTATCTCTCCCGTGACCTAAAGCTTCCTTTAAACTCACATGATCAGTCTATTACATTTAGGTTCAAGAGTTTCACAGAAATTCCTGTACCCTCCTTTTCATTACTGAGAGATTTGGCACTCTCTCCCACACAAACCTGATGTAATTGAATTGTGACTTCTTCTCGAAGCCTCCCTTGATGCCCCTTTCTGGGCCACCATCACCCTCATTATGTAGCCTTACACTCTCAAGAAGAGGATCATGTATCTGGTTCAGAAGAAAACAAAGCAAAACAAAACAAAACAAAAAACAAACACAAAGGACCTGTGACCTTATTTTCATAGCCATATACAGTGTCACCATTGCCAGCAAATTACACCATAATCACTTCATGGGTATTTCCAGGCTTGTACTTTGTGGCTCATTCTCTCTAGTGTTCCGACTCTAAAAAGTTTCTGAATCTATCAAATGCTTGAATAAGTTTCACTCTATAGGCCCATATTGATCCTTGTCAACCAACCCTGTGTCCCTTTCCTTTGGCAGGTTTAGAATAAACTTGGATGGGAGTCCTCACAAGTGCTTCTTTGCGAACCCTTCAATTCAGATCTAACGAGAGCGTCTCAGCTCAATTAAATTTCGTTGTTTTTATGTTTTGCTTATTCCTTTTTAGACAGCTTTTTTCTATGTAACCTGTCTACATAACCTAGCCAAGCCTCCAACTCGTTATATAGCCCAGGCTGACAATGACTGATGTCTTTCCTGCTTCCATCTCCTGAGTGATACGATTATAAGTGTATACCAACAAGCAGGTTCTATAGCCAATGCTTCCCTGATTCTGGGCTTATATTTAAACCACCAATACTAGTTGAGGAAAAGAACAACTACAGCAATTTTAAGTTTGATGCTACTTCAGTCAAGTACGTGTCCTTGTATGGTCTGTGAATTGTACATATTTCTCCACAATATCATCTCTTCTGTCCTGGTGAAACTGATCATTATGACTTTATCTTAAAGTATGAACAACTAAAACAGACCATTCAGACATGCTTACCACCACATCTACTAAACCACTGATTTTCTTTTTTTTTTGTAGTTTTAGAGCTTTATTGTAGAAAGGCAGAGAGAAAGAGAGAAGGTAGAAAGAGGGAGAGACTGGCCATGGCCACATTGGGGGGAGGGGATGGAAAGAGAAAAAGAGGGCTAGAGAGTAAGAAAAGTGAGGGCTTAGAAAGAGCTAAACCCACTGATACTTGTATATAGATCTCTATTGTATCCCTCAGTCCGATCCCTAACATCAAGACACTCAACCTTTTGAAGAAGTCCACAAAGAAAGACACCAAAGTCTTCTGTCAATAACTAGTGAAAAACAAGGTAGCCTGTAAACAGCACCATCCTAGGAACTGATGTCATAGCCTAGAGAAGCCTTCCTCAGCAGGTCACTACAAAATATTGCCGTTATCTGACAAGCTGGTTGCCTGACTATTAACTACCATATAATTTATGAGATCACAAATTGTTTCGGGCTGAACAGTAAGGAAGTGTTTCAGTTCTGGAGTGATTTCTTATGTTACTATCCAAGAGAATAACGATTTTTTTCCACTCATAATAATGAACAGAATGGCAAAGTAGAAGGTTCTGGAAGTTTGCATGGTCAGTTTGGTGGATGTAGTGGCAGGCATAGCTGAATGGTCTGTTTTAGTTGCTCCTTCTCTGTACTGAAAGAGTAAGCCCATCAACTTGAAAAAAGAAATACGTAGCTGAGGTTTAAAGAGAGGTGAGAAGATGTGAAACAATCAGTCCTCCGGCCTTGTGTCATCACCGTTTGATCCCCCACTAGTGCCACTGGCCCAGTTTCATGCTCAGTGACTGACCTTCATCTTAGCCGCTCATAAGTATCGTCAGATCTAACATCACACTTTTCTCCACCAAACATTTTGGTCTGCCACCATCTCTTGGTTTTGGTTCTACTCACTGGCTACCTTCTCATGGCTTCTGCTACCTTCTCATGGCTTCTTCAGCTGCGTTTCTGTGATCTTCTGATTTCTAATGTTTGAAGTATCCAGCTGTCACCAGTCTTTCTTTCTCTATTCATACACATTCGCGGTGCAGTCATACTGCAAGTCTCACAAGTTCAAAAACCTCTGTATTTTAATGATTTCCAGACGTGGCTCTATTGTGCCAATCTTTGCTATGCACTTTGGACTCATAGAGACAATGATCTAAGTGACTATCTTGTACTTTGAAACCCAGTAGTCACTCCAAATGTAACGCTAACTTCTTGGATCGCGTTCCCTAATACGTGTCGCCCAGTATCTTCTAAGCCCCATGAATGTCAGCTATGACTTATCACTTGGGCCTCAAACATAATCATTCTTAATTCTTTCTCGCTGTTAAATTGGCCAGAGAATTCTGTGGCCTTTCCTTCCTAGTTGCAGACAAAATGGTCAGCAGTTTTGAGCACTTACATCTTTACTACTCTAGGCCGCACCACTATGATGCTGTCATCTAGATTATTCCAACAGTCTCTTAATGGGTTTTGGTTTTCCTCCTCTTCCTCAGCATTTAGATTTCCCACACAAGAACAAGACCGATTACTCCAAAACTTAAGATATGTATGTATTTCCCCCAATCCAATGCAGACACTCCTACTACCAACTCTTTCATAGTGATGCATCACAGTCATCGCCTAGGAAATCCCAAGTCCTAACGCAGCCTCGGAATGCTATGTGGTCTGTTTCATTTCTATGCTCCAGCCCCATTTTTACAGCTCTTTTCCTCCCTCAAATATGCCAATCACATCCTCCTTCGGGGACTCTGTACTTGCTCTCTCTCCTGCCTCAAATACTATTCTCCTAGAAAATCATGGCTTCAGCTCGCTTCTTAAATGTTACCTCATAGAAAGTCTTCCTAAAACATCTTGTCTAAAATTCTGCATACACTTAATTATATTTCATGGTTGCATTTGCCACTCTTTGGTCCACTGGAACATTTATGGGTATGCTGTCTTCACCATTACAGTATATACTCCAAGGGGGCAAGGCTCTGTCTCCTGATGAAGCTCTGACCTGAGAAGAGTAATAGCTATGTGGTAGAAACTCAAAAATGATATTTTGGATAGGTGAAAGGCTATTTAGTTTTTAACTTTCAATACTATGAGCTAGTCTTGAAACAAAGAGTTGGCTTCAGAGCAAGTGAACATTCTACGTATGTTCTCTCAGAAATGCCAAGGGTTTTCTAATCAATAAACTTGCAATTTAGTAAAAGAAAAGCATTGGCCCTCTTTTCACATCTGAAGAATGCCTCTGTCCAATGCAACAGGGCATGTGTGCAAGCAGTAGAATTAATACATCTGATTCTGATGGAAATGCGATTGAGTCTTTTAATATTTCAGAGGGATTGATTAGAAGCGGTAGCAGGGCACTATCTAGTTGAAAGATAGTTTAGATTGGTTTAACTGGACTTAGTGTCACATTGGAACTACTGAACGTATTGAATACGCACACTTGTGGCTTAGCAAGCTTACTGTGGGGTAATAACTCAAAATGTCACTCTCTTTTATATAGAGTGATGCTTTAAGAAGATAAAAGTGATCATGTTTCTTTAAGCCCATAAATCCTCCTTGGGAGGCGGGAGAAGGGTACATAAGAGAGAGAGGTGGTGAGAAAGAAAGGGGAGATACCAGCTTCTCTTATAACCTAGTTCCAGCCTACAGCACAGCTCACCTAAACACCAAGGAACCTTCGTGCCTGTTTATTCATACTGCTCCCTGGGTGAGATGGTCCCACATCAATTCTTTTCCCAGACTTCCATTCTTTCCCTGCTGCAGTCCCTCTGGGCTTCACATCTGGCCTCTATCAGATGCTTTTCTAGGGCCCAGTCTTTTCTTTGTAAAATCTGATCAAACAAATCTTATTAGATTTCCATAAATATGAAGCTAGATCAGATCAGATAAATGTCTGCACAATGTCTCAGACGTCTTTAAACCTACCCCATCCTATTCATGAAGCCTCGAGTAATTGCTTGAAGCTTATCCTGTCAACTCCTATGATTCCTTGAATGTAGTCTTGTGCATCCACCACATTATGCCATTTTGAGTAACCGTAATCTATACCTTACTGGATCAAAATCCTTGGCAGAAAACATATGCCCAAACAGCATCTCAAAAAGCAATGTGCACAGAACAAAAATGACATGGAAGTGGAATTTTACTTCTAAATTTCAACAGGCTCAAAAGATGCTCAGTATGTTATGACTAATATTTTTATATTATTTTAGTAGCTTTTTATTGTTTTTTACCTCTTTTTTTTAAGTTAAGTGTCCCATTTGAACTTTAAAATAATTCTATGAAACACAAGAATTATTAAAAGTTCCATTTACAGGTGAAATCAATTGTAATTTGTGGGGCTTAAATGATACCCCCAGAATTTCACAGTGAGTTGCCAGCATCAGTCTACACTGAAGTGTTCTAGACTACTTCCTGGATAACAAGGCCTTGTTAGGTGCTGCTGATATACTTTTAAGTGGGATGAACTGGCTCCTTCCTTTACAAAGTTTTTTTATATGTCAGTCATTCACAACTGGGAGCAAATTGTATCCCTGTGGACATTTCACAATGTTTGGAGACATTTTGGATTTTCAGAGCATTGTGATCTGAACCTCCTACGACACACAGGAGAGGCCCTAAGAGAGTGCATTGTCTTGGCTTGATTATCTGTATTGTCTACATTGGCCATACTTGAGAAACAGTGAAAGGCCCATAGGAAAGACCACTGATCATCCACAGAGAGAAGTCTGGAATTATGGGTAAGACTTGAATACTAGGCTGGAATGTATGAACTTCAGTCTATAGGTAAGATTGGCAAACTATAGCCAGTGTATCAAATTCAGAATAATCTAAGGATGGGTTTTTTTTTGGGAAGGTATGTGTACCTATTTGGTTCTGCAATGGCAGAGAAAAGGAATTACCACAGAAACAACGTAGGTCCTAGAGCTAAAAACTTTGGTTCTCAACTGTGGGTCCTATAGCCTGCATACCAGGTATTTTCATTATGATTTAGAGTGGTAGAAAAATTACAATTATGAAGTAACAATATAATCGTTTTATGGTTGGGGGGGTCACCACAACATGAGGAACTATGTTAATGGGTCGCAGCATTAGGAAGTTTGAGAACCAATAGTCTAAGTTCTCGTCTGATGCTTAAGTTCAGGTAAGCAGGGCATCCTAAAGGGAAGTAGCTAAGGGCACTAAGATGACTGACAGTGTAAAACGATTCATCCAAATGTCAGACTACATAGCAGAAATGGGAAGCAACAGGAAGTGCTATTATATGCAATGGCTTCCGAGCCTTGGTGAGAGAGAGACCAAAGTATAAGTCAATGGTGAGTCTAGCTGATTCCTTGACGAAATAGCATCCCTATGAATAGAAATAGACAGATCAGAAAACGGGAAACATTGAGCTCGCTTTTGCATACAATAAACTTAAGGCAATTGTGGATCTTCAAAGATGAAATACCCAGAGGAGTCATGTGGGTTTGGAATGAGGGACTTGACGTCTACGAATCATAGTTTGTTAAATTACCTGAAAGTTTTCTGGGTCAGTGGTCAGATGTTTATGATATAGAAAGCATCAGTAAATACAGTCAGAGAGCATTGGAGCCATTATGCTGGAGATGAAGCCAACAGAGGTTGCAAAGATCTCTGACAGAAACATTTGACCTGTTAAATGAGATGGCTTTCTGAAGGATGCCTGGTTATAGACACCAGATGTTGTCTGCTATGATATATTGCCATGGCTGATATTGGCATAGCAATAAATGACTTTAAATGTCAAGGCAAAGTTTCTTTCTAATCTACATATGTATACAATTGCTCATTTCCACCCCTTAAGGTGAATGCTGGGTAATGTCTCTCCTTGATCTTAGATAGCTGGTACCCTGTTGACTTTCCTTGCAGCCTTGATTGTCTTAAGTCAAATGTACAACATTATCCTCACTATAAAAGGGAAGCAAGTGATGAATCTAGATGTTCTTCTAAGATTCTTTTTTTTTTTTTTAAAGTTGGCTTTGGCTGCTGCTGGAGATCTTAATCCGTGGCTTTTGGGACCATGCTTCAACCTTACTGTGTGTATAAGGATACTTCAGAGGCACAACCAACATACTTGCAAAGGATCTCAGTCTCAGGTGAATATTCTGATGTTGCCAGGGAGGAAATTGTAACATTCTTTCTGAACAGGGGCTCACCAGCTTTCCTTTCATCTTGGCCATGAAAAGTATGTAGCTTCAGCAAGCTTGTGAATACTGTGGTCTAGAAATAAGGCCTCCAAAAGATTCTAGAGTAACTGAAAATACTTCCTCCCCATTCTATGTCATACTGCTTTTGTTTGGAGATCCCAACTTTGAAAGAGCATCCCTGTGTGCCTTTGTCTGTAGAATGGGGAAGGCTGCTGTCAGCATAGCACTCCTCATAGGACTGGTTTATGCTTCTTACCCTCTGTGCAAAGCCCAGGTTGGAAATTACGCATTACAGAATTGAGAAGTAGAGTTCCAACGCTATGCTTTGGCAGAAAACTCAGATTCGCCCAGTTCAAGTTCAATGTGTTCACTTGCAGTGAAGTGATTAAGCCCTGAAGAGAACCTGCCAGGCCTCTCTTCTCAGACTGAAAGTTTTAATGGTGCAGGGTCACTAGATTTGTACCTTAATTGGGCTTGAGTCAGACCAGGATAGGTTAAGGCATAGCTGATGTGGATTATTGAATTTTAAAAGAGGAAATTAAATAATAATAGGAAGGTTATTTCCTTTCCAAATCCTTTTCAGTTATTCTTGCTGCTTTAAGGAGAAGGACCCAGCTAGTTTTTCATATGTCTATATTACTCACTAAATGCCACTTTATAGAGAGAACAGACCAATCTTTCCTACTGTTTACTAAACCATGAGTCTATTTTATTTTTCATAATGTATTTTTTAATCATATAAATGTATGATACATTGTTTCTAGTTTACAACAGTGATGGGAAAGCTTCATTTTTGAAACATAAGGACATTTAGGCAAGAATGTAAATCTGCTACAATATGAAATACAAACGTAGACGAGTCTTAAGCCATGATGATGCGACTGGTCAAGGCCTTCAGTGCCACTGTCATTGTTATTAGTAAGATGGTTTATTAAAGTGAGCCAGGACTATTCAGAAAAGAGCCATAGAAGCTCGCCTTGTGCATCATCAGCCTCTTATTCATATATGTTTTAGTTATTACAACTCATAAATCATAGGCTGTTCTATTTGGCACTCATTCAAGAGAAGGCCATAAAAAAAAATACACAAACAAACAAACAAAAAAAAGCCATGGAGTAGAATAAGGCAAAGTAAAACAAATATTGTAAACAAAAGGAGGTAAGAAAGGAGAGAAGATAAACACCCAGCCTTTCAGTCAGACGGGAACTGCCTTTAGGTCTACTATACATGCTTACCGCTGTAAACATCAATATAAAATAAGGTATGTATGGAAATGAAAATAATGCCCTGAAAATAACTATATAAAGAGGAAGCTACTTTGTTCTAATAATAGCTAATTTGATTTTAGGGCTATCTCATGAAGGCAATAGAAAGGAAATTTGTCAGCTTAAAATGAATATTTATTGACCAACGGGCAAAATGTTTATGTTAAAATCATATCCCTACAATAAACCTCTTAAATATATTTCATTATTTAAATTTAGTTATCATGGGATCAGCTGTAGAAGTGGGCTCAGTAGCTGCCAGTTCAAATGTCTCCAGATTATCATCCTAAAAAAGGAAATATGGAGGCTGCCTTTTCAAATTCCTCCTTAAAAGCATGGCATTTCTTTTATAAGATTAGGGCTTGGTGTATAATTTAACTGGTATGAATTCTGAGAGATAAGGATTAGTCATCGGAGCTTAACCAGCTAGTTATTAAGGAATTTCCCAAGATTCATAAATATATTTATGTAGGGTTATTTTTTTCAGGAATATGACAGGGAAAAATTCTTCTCAAAAGATGAAGAAAATATTAGCATGCATACACTTGACCAGTTATTACCACACTATCCTGTTTAGTAATGTCAAACTATACTGATATAGATACATATAAACTGTGAGTGCACGCACACTCTTAGTGACAAAGTCCATAGGAATGGTTAATCATTGAGACTGAAACATTTTCCCACTATGGAAATCCAATACAGTATCGCCAAGTCTCCCAGGCTTAGGGTGTGGATCCCTCGGGATATTCAGTGTAAGAAGGGCAGCAATGGCCTATCTGGTCTTCAATTGCTCAAACCACAAATATTTACAGACCACCAATAGGTAGCACCTATTTTTCACAACAGATGTAAAGACTAATGCATACTGAAGTTCAACCTTTTAGGATCCACCCAGCTATATAAACTATGCTCAGAGGTATAGCAGAAGTCATGGCGAAAAGAGACAAATGACACCACACTGTGTCTGAGGATTCAAGGAAATCCTCAGCAGGTAAAAGAAGGGAGCTATGGCCCAGTCTGCATTTTCCCATGAAAACCCAAGGTCTGCAAACAGCCAAATCTCTTTACTTTTTTTCTTCTCAATAAAGCTTGCATTTTACTTAAATTAAACCAATTAACAGCAGTCTTATAATAAAACGTTTTAAAGAAAAACAATAACATTTGTTTTGGGGCTAAGAGGTATTTTTAATTAAAAAAAAAAGACATCAAAGGATGCTCTGTAATAGCAGGGGGATGGAAGGAATTGTTGTGAGGTAGGGTGGACCTTAGTCTTCCTATCTGGCCACACAGTCACACGCAGTCAGACTGTGAGTCAGGCCAGATCTGGTTACCAAGCAGTTTGCAGCTCTGTTGCTTAGTAACTTGAGTCTGTGGACCATCCTTCCCAGCTGGCTCTTTGGGAACCAGGGAACCAAACCTTAATAGATTTCTGACTTGATCTTTCTCCCCAGACCTTAAGCTTTTTATGCTTTCTTTCTCTGAATCATTCAAAATAAAATTATTCTGATTGGCGTTGTGTTTAAGCTGCTGTTATTTAAAAACCACTGTGAATCAGAAGATCCTCCATCGATCCTGGCGTCCTTCTTTACTTCTGGCTACATTTGTTTTTTTGTTTGGGGTATTTTTTTTTTCTTCCAGAAATAAAAGATGACAACTTTCCTACAAACCACACCTATAACAAATAAAGTCAGATGCCTTTCTATTAACTCACTGCCATTCTATAGAATCCTTACCTCTGTAATAGTCTCAGTAGACATGTAGGGAAAGGAAAGAAATGTGAGTGGAATTTGACAGTCTGAAGAGTGGTAATATCAGGAGAAGTAAATGGTGAAGAGGCATTGGTGGACGCCACTGCATGAGGGTAGCTCTGTGATATCTGCCTATGCCTCAGCATCTAAGGTGAGTGCACAAACCATAGCAAGAGTGTGGGGGTCAAAAAACTACCTTGACATAGATTTCTGGGATAGAACTCAGGGTACCATGCCTGGACATAGCCACTGGCTCTGGGACTTGCTCTTCATATCTTAAAATGTAGTTTGTTATCAATTTATAGATTTTAGTGATTTTATAGATTTTTTTTACCTTGTAAATACCATGTATCTTTGCAGCCATAAGACTTCTGAATTAGGGAAACTATTACTTGAGAGGTTGAATGACCAAGGTCATCAGGTGGCCAGCAAGCCTGGAAATGCTAAGCTCCCACTCTACTAAGTCAGCCATGGCTTTAAAAACACGAATTTCTTCTCCAAAGTAAAGCAATTTGTAAAATCCTGCTTCTCTTTTCCCAATGGCGGATTAACTTCGTCCTGAGGCAGCTACTCTAGGAAAAAATATGGATAGCTTTTCGCCTAAGAACAAAATTTACAAAGTGGCAACATTCATCTAGTCACCTGAAGTCCCAGGAACTAAACTTTTTTTTTAATTTGCAAAGAATAAATTAAAAAAGTAAACCTATAATTTACATTGTTCAAATGATCTTTTTAAAAAATTTTCTCCTCAGTTATTCGGCCTTGTGTTTTCAAGCCTATGCTTTGGTTGGATGGCGTACTCATCATGACTGCAACAGCTTCAGCTGGTTAAAAACAGGCTCCGCCATTCAGATAAATAGTTATGGTCACAGGAAGTACATAGGGGTCGTAAGAGCTGGCTCCATCGGTCCTTATTTTCTCTCTCAATAAATAATTGTCACCTTTTGATTTTTGTAATGCAGCAAATATTCTGGGTCACTTACTGTGTCCTACAAGAGAAGTGTCCTTCTGAAGTCTTCCGGTTTTAATGAAAGCTAATAAGAGCTTTCATGCTCACTTCAAAAGCTAAAGACACTAAGAAAACAGCAGGGTCACAGCTGACGTCTGAGATGTCGGCCGCTTCAAACATGGTCACTTGAAACATGGCCAAGGTGTTTAATAGGTTCCCTCTATGGTTTTCCTTAGACATCCCAGACTAGTATCACTCTTCACCTGAAGTCCTCACACAAGCTCCTACGTGCAAGGAGAGCAACAATAATGCTAGTCTCTCCATATGTTGGGGGATGAGAGATAGGGAGAAGAGAGCAGGAGCCTGAGAGCTAAACACAAGAGGTAGAAAAAGAAAGTCCACAGTCTTCAAAAATAGTCATAGCTTTCAAAACCCTACTTATGTGTGTTTAGCCTCTACACTCTAAAAGAAACAGCATTTCCTTTAGAGGTGACAATTTCTTCCCTCTCTTGTGAATTGAATAGAATTCGTAGTATCTATCTCACTCTAGGAACTTCTGAACTTTCAGTTGCTGAAGGAAGAAGGATGACCGAGGAGTAAGTAGTCACGTTTAATCACGAGTAATTATATACCTAATGAAGAAACTATATGAATAAATAAGTATGGCTGTGTCATCTACTCCTTACAAAGCTTCGGTGGTTGACAAAAGCCTTTGAAAGAGGCACGTCAATGAGTCAAATCCTAATGCTAATGTGCTTTATTATTTCAAGCTGTTGTAAGTATTTCTTCCTTTGAACATGTTTTAATTAAAGACACATGTGTATACACGGAGCTTATAAAGGTAAGGCCTTTGCTCTCCTGTCACTGCTGTGCACTCTATAACATCTCCTTTCACTTGTGTGTGTGTGTGTGTGTGTGTGTGTGTGTGTAACACACCATCTAGTCCTCAACTGGGAAGGAAAATCTCCATCGCATTATTCATCTTAGAAAATCTTTACTTAGTTTTTGACATATATAAATTTAAGAAACAGCTTTTGAGAGCTACATACACAGGGGATTCTGGGTGTTGTCCCTAGCACTGTGAGGTAGGGAGACCATAAGCAAATACTGATGAAGTGATGACATTTAAAAACTCTCAATGGTGGATATCTGGGTTTATACTGCATGCAGAGGAAAATGTCCTAACTTAAAAGTGGGCATAATTACTATTAAGCACCATCTGAACAGAATGAGAAATGAGCTGGATGTGGCCGGACAAGCCTTTAACCCTAACTCAGGGGGTTAGAATCAGAAAGATTGAAAGTTGTAGACCAAACTGGGCTAGGTAGTGAGTTCTAGGCCAGACTTGGTTGCATAACATGACTCTGTCTCAAAAATAAAAAACAAAACAAAACAAAACCCACAGAAATTGAAAAAGAAAGAGCACAGGTTTTGTAACTTAATCATGGCTGAACACTGACTTTTAAGGTCCCCAGTACAGGAATCAGCAGTTCTTTTCCTTCATGGGCCCTACTTGGGCCTAACATAAGGGAAATGTGCTAAAACTAAGTGAGAAAAAAACCCCAAAACTATGAACACAATTTCCTGACTGGTTACTCTGAAATAAACTGACACTGGGTGTTTGGTTGTCTTTATTGGGAATTCCATAGACGTGGCATTCCTGATGATGTCATAGGAAACTCCCTACTAAGATGAAATCAGAATCCTACGTACAGTCAGGGAACGGAATATAGTATATGTTAAGTTCAATCTGTGAAACAGTGGAGGCAAGCATGGATGTGTGAAAGTTGTAGCCCTCACACACAGGCAGTCCAGGAAATTGCCGCTGATGTTTCAAGATACGATTATTACCAGCAATTGTTGAGAGAGTGGGAAAAGTAAACTGCTACAGAAATCTAAATAGGGCAAGATTACTTTTCGTTGGGAAGCTCTCAGAGAGCAAAGACTTAAGAGATGTGTGAAAGGGGAGGGTCCCCCTCCCCTCCCCCCCCAGCAATAATACTCTTCTTCATCTCTTCTCCCATGGTTTAAAAAATAAATTACTCTCACTCACTAAATATTAAGACAAATTTAATTCACTCTATGGACAAACAAGTGACAAGTTATAGCCATCTAGAAATATAAACATCATCCTGAATGTGATGCAGACCAAAGCTATGAGTAGGATTTAGTGCATGGAATAAAAATAATAGTAACCATGCTTACTAAGCATCTCTCCCCATGAAATGCACTCTAAGTTACACATAATTATCATAGAGAAAACCAGAGCTCTGGGTGCTATGCCTGGGAAATTGGGAAGCAGGGAGATCAAAGTATATGTTAAGCAAGTTATCAAAAATTCAACTGCAAGGATCCTTTCGCCGCCTGGTTTCTAACAGCTTAGCTGCTGCCTGTTTAAGTCTCATAGTCCTCGGGCCTTTGGTCAACTGTGTAAGCTGCATTTTAAATGGACAGGAAAAGCAAATGAAGATGTGCTTGGTAAACACAGGAAACAGGTAGGTGAAATGGGGTGCGTAGGGAACTAAAGAGGAGACCTTTTAAAAGGTACAAGAGGTCTAAAATGTTGATCAGTCACTCTAGCTATGAGATATTTATTGAGTATTCACTATTGGCCAGTCATGACATGAAGTATGGATGTTTCAAGATGAGTAGAACAGAACCCTGGCTCTCTGGTGGGTTAATCAATGGCCCTTGTGTTGAATATAGAAGGTTAAAAAAAGAAGAAGAAAGAAAGAAAAAAGGAAGAAGAAAAAAAAAAAAAAAAAACGAACACCTAACATTCAAGCTGAAGGCATCCTACACTGATTGGCAGGTATAAGGAAGGTCTACTGTTGGAGACTGGTTCTAATGTTTTGATTCAATGGGAAATCTGTGTGTCCAAATGCTAAAGGTCCTTGTCCCCAATTAGATTTTGATTGACCAATAAAGATGTCAGTGGTCAATGACTGGGCAAAGGGAGACAGGCTGGGATCTTTAGAGTTGGGCAGGCTAGGACACAGGGGGAGAGGAGGTTTGGCAGGAAGTGGTGGGAGATGGTTGGATATAAGAGCTGCAGGAAACAGAGCCAAGCAGCCATGGGAGATTTCACTGGCCACTTCCCCATTGGGCCTGGGGTAGCAGCAGGAGGTTTAGGAGTGCACAGTCTTAGATTTAGCCCAGGCATTTTAAAATTAACTGGTGTATGTGTTTGTGTGTGTGTGTGTGTGTGTGTGTGTGTGTGTATGTGTGTGTGTGCTCCATTCATGGCCAGGTGGTTGGAAGCTCAAGACCAGCCCAGGAACATAAAGCAGTGTAGACCAAACTCACTTCTAACGTCTACTTCTGGTCAAGTTCTTTCCATTCAACAAACCTAACAAACGTATTGTTTTGATATGATCCTTACTTCAGAGGTTTACAAGAGCCCCAAAATTAGATGTGAGTGCAGAGCTGAGTTCTAGAGCAAACAAGCCTCCGTGTTCTGTGTGCTTCTGGACTTGCCTTGTAAGCACTCACTCCTGCCATCCTTCATGTTCTTTATCCTTATTCAGCATTGGTTGACAACCTTGAGAAATCTGTCTTGAGCAAGAGAACCACAAGATGGTAGGATCCCATGCCCCTTCATCATTTGAAAGCAACCTGCCCTCTACCAGAATCAAAAAGGCTGAAGTGAGTAAATGCTACACACTGAGTCAATGCACTGAGACTGGGAGGCGGTTTTATAGAGCAACAAGCTCTACAACAGAAACACATGCCTTCCAACCATATTTTTTTTTCAATTACAATGTAAACTACTTAGAACCAAGAAAAAATGCTTGTTCAACTTCCTAACCATTACACATAAGATATAAACATCCAAGTTAAGTGCATACTGTTTATACATGCATTAAGTGGACAGGATACCACCAGTAGGGGCCAACATTCCGAGGCAGGACCATACGAAGCATTTGGAAGTAGGAAGTCTGACTACAGTTACATACCCATTACATTTGTGTGTGTGCATGCCTGCGTTACACCCTTAAAATGCTGTAGCGTATACTTAAACAACACATGCTCATAAATAAAATTATGAATGAATAATTGAAAAGAAATTCTGCCTTGTGCTTAGTGCAAAGCCTGAAGCTCAGATGACATGGTTGACTGCAGATACCTGTGGCATGGCTGAAAGCCTTGGGCTCCACTGAAACAAAATGAAAACATTGAGGTGCTATTTGCACCTCCCAGAGTTTCCTGAGGGAAACTCTTTCCTCTTAAGTTAATTAAGGATCAATAGCATCTATATCTTTTCCATTTCCCTGGCTTTTTTTTAATGCCACCTGATCTGACTGAGAGCGGATAGGCCAGAAAGGAATACTAGTAGAAACCATGTGCTTGGAGGCTTTCCAGACAGCATCAGAAAAGGAAGTGCAGTGGATTTCAGAAGAAAGCCTGTTTTCATGAGATTTCCTGCCTTCCGTATACCCAACATGTCCAAAAAGCTCCAATAACCTTCAGATGAACTCTAGGCTGCTTCACGTAGTCTGAGATCAAGCGGTGAGTGAAGCCTACCCTGTCAGCAATGCAGACAATCTTAGGGAATATAATTCTAAAGCGCACAGAGGCTGCCCAAAGGCTGGTTCTGTTTCTATGAGACCTTTAACTGGCTTTCCTGCCTGGTCCTTAGTGCATGGTCTTGAGCCAACCCCTTCCTTCCCAGCATCATACACTGTTTGTCCTGCCTCTCTCTCATCCACTGCTTACTGTTGACAAATTATCCAACGACATCTTCCTCAGAGGAACACTCATCATTTTCCAGATCCAAAATAAATAAATAAATAAATAAATAAAAAATTAACACTGAAAAATCCAACATTTGCCTTATCCCTTGTATGACTACTAGGTGCCATGGAACTGAATCTTTGCCATCTAGTTAAAAATCTAGAAGACAACAGGTTCTCCTACTTAGTCAGCCGTTTAGCTATTGAAAATGAACACTCTGGGGTTGGCTGTGTCTTTGAGTGTGACATGCCTTTTATCTGTGCTGTCACTGAATACAAGCTTGTCACTCAGATCGGGCTCCCCTTGTGACTGCGTCCTTCCTTGCATCATCTTTCTGTTTTGCTTTGTTTTTATTTTTTTCAACTCAGACCCACTGGCTAAGTTAAGAAAACTCTGTAGAAATTATAGAGTTAGTTCCCCATCTCACACACTTCCTCTCTTTTTGTTATGTAAAATATGTCATACTTTACATTCATTTTTATCCAAATGTAGACATAGTACGTGTATAATGCCTTGGAGTGGCTAAAGTTAACTAGCCCTGTACCACAGACCTCAGAAGAGGAACCTGCAGACACAAGACTTAAACTGCCTATTCTTAGGCAGAAACTCCGAGGAAGGTGCCCCATGGCTTCAGTTCAATATTTGATATTTTCAAGAGCAAGAAAATATTGAAAGTCCTCCAGAAAAAACAAAACAAAACAAAACAAACAAAACATGGAAGCAAGTGCATAAAATAACCTCACCCATTATAAAGATGATAAAATATTCATGAAGGAAATATAAGTGCAAAACATTCAAAGCATTCAAATTCAAGAAAAACAAGATCAGAGTAACAAGGGGTTGCCCATCACTTCCTGCGGGCTTCCTAATCCCTTTCCTCTTCCCTGAAAAGGCACGATGAAAATTATCAACACAATAAAGCTGGAGGCAGTTTGGGGGGCGGGGGGGAGGGGCTCATCTGTACACACTACTGTGAGCATCTCTGTTTGCACGGAGTATCACTCAGGAGACGCTAAGTGTGAGGAGCCTCCCCTCTGTTCTGGTCCAATTAGGAGAACCTGGTAGGGATATTAGCATAAGAAATCAAAGAAACGCCACTACTTAGGTATGGGAGCAAACCTACATTCCTTTTGGACATCTGGAATCCAATTTTCTTGTAGGAACTTGCAATAGAGACTGAGCTCTTAGAACCACCCACCTCAACCACTCCTATTACCTATCTCTAGGATTCCTGCCCTGACTTGGGCATCGGTGGGACATACTATGGAGGTAGATTACTTCCGATAAATCACAGGAGTGGAATAGAGATCTTCCTCCCCACCCCCAAGGCTGCAGGAGGAGCAAAAATCACTGAACCATACGGTATGGCTAACATTTCAGGGGTCGGTGCAGACCTTACCATGTATGTGCCACTGTGAAGCGGCGCTGTTTGGGGATGTTGCTACTCAGAAGCATCCTGCGCAGGAGCCTGGGGGAATTCCTGGGAGAAATCACCGGGGAGAGCTTGGGAGAAACGGATTTCCTCGCTGTCTTTGACTTTTCGTGCTGCAACAGGTTTTCCCGCAGGGATTTCACAAGATCCTCATTGAGCCATGGGTTTGGAACATGCGGATTATCCACTTCAGGGACTGTAAGGGTGTCCGGGCTTGTCGTCTGCTGAGCCATTTTCCTGGTCAACTTTGTACAGTTGGCCACAATCCAGGGCAACGTGGTTGCCTGGCCTGTTTCCAGTGAGTCCCTTGATCCGGAGTCTGAGGAATGTCCAGGGAAACAGGTCGGATCCAGCTGCTGTTAGTTCATTCCGCCCCTGCCTCAGTCTCTCGGTGCAGGCTGCTGGGTGTAGACCAGGCGAGCACACTCCCCCGCCGAAGCCTGTTCAACGTCACCCTCCTCCCCCAGCCCCAGCCAAAGATCACTTGACGAGCAGAGCTCGGGAGGCTCGGGAACATGGAGGGAAGCCACCGCGCTAGCTCGGCTTTTGTCAGCCTGCAGAGCAGCCTGTTAAACTATCGGAACTAATGCGGCGCAGCTGCTCCAGTGACTCCTGCTTATGTACATAAAAAGTCCTGGGGGGAGGGCTTAACCATCAGACGCCTGCTACTCCTCTGTTTGGCCTGCCTTTCCATTTGCTTATTCCTGAATGTAAAGGAAAGAAAAACTTGGAACTTGACCTTCCTCTCAGGCAGGCAGGGGCTATTTATCTCCCTATGGTCTACATTCATAAAAGAAAATTACTAGTGCTTTAGTTTTTTCTTTTTTTTTCTTTTCTTTTCTTTTCTTTTCTTTTCTTTTCTTTTCTTTTCTTTTCTTTCCTTTCCTTTCCTTTCCTTTCCTTTTCTTTCCTTCCTTCCTTCCTTCCTTCCTTCCTTCCTTCCTTCCTTCCTTCTTCCTTCCTTCCTTCCTTCCTTCCTTTTCTTTCTTAATTCTTTTTTTTCCCCCTTTAATAAGGGAAGAATAAATATCCAGTAGCTAGACAAGAAGGAATGGTTCCCTGCTTCTAAATTCAGTCTGATGTATCCTATGAGACAAATCATAAGCGAATACTCCCCCCTCCAGAGACAAACCAAAGGTTTCAAAACGTTACACAGGAAGGACGTGAACAGAGACTGTTGGCTTTTACAACCTTGTTAATTATGGTTCTTTCAAAGCACCAAGCAACACTATTCAGACCCACAAACTTGTTTGTAATCTCTTTGTAGTTAAACTTGCCTCCTCCTGCAAGGAACTGGTTATTTTCACAGAAATAGTTAAAAAAAAAAAAAAAAGAAAGAAGTAAGGTTTCAATTGTTACATTATGTTATGTTTAATTGATATTCAGCCACGAGAGGGTAAAATAAATCAAGCCTTTCATAATTTCTTTTAAAAGAATATTTCAATTTGTGGAAAATATAGCTTCAATAAACTTATTTAGAGAAGATTTAAAATAAAGAAAAGAAAGTATTTTCTTACCGGAAGGGAGTAAATTAAAATGAAGAAAATGTTAATACAAGGAAGCAAGCAATAAAACCTGATTAACTCTCTGTGTTGTGTGGCTCCTGGAATGGTGGGAAAGAGCAGGAGTCTGGCACAGGGCTATCTCTAGCACCCTGGTGACTTTTGGGGGATCTCAGATTATTTTACACTTGAAAAAACAATACCTCTTTGAGGAGCTACAAAATACCTCCAGCCCCCTCCCCCCAAATGGAGGGTTAAATAATTAGATACAATGTTTGGGAATGGGGGGCTGTGAGGCGGTATGAAACAGTTCTATAGTCTCTGTTAACTGTAAGTGTCCATACTTCTCCCCAGCCTTGTTGCCCCTTAAAAGTAAAGTCTTTGACTTTCAAATGTTATAGATACGGAAAAGATGCTCTGAAGTTCTGTTCAGCAAAACCTAAGATCAGCTACTCCACCAATCTCTCCTGTAACAATTCACCTCCACCCATCTTGCCTGTAACAATTCACTAGGACACACATTCCATGGTTTAATTTGAATACTTCATCCAAAGATTGAAATTTGAAGAATTAAGTTTTGTTTTGTTTTGTTTTACTTAATTCACCCCTAGAAACACTGCTATGGATATAAAAGGTTTTCACAATCTGCAACATTAAATGACAACATTTCTCAGTGAAATAAAAATCAAACATCTATGCATATTAATTCTACTTACATGTGCTGCAGGTGACTATAATAATTATTTTGAAAGTATACATACACACATGCATATATATGTATATATATGTGTGTGTGTGTGTATAACTATATACATATATAGTTATTTATATAAAGTAAGATGGGAAGCAAAAAAAATCTACATCTAGAGTTATATAAAATGGCTGTATAGCTGTACAGTGCTTGCCCTCAAGAAATTTACTTTAATTTAAATTAAAAAAAAAAACAATGCTTAGAAAATTACACCAGAATACTCAGAAAACCATCTCATCAGATACAGAAAAATATGCTGAAAACCATGTGCATGTGTGATGAAGAAAACCCTAAAGACACAAAAGTATGAGGTCCTAAAGTTATTATAAAATCCATTATGGTCCATAACCTACTAGCTGGCCCTAAACCTGTGCACACACTGTGTGCATATGAATGAAGGATAGCTTGACACTGCCCTTGCCCTCAGGGAGTTTAATTCTAAGGACAGATAGCAAGGGCAACACTTTTTACAGAAAAAGGACTAGACAAAATACTAGGGCTAGTTCTAAGTAGATAGTTTGAGCTGAGTGACCAAATGAAGACCTATTACCAGCAATCATGGGCTCTGTTGGCAAAATCACTACATTGAGGCACACCTAGATCCTGGTTCTTGCTTTCAGTGACCCCAAATAAGGCTGTTAAGAAAAGTAAATTATTTGAACTGTGGTCTTCTTCTAAATGGCCCTTCGTGGCCATGCATAAGGACAGGGCTCACTGTTGAGTATCACAATTTAGCTAAACTAGAAGAGAAATTGCCTATTGGAACCTCACCAAGCCTTGTGGTTAGACATGGACCAAGCCTGGGGAAGGTTGTTGGCCAATCTCCACTGCCCTGGAGCACCGTGGGTTGGGGGGTGGTTTGGTTCTTGGGTAGCTGCAGGACTGAGGGTATCTTCAAAGACCAATTGCTGTCCTTAGGTGCACCTGCGAGTCACCCCTACTCCTTCGAATTCTCCAAACGATGCATTATGTGCTACTTTCTAGAAATAAAAACTTAATTCTGTTTTGAGAATTCTCTGCTACTCTCTTGGATCTACTAGGAAAACCCCACTGCGTGGTGAAACCGCACTTAAAAATCACTGCCTTAGGAAAAGCAAATCGTTTACTGAGTAGCATTTGGACAAAATGGTGATGTTCTGCATAATAATGTTGGGGTCAGAGAGCGCTCTTCCAACAAGAGCACTCAGCAACCTACCTTTTACATGGAATCTCTTAAAAATTAGCTCTAGGGAACTTGTCTGAAAATACTATACTCACTATAAGAGCCAAACAAGGCCTTAGATTTCAGCAAGTGGAAATTTGAGCATAGGTGAAATCCTTAAATGACATCACTAGCACCCATGCTTGGAACAGCAGATAGCATTTATCTTTCCTAGTCACCTCTTGGTAAATCTTCAAAAAAAAACTATTCTATATATTTAGGATACTTTCCAAAGCACTCCAAAATATGTTGCTTCATTAATTATTCACAAACTGTCACACAAAGAAGACACGATTTATGAAGGTTCTGGGACTTATTAAACGTGCCTGTCTGTATTCAGGTGAGTGCTGGGTTTCCCACGGTTGAAAGGAAACAATGATGTGGCCCATTCAAAAGAATGGACAAATTAAAATGATTTATACTTGACTAAATAGCATTGTTTGCTTGTCCCCAGTTTGTTTTAATTAGGTAAATACGCATTGAAGTGAGACTGCATTCAAATGGCCCACGGGATGTGCTCAGTGGAAATAGCCAGAATGGGTGAGGCTATGCTGAATAATAGTTGAGAGGGTGTGGGCTCTGTTTGCAATAGAAAAGCCTGATTTGAACCCTAGCTTCTGTGTTTTCTCTATTAGTTTGGTGACTTAGTCCTTTATTTGGAAAATAGGGTAGCAACCACATCTACATAAAAACCTTTGCAGAAAAATACATCAAGGATCCGGGGGAGGAGAGATGGCCTGGCTGGTAAAGTGCTGGCCACACAAATGTGAGGACCTGTGCTCAGATGTACAGCACTCACATGAAAACAAAAAGTAAATAAATGTCAATTATGGCAGTGTGCACAGGCAATCCTAACGCTGCAGAGGGAGAGACAGAGGAGTCCCTTGTGCTCACTGGCCTGCTACTCTTGCTGAGCCAGAGTGCTCTAGGTTAAAGTTCAATGAGAGACCCTGATTCAAAAAAACAAAGTGGAGAAAGATATGGGAACACAACAAATATCAATCTCCAGCATCCATACAAGCACACACACACACACACACACACACACGCACACGCACACGCACACACATACATACACACATGAGCACACACACACATACAGGAACCCAGGCATATAACACACACAGACACACATACACACAGGCATATACCATGCACACATGTACAAACATGCATACATACATGAACACACACAGTAAGGAAGTACTTAGTACAGAATGAGCATCCTATGAGTAGTCCATATAACTAAAATTTGTATTTAGTAGATATCAGTTACATGCCTAGAATTTTGCATTTTATTTTACTTAATTCTTACAGGCATCCCAGAGGACCACTATTATATGGCTAGGACCATGGGGCCAAAGGCCATTATCATTCAGCAGTGATATACTAGGGATTTAAATCTGTGCCTACGATGTAGTCTCTTATTTTGACTTTATACCACACTGTGTTGAAAAGAAAGCTGATCTGATATTTAAATTAATTATGGCTACTACTAGGGAAAATAATGGGCCCTTAAGTGCCCCGAATTCTTGTTCTAGTTAACAACAAATGTAACCTTGGCTGCACTCAGAACATACACTGTGACAAACCGTGGCTCCTGCCAAGTCAGGGAGTTCTTGTGGAGGCAGGGCAGCTCGAGGTGGAATTCCTGAGTGTTTTTTTTCCCCATCTATATAGCTATACTCCTTTAATGTGATGCCATTTTAATTAAAGCCCATAGTAGTTTTCCACTTTGCCAAATGCCATCTTAAACTTTCACCACAAATTTACTACATTCAGAGTTCATGTCACTACAAATTACTATGACACAATTATAATGTCGCTTTCTCTAAAAGCACAGCAGGACACTGTGGAGTGGAACTTTTAAAAGTGTTCAGCATCTAGGCTAGCTGGCAGAGATCTCTTTCTTTTTTCCTTCCTTCCTTCCTTCCTTCCTTCCTTCCTTCCTTCCTTCCTTCCTTCCTTCCTTCCTTCCTTCCTTCCTCTCTCCCTCCCTCCCTTCCTTCTTTCCTTGTCTATTTTATTTTGAGGCCAGAAGAGGACATCAGACCTCTAGGAACAGGAGTTGCAGGCAATTGTTAGGTGTCATGTGAGTGCTGAGAATGAACCCTGGCTCTCTCCAGAAGGGCAGCTAGTGCTCATCACAGCTGAGCCAAGCCTCTAACCTAAGTACCTTTCTCTCTCTCTCTCTCTCTCTCTCTCTCTCTCTCTCAGTTTCAGACTATACAGAACGAACTATGAGTCTACTCACCTAACACCTTCTGTCGCCCCATTCCTTCCCCTCTGAAACTTTTATTTTTCCCAGCTATTTCCCCAGTGGCTTCACCATAATGACATTAAAAATATCTATCTAAAAATAAATGGTATCTACAATCCTACCAATGAAGAAAGTAAATGTGAAATATCAAATTCATAATCAGAATGAGTAGTTTAACGGGATAAAAAGAATGTAGAAAGGCTAAACAGATAGAGAACGATGAATATGAAGCAGTACTTGAGCTAAAAGTTAAAACATTGCACATGGAAAGGCTAGCACCAGCCTGGACAAAGAAAGTGGTTTAAGGAGGGAAAGATGTTAGGTTTTAGACTCTACTAAATTTAAAAAGAAGGAAGGAAGGAAGGAAGGAAGGAAGGAAGGAAGGAAGGAAGGAAGGAAGGAAGGAGAGAGAGAGAGAGAGAGAGAGAGAGAGAGAGAGAAAGAAAGAAAGAAAGAAAGAAAGAAGGAAAGAAAGAAAGAAAGAAAGAAAGGAAAGAAGGAAGGAAGGAAGGAAAAGAAAGAAAGAAAGAAAGAAAGAAGAAAGAAAGAAAGAAAGAAAGAAAGAAAGAAAGAAAGAAAGAAAGAAAGAAAGAAAGAAAGAAAGAAAGAGGAAAAGAGAAAAGAGAAGAAAAGAACTTGGTAGTTGGGTAGGTAATGTATGGTGAGGTTTAAATGTGGCTAATCTGATAGCAACCTATTTTATAATTTGGAAAATGATGATTTTGAAGTCCATTCCTGTTCAGTGTAAATTTATGAAGTAGAAAGCAGTTAATGAGGCACTAACTGTTCAGATTTGCGCATTGGCTTTATCTGAGCACACAATGAAATAATGAAGTCAAATTGATTGGATATTTCTTAGTATAATCAATTATACATACCACTAATTAAGGCCCACCTAGTTAATCATCAGAGACCTGCTACCATTTTCAGGGTATTTACAAGTCGTTGATCAAGATGAATGCATGCGCTCACTTACGTTAGAGTTATATTTTTGCTATACAGTGCAGTCCTGGTTCATTTTAATGAAATGATCAAGCCTGTTGAATGTTCCCAGATTAATCTAAGTGTTAGATAAGTGTCACCTTGTTTAAAAGTTAACATTGTATAGAACACTGTCTCAACAACATTAAAGTGGCATGATTCATGATTCCTGCATGTCTGATGGAAAAACATCAATATAATTTAAATTAGTGTTGCTTTCTTTCCTCCTGAAACATCTACTTAAATAAGACTTTGAGGGATAACCACTCCTAGTTGCTAAAACAAACTCCAGAATGACCCTTCTAAATACTACTTAGACATGAAAAATAATGCTGGGTTTTGATGGTCCGAAAACCTATAACATTATCACATTTTATGATATCGGAGTTTTTACTCCCACAGTGGAAGGAATAATCAAGCATTTTAACTGGCAGATCTCAATGGTCCAATATCCCATATCAAACATCTAATATCTGAAGAGTATCCACCCTAGCCCACTGAATCACTGAAGAGGCCACGAGGCAGAAGTGCAAGAAGCATGAGTACACGTCAGCATGACCCTTCATCACTCAGTTTGGCCATCATTAGCACTCCAAGGAAGCAGACACTATGACTTACGTTCTGAGGTTAATAGAGCTAGTTATAAAAGAAAAGTTTTATCTCTTCCTCAAGGTCATGCACATCAAAACATCACCAAGTATCTTAGAGTCAAACCTAAGAGATCTACAAACTCCCCCTAATGGTTCCTTGTATCACAACATAGAAACTCTTGAGTCCACTTTGTCCTTAATGACAATGCATAAGAATAAGGAAATATTTATTGTCTTTCCTCATATCCATATATTACAGATCATTATGAAAATGAGCACAATCGATTGTGTACCCTAAGCTCAGAGGAATAGAATACAATCTATATTGAAATCCACTGAAAATCCCAACACCAATAAGCCCATTTTCTCATCTCTCCATCTCTGTTCACCCAACACACATCACATTACCAAGGAAATAGTTCTTAGGATCTTTTAAAAAGTTAGTGTAATATAATTTGTAAACTTCTCATGGTCTAAAGATAACATTTACCATAATCATTCTTCTTTTTGTGTCTGGTTCTTAAGAGATAAAATATTTCAATACAAATATCTATATTAAGTGACATATAATTGCAATTGGAATTATTCAACATATGCAAATAATAATCTTTGAAAGAGAGTCCATTTAAAGGATAGCAATTTTATACTTAATTATAGGGAGTCCTCTGGAATCTATTGTGTAGAGGGGACACTGACATAAGGCACTGTAAAAGCAGGGAATTATTCCCAATCCCACAATCTAATTCACTATGAACACCAACCCGTCATTTAATATCTCTCAGCCTACATATGCCAGTCTAAGGTCCTATTATTTTACTTAGATTTTAAAACCTCAAAAAGAGACGGTTTAGCCTGGTGTGGTGGTGCACACCTTTAGTCCTAGCACTCATGAAGCAGAGGCAGGTGGATCTGTGAGTTTGAGGCCAGTCTAGTCTGTAAGATGAGTCCAGGACAGGGGAACCCAGAGAAAGCCTATCTCAAAAACAAAAACAAAAACAAAAACAAACAAACCAAATATAGCATAGTGTTTAGTGTATGCATTCAATGAGTAAACTTGTGTGACTTGTGGATTACATCTCAATAGAGCTATTTTTTTTGAGGAATTATTTATTTATGTATATGAGTACACTGTGGCTGTCTTCAGACACACCAGAAGAGGGCATAGGATCCCATTATAGAAGGTTGTGGGCCTTCTATTTCCTCCTTTGAGTATATTGATGAAATGAGAAAAGACTATGCTGTAGTGCCTTTACTTGAGGATTGGATAGGGACCTTGTACACAGACAGACAGATAGCACAATGGTACAACACATGCCACTTGGTGTTTATGGATTTGACTGTGAGGGTTCTCTGAATCACTTACTGAACAACGTGTGGCCTAATGTGTTTGCGACATCTCCCCATGTAATCCAGGCAATTATGAGAGCTCTGGAGGGCCTGAGGGTTGCTATTGGACCAGGCAGAATGTTGTAGTATTACTTACAGGGTCTGTGTCACCCAGCTCAGAGATGTGTGTTGGAAAATTCACAACTCCATCCACATTGGCTCCCAGAATGCTCTCATATCATATTACCCACGAATCTACAATGATGATAAGGACACCTATATTCGTTACGAACTTGACTATATCTTGTAACTTTGTGTCTACTACAGCTGTTACACACCTTAAACTTGCTTCAATCTGATGCTATAAACTTGTAAAACATTGCCGATCAGTGTAGAGCTGGTCATAGTGGAGGGGGTAGAAATCTAGTAGCAAGATCTTTAAATAACTTTTATTTTTTGATGTTAAACAGTAAATACCAGTAGTGACCAAGGACAGTGACTATACATACTCTACTGGAGGGATATCATTTTTTATTCATCTTTATGAATAAAAAATTCAGATATTTAGAATTCATTCCTTGCTTCTAAAGGGACTGTTTAATTGAGAAATAAACATTTGTGTACAAAATGGAAAAAGAAGAAGGTTATGAGCCACCATGTGGTTGCTGGGAATTGAACTCAGGACCTCTGAAAGAGGAGTCAGTGCTCTTAACCGCTGATCCATCTCCCTATGCTTTCTATAAAATATATATATATATATATATATATATATATATATATATATATCAAAAAACATGCTTTGATATACAAGAACAAAAGCCTAAAATATTAGTTCCTTGAGTTTGGTTATATGCAGGTGGCTTACCAATGTTATCACAACCCTGAAGCCTGTGAAAATTTCTTCCCTAACTAGATAAAAAAAAATCGTTCTGACATCTGAGTCACAGCTTAGGAGACAGAGTGGGAGAGCAATGCCTGAGTTAATTTAATATTTGGAATCAAAGTATTGTTTTACTTCTAAAATAGTAAAGCGGCAGAGAGAGAGGTATATTCACTGTTACATAATAACAGATTTTCAGAACATCAGGGGTTTAATTGGCCTTTTAGGCTCCAAGAGATTCTGAACTTACATTTCCTAAAGTATGTCTCACAGTGGGCTAGGTGTTTCCAACTTACATTGGACAAACACAAACAGCTTCTTCTGATAACCAAGACTACATTGAGTGGTGGTCCAGTTCCTCCTTTGTTCTAGCTTCCTTTGGATGTGGTCATTACCATGCTCATTCTCCAAGTTACGTCCACTCCCCTCTTCAGTTAATATCTATAGGTAAAACTATAACCTTCATAGAGGTGGTGAGAGAGGACCTCAGATCCAGAAGACAACAGTGCAGATAGCCTGCTATGCCATTTATGAAGCCAAAGAAAGACTAGAGATGTATCGCAAGAGAAGATCCTGCTGGATAGAAGGTGTGTAAAGCCAGCTTAAGGACGTAAGAAGTATGATGCTTTTCCAACTTCAGTGGAGCTAAGAATCCCATGGAGACCATTATGCAGAGTCAGCTTTTGTGTGGCAGGCAGGAGAGATAAGATTCTGAACTTCCAAATTCCTTAGATGGTGCATAGATGACCCATAGACAAAAACGTTACCCTGTATCTACACACAGGAGAGTAAGCCGTGATCAGTAGTCAGTGAAGTCTATACAATGAGAACAATAACTTGGAGTTAAGTGATGCTATTTCTTTGCATTCTGCTATTGCTATTGTGTTTGATCGTCTTCTAATATTCTAATTACTAAATACATTTTTATTTAGTTGTGATATTAATATTGTCAACATGACAGGATCTAAACAAGTCTCCAGGCCTATTTGTGTGTGTGTGTGTGTGTGTGTGTGTGTGTGTGTGTGTGTGTGTAGGGGGGAGGGGTGGCATGCCTGTGAGGTGTTTTCTGGATTAGGTTAATTTGAGATGTAAAGACTCATTTTAAGTAGCACCTTTGCTGGCATTGGTACCATGCACCATAGAAATGGTGGGTGGAGCTGAGGGCTGACATTCACCTCTCTCAGCAACTTCACTGTGGACACAAAGACACCAATGACCAGCTGTCTCAAGCTCTTGTTGCTGTGATCCCTTTGCAACAATAGACTATAACATTGACTTGTGAGCCCAAATAAGCCCTTTGCCCCTTACATTGCACTGGTCAGAGTATTTCACCCCAGTGGCAGGAATAATTATGAAGACAATCTAATTACATAATAAAAAAAACCACAAAAGCTTTGTTTTAGAAAGCACAAATATTGTAAAAAATAATCCAATTCATAAGAGGCAGTATTCCACCTCATTGTCAGCTGGGGTGTATGCTTTTCCTGTGTAGTATCAGCCATTGCCAATGACACTTATCAATAAAGTTCACCGTCATTAAATCTCTACCAATTAATCAAGGAAGGATGCTACTGAGGTTTGGATGGTCTGCTGCTGTGCATTTCAATGCTAAATACTGACCCCCAAGTCTGGTTGCCCTGCAGGGTAAGAGGAAATCCTTACATACACCAAGTGACACTATGTGACCTTGCTCCTTAATTTAAAACTATTGGTTTAGTAAAGTTTCCTGCAGACTAAATCTAAGCAGAAGAGAGATAGGCAAAGTTTTGGTTCCTGGGCTTGAAGTCAGAGGTAGGACCACAAGAGGGAAGAGAGAGAAGGTGGAGAGAGGAGAAGACACTATGGGGTAGGTGAACCATGAAAATATTGCCATGAGGGCTGGCCAACTGACATTAAGAGCAGCCCAGGCAAAACATGGCATGTTGTAACTTGGGGTTATTAAGAGGGGAAGTAGATACTAGTAGCTTAGAAGGCTGATATCTGCCCATAAAGGTTTTGAGTCTTTTATCTGGTAACTGAATGATCAAAGGTGGGGTAGAAGCCCCCAATTAATATTAAATAATTATCACAACAGATGTTCCCATCAAGTTCCTAATATTAATGGTCAGTTTCTGGGTAGCCGTAAAAATGGGCATATGTTTTTCTTTCTAGTGATTTATAAGAAGTTATCCTGACCTGAAAATGCTCAAACGATTGCTAAATTATGTGCAGCCATCTGACCTTCTTCTGAGATTACTCTTATGTTTTTGTAGTGTTGGAGACTGAAGCAAGTTGCCACACACACCAGGAAAATACATACTGTGCCACAGAGCTATAGATACCAGCGCCTTTCTGAAATTAATATTGTACAAGTCCTAACAAAATAAATAGAGATTGCTTCATACTAATCCTACTATATAATATATATATATATATATATATATATATATATCCTAATATATATTTCAGTAGGCCTCACAACTATGATCTTTAACTATATACAGCCAATTATTTAATCAGTTGCCAGGGAAAAGGCATATGCAGAAAAAACTGTTCTTGCTACCCCCAGAGTAGAGCAGCTCTGGGTTCACTGCAGTTGGCCAGGATCCTTGACATTAAGTGCCTGGAAGATAGTAAACTGCTCAGTAGGGAGGTCCTGAGGAAATGGCCTGGTATGATTTATTTTTCTATTATCTGTTTACTTTTCAGCTGGTGAAGACAGTGTGCTCCAATCAACTCTCGTTAATCTATCCACTGAAAATGGACAATGTTTTCTAAATCCTACCAATGGATTCATCTTTAAGTTATCTAACATCATGTGCGCTTTTATCTCCACCGTGAGGAAATTTAAAATTTCCAGAAAAATCTACAGTTCCTATGGCCCACTGTCACCCAACTTGGCCTTCCACATATGCAGTAGCCTGGTGGTTATTATTATCTTTCAGAATTTATTTCCATCTTGATTATATGGTCCCCAGCCATAGTAAACTCAAATTAGCATAAAAATGGAACCAGGATAGCAAGGAACAGAATTTTACACTTTATCTGATTGTATTTCTTTACATATGAATGGGCTTCTGTGGTTGGTGGCTACATTATGAAACAGTGAGTAGCAGGCCCTGAGCTGTTGCGAATAATTACGTGCTTATAAAGAAATGTTTTTGGAGTCTTCCCTAAAAGTGTCCTATGTCATGATCCTTTGGCAACTTCATTTTGTTCTGCAGCAAAGATCTCCTTTGCTATTTTTAGCTGATGATGCCTGCTAGTCCAGAGTGTCACCATCAGCCATTGGAAGGACGTTCTGGCTTTCCAGTTTTCACTTTAAAACAACAGCCTTGTAAATCTTTGGTTATATATTGTAGGTATTATTTTTTAAGTAGACAGTTGGGAGTCAGACTGTTAAGTGCCAGGATAACTGCATTCTTGAAATTTTTATAAAAATTGCCAATTTTTTAATGACCCTGCAGACACTCCCAATAACAGTGCTTAAGTCCCCACACTTATTTCTTCTCCTCAGCCTCATCCATTTTCCTGTGCTCACTGGCAAAAAGCCCCTTTATCCTTCAAGAACAGCCTCTGTTTTTCTTAGCATAGCAGGAACTAAAGAAAGCATCAGCAACCACCATTAAAACTTGGGTTCCATTTCCCTGCACTTTCAAGGCTGTGTTTCGTTTTAGCTCTTTAGCATTTTCACTTAACCAAGCATGTCCCTGCGGTGTCTCTAGTGTGACAGTGTCTGCACATTACAGAAGGCACTGGAGAATGGGAAAGCATTACCTTTCCTCTTTCTGTAATGTCCAGGCACTACTCAGTAAACATGCTTTAAATCACTCTTGCTCTAATAAAGATAGATTGTGCTGTGTTTATCCCGACCTACACACAGAAGTGCACAAGTTATTGTGCCTGACCAGAACTCTACCACCATGTGTGTGTGTGTGTGTGTGTGTGTGTGTGTGTGTGTGTAAAATGCTTTCCTTGAGAATAATCAACAGTTTCAGCCTGAGAGAAGGCATACTTCTCTTTCATCCTCAGTAATTGTTTTACATGGTTAAAGAACTGTAATGAACATAATAAAAAAATGCCTTTCAGACATGTAAAAATAGCATAGTCAGCATCCTCACTACAGTCAAGGCTACACAGATAACCAGAACCCAGTGACATCACTCACTCAAGATAACCAGACACAGTCCTAGAATGCCATGATGCCCACCGGACAGTATGTAAGCAGAGATCAAGAGCTCTGCTCTGCTCTGCGCGTCTGGATAGAGAGAACACCTTGATCTGTCCTGGGGCTGGAGAGTCTCCCCCAGGATTCTGACCCTCAAACCAGAGACTTCTGTCGGAGACAGGACCTGACCTTCAGCTAAGATATGTCACACAGGTTAGGAGCTTTGGGGAGATAGGTTCAATAGCATTATACTAACGACGTGTATCTACCTTCTGGCTCAAAACAAGAACACTTGACCCAGAATTGAGTCTTGACTGCATAGCTCATCCTTGACCCTGAGATGAACCAAAATGTCTCTAGGAGTCAGCTTTGTTCTCTGATACAGCAGGGCAGGAAGGTGGCCACAGGGGCACAAGAGCCAAAGTCATCATTGGAGCGAATGAGGTTCTCCATGACTGCTGCTTGTTATGTGGGTTTGTGTTCATAAGAGAAAACTGAGATTACAAAGTAAATAGGTTGTTACTCCACTCTTTCCTCATTGGCCAAGGAAAGTCTTTGTGGCATGTCTTAAAACTCTAGAAAAACATTTCCGAAGTTTTTGTCCTCTTTACAGCTTAATAGCTATTGAGATTAAATGGACAGTAATTGGCATAAGAAACACGTTTCTGTCACTTTTTCTACAATTACACAATCAACAAAGCCAAGTGCGGTCCTGGACCTACTGTGTTGCTGGGATCTTTGGTACACACCCTACCTGCACAATTTAAAGATGGCGACATGGTGTTCTGATACCTGCTAGTGGCATCCCTATACTGCGATTCCAGGAATGGGCAGGACTGACAAACAGCCTCAGGATAGGATAGTAGAGTGTCAACAGATAAGAGGAAGTGGCACATTCAGAATTATTTTGTGCGATCTCTGTTGAAAATAATTTACTAAGCTGAATGTGTCTATGATCTAATTTAACAATAATTGGTTGTGGTACCAGCTTACTCAATTCCAAAACATTTGAAAGTAGGGGCTTGTTAGGTCGGTAGTCGTCAGTTCTAATACACCACGGCTTATTTTGCATTGGGAGAGCCTCTAACTTGAAGAGCCTACTCTCCTGTCTCTTAAAAGCTGTTGGTCAGGTTGATATTTAGATGTTTTATAGTTTCTACATTATTTTTTTTATCATTTATTCACTGCTGATTTATTTCTAAGAGCTTTGTTCTACTTTTGAAGAGGGAGTGGGAAGACCTAGGCTCACGCTGTGGGGGTTACTGAGGATTCAATACAAATGTGGTTAACTAAGAAACCCTCTGGAGAGACACGGCACATGCAGGTGATAGTAGGCTTTTAGCGTCTAGAGCCATGGACTGCTTTTACATGAAAACCCTACAGAGAAGGGTATCTTCCTAGTGATAGGACTTGAAAGTAAGGAATCACGAAGTCTTGAAATTGTGAAACCTTCATCCCTCCAGACAGCAATGAGGCACATGTTGGGGAGTCCCAATAGAAACTTTCAAATTAAAAAAAAAAAAAATCAATCACTCAAAGTTTGTGGGATTTTTGGCATCTGTACTTGTACAGATTCTTTAGTCACTTATAGATGAAGCATGAGAGAAAGGATGATCGTGGGATGGTGTTCTAAGTATGCAAGGGGTTGAACTTCCATTCAGTTCTTTTCAGGTTGACGCAAAAGAGAGAAAAGGTGAATTGTGCACGTCCCAGCAGTAGGCTGTAAGGAAAGGCAAATAGAGCAGGCTGGAGCACGCACTGAAAGATCAGTACGGAAGGAACCGGAGTGTTCTTTTAATTAGCTTAACATTTGTTAAGCTAATTAGAGATAATGTTAGTATCTTTTAAAAGTCTTTGGTTTTAGACTAAGGTAAGAATGTGGCAGTGTTTGGAGAGTCCTATTTTAAAGGAGCAAAACTTGCAAAAAAAATATTTTAAGCCAGTCACCAGGGGGAGGGGCACTGTTTTCTTCTTTTTAAACACAGGCAAGTCGGTAACAATCCAGCAAATAACCCCATCCATGCTCATACAACCAATCCCCTCTACTGAACTTCCGTGCATCAAGGAGAAAGGCATTGAAAATAAGAGAGTGGGATGTTTTCTTCTAGCTGGGCTGCTGCGTCTGGCATCAGTGGGAGAGGAAGCACCCAGCCTAGTAGAGCCTTGAAGTGCCAGGGTGAGGGAACACCCAGGGGAGCCTCACCTCCTCAGAGGAGAAGGGGAGATAGAGTTGGGGGAAGGGTTATGGGAGAAGGTGACTAGGAGGAAGGCAGTGAGGGCTGGGGTGTAAAGTGAATAAGCAAAACAATAAAATTAGATTTAAAAAAGAAAGGAAATAAGAGAGAGAATAATTGGGAAGATGAAAGGGTTCAGGGAGGGGGGAGACAAGAAAGGAGAGTGAAGAGGGTATCCATGATACACTATATGTGTATGTATATGCATATATGTGTATACATCTGTGAATATATATATGTGTACGTGTGATATTGTATATATGTCTGTGTATATGTATATATACACACTATTTAGTGATTATATATATAATTATACATATATATATATAATTGTAAAAAATAAAGAGAAAGTAAAGGAGTTTTAAAATATTCACATTAATATTTATGGCACCCAATTCAAGTCTTTATAGGGTTGCATTCAAAAGGAAACACTATTTTGGATTTTTTTTACTTGCCACAAAAGCATTCTGGTCTCTGAGTGGGCTACAAATTATTCATTTCCTACAGCCATATTTTCTTCTTTAGTAAGGATAAAAGGAAATGAATGAAAGTATGGCAGGGAATGGCTGTTATCAAGTTCAAGGAAATTCAGCTTTTGTTTGTGACTACCAGATAATTCTTTAGACAGAGTCCTGATGTGTGTAACCCTGGATGGCCGCGGACTTTCTATGTTGACCAGGCTGACCTAAGTACTAAGAACTAAGAACTGCTTTCTTTTCTTTTCTTTTCTTTTCTTTTCTTTTCTTTTCTTTTCTTTTTTTTTTTCCAGAGCTGAGGACCAAACACAGGGCCTTGAGCTTGCAAGGCAGGCACTCTACCACTGGGCTAAATCCCCACCCCACTCCCTTTTTATTTTAAAGATTTTATTATTATATCTAAGTGCACTGTAATTGTCTTCAGACACACCAGAAGAGGGCATCAGATCTCATTACGGATGTTTGTGAGCCACCATGTGGTTGCGGGGATTTGAACTCAGGACCTTTGGAAGAGTAGTCAGTCTCTTAACCGCTGAACCATCTCTCCAGGCCTCAGATAATTCTTTATGGTAAAATTTTTACTAGACTAACTTTAAAGCGGGCCTTCCCATCACCCATTCAGTTATTCAGTCAACAAATACTCACCGAACACTTAGTGGCTTCCAGGAATCTATTGTATGCAAATGTCAAAACAACACAGGGCCACTGGCATCTCAGAAAGTGACCCACCACACAGCAGTCAGGAGTGGTGAGCCACTGAGACCCACCTTGACTTCTCGGGGTTAGTCCAGAAGATGAATATGAGAGAGTAGAATCATTATTTATATCCAGGCAACAGAGGGGTGGCTGTTTTAAGTGTTATCTTGAAACAGATTAGTTTGCAGTGGGTTCTATGGGAAAAATGGAAGCATAATTCTACTTTGCTTCTTTTCTTAAATTTGATGTAGGTATTTTTATATAGCTCTTTTAGATGTGGGGGCTTGGGGATATAGTAATTATATTTCGATCCCAGATACAAAATCAGGGGCTTCACTGTAACTTTACACATGTACTTAAAATGGTTTAATCCCATTCACAAAGGACACTGCCTTGCTTTGTGCAGGACTCCAGCCTTCGGTAGGACAGAAAGTATGTGGTTTGCTTGTGATGCAATTCCTGCATTGGTTGCCCATGACAACGGTTGTTTTCTTCATTAGGTTTTATGTGGTTGGTCAGGTTATGCCAAGAGAATTGTACTCAGAGGAATTATGAGTCTGTTGAATGCCAGCTTTGAGCAGTGATTGCAGTGTGCAGTGGTAGAGAAGTGGCTCTCGGTTTGGTTAAGACAGAAACACAAACTCCTGGGTACCCTGCATAACCTGTGGCTTCTCTCTCCCTCTCCCTTAATATCTGTTTTCCAGCCACTGGAAAATGGCACATGTATGTTCAGAAAGTTCCACTAATCAGTTCTTTTCTGCTGCTCTCTTGTTTCTGTGGCTTCAAGAAGCCTTGAATTGCAATCTCCTGGATGCATCACTGAGAACAACTTAAGTCAACTATAATTTCCAACAGATCCCGAACATGGATTTGGAAAGATCAGGTGTTATTGAAATGAGCTATAATACATTCAGGCTGGAATCCAGCTGCTTCCAGCTTGTCTCCTCCCTCTCTGGGTTAACAAGTGTTTCCAAAGCCACGGGCATTAAGAATCCCGAAACAGCTAATTAACGGAGCCGATCTCCATCACATGAAGCCTGTGTGCTCCAGGCTGATGTGAGACCTCAGCTTCCCCAGGCTATCAGGACGGCGAGGGAGCGCTTGGAATTGGGTTGTGACATTCAGCTCCCTGCCTGTGGCAGAAAATAACCTCCTCAGAGAACAGTACTTTCAACAATGACAAAAAAGGTCTCATGGCCATGACTACGCAAAAGTAAATGAGCATTTCCTCATGTTCAGACTGTGACTCACAAGTGGCCTGTGAGTGGACCAAAGCCTGAGGTATTCCCTTGAAACTGAGTCCAGAGAAACACAGGCTTGGTGAGAGAGTGAGTTAGCTTTGGATCACAACCTTCCAACAGGCAAACAAAACCCAAGTAAAGAGGTATTGCTCTCCTTGTCCAACATTTTTTCCTACTTATCTATAGAATCAAAGATATAATCAAATTTACTTATTTAAAAAAATAAGACAAGTTACAATGAACTGACCAGGTCTTATATATATCTTTTCACAAGTTATGTACTTTAATAATAAAATCTTTTATCATACACAGAAAGATGTTCCCTCGTTCCCCTGGCTCAAACATCTGTCTTCCGTGATCTTAACAAACCTGTCTTTCTAAAACATACCATCCCCTACTTGAACAGACTTGATTTTTTTTTTCATGGTAGATAATATACATGTATTTTCTTATGCTCCTACACCTATCATTACTAGACTCACATCTGCAGAATTTCACTGTAGGCTCACAGACCAAATAGCGCGCCCTTGAGTTCTACAGCTGTCGAAATCTCCATTCCCAACAAGCCCCGCACCTTGAAGGCTGTCACCTCTTCTACCCAGTCACTCATTTCTTTCTTTGTTGAATTTTTGTTCATTCTTAAGACAGTGTTTTAATGTTACTTGCTCTGGGATTATTTACCTCCTTTACTTAGGACTATAGTCTCTACCCCTTTGGTTAACTCTCTTGCCATCCTTATCATGAGGCAAAGTTTGTGAGTTACCTCTTTGAGCTTAATGCTTATATTATTTTTAGAATATCCAGAATGAAATGACAAAGTGCTCCTATGGAAATGGACAAGTGCCTGGATCAAGGATTTAACCAGGTCACTGAACCAGATTATACTTAACTGTACTTTAAAGTCTACAATTAATCTTTTATATACTCTATTTTTTAATGATAAGTTTGAAGTGATAATAAAGAAGTATACCAGTTAGCAGTTAAAATTTGTATTTGACTCCTGCCTTATATGCACACCCCTTCTTTATGCAGATGTCATTAAAGGACTACAGAAGCTACACTAATTGAAATAGAAGAGCTGTGTGTATAGGCAGGTAACTTTCATTTGATGGTTAAGAACATTAAGATTCATCTTCCAAATGCATCATGTCAAGCCCAGAGTTTGGAATGATACTAACAGACTGAATTAGGAGATGATACAAATCATAACCGCTGGAAGAAATATAGGCTGAGTTAAATATGTAACACTAGTATGCACAGTCTAACACTCACCTATAGCAACTAGCTATGTAGAAAAACCAACACGTACAACAATAGAAAAAAGAGCAAATGGAAGACCTTTAAAAATAATTTGAGGGTTTTAAAACAATTTTTTAAAATGCATATTAATGTAAAAATAAAAAAAAAAGACTCGGAATATTTAGAGGATAGTTTTTGAAAAGGTCTGGTGACTGGCCATTCTAAGGTTTAGTGTTTTGTTCTGGAAACTACTCCTTGTGTGGAGAAATGAGCCAGGCACATGGTGCTTAGCCCAGTAACCAAGTCTTAGCTGTCTGAAGGAAAAGGTCACCCTGCACAGGACACAGGAGCAGCTGAGATTTGAACGCATGACCCCACAGGAGGACATGGGGAGAGCACAGAGCACCAAGTGTAGTGACACTGGACAGAATCTGGCACAGACACGACGAGAAAGAGAAATGCTCATGCGTACTGGCGCAGAGGCGGAATGGAAGCAAGGTGTGCTGGGAAGGAAGAGGTGGGGGATGGTAGTGTCTGAGTAGCGCCATGGCCTCCTAAGCCTTGGGGAGTCTGGCTTGGGTCTGGTGGGAGAGCATAAGGCCCTCAAACCTGAACTGGGAACGTTGAGCTATCTTTAGGAGGTCCCGGAAAAAGTTAGATGGACGGCGATGGGAACTGCTCCAGTGGTGTGGGGGAAAGCAACTGGAGAGTAGAGGTTGTACCCTTTGGTGCTTAGGGCTAGAGATAAAGGCAAGGTAAAGGGGAGGAGGGGTTAGAAAGTTTATTTATTAGAAATTTATTACAGGTAATAAGGTGAGTTTTATAAAGAGAAAATTAAAAAAGATGAAATCTAAAATACAACATAAATATGTGTATATATATGCAATATACATATACTAATATATGTGTATTATATCATATACATATACATACACATACACATACACATACACATACACATACATATATATGTGTGTATATAACTTCTAACCAAAAATCCTATTGGCAGAGAGTCAGTGTGCTCCGAAATCAGGATTTGCCTGAACAGATAACAGTTTTCTCGATGGGAACAGAGGTGTTGGTGGGAGAAAGAATAGCAAACTGAGAATCCTCATTCAAGGAAGACTGTCCCAGGGTTGGGAATGACAAATTGTCTCACACAGTGACAATTGTTTCCAGAATAAAAATGAGCAGAAATCCTGTGCTCAGAAGGAAGAACCAACGGCGGCCAGCACTGAGAGGCAAGCGAGCAGCCTCGTGAAGCCTGGTGTCCGCCTGAGCCACAGCCCAGTAGATCAAGCTGCCTGGGCAGGTGTACACGTTGGGCCATTCTGTGTTCCGAGGAAGAAGCTCTTGAATCACGGAGTCAGCGTGAACTCTGTACTCTACCGTATGCGTGATATGCTGTGTACAGTCTGTGTTTCTTGTTGTGCTAAGACTCAAGGTGTTCTGGCTTCTTCTGGATGATAATTAATATGACTTGGAATTATTGCACTTTTATTGGTTTCCCTGCAGCCATACAGTGTACTTAATGAGTCATTATATTTTCGCTTTTATACAAGTGAAAACTCATTTTCAATGTGAGCGAAAAATCATGCCCCTCTATATGTGTTATTTTTCTAAGACGAAAATGAGTCCTTAACTTAATTCCATTAGCCTTGTGTCTGTGGAAGTTTTCTATTTAGTGGCCTCCTCTGTAAGGAGGGAACTGGTGCTCTTCTAGGAATAGAGTTAGATCCGGGTTCGGCTTCACAAAGAATCAGTTCCGGCGCTCTGAGCTCTGTGTATCCAGAACTGCCGCTCTCATTAAAAAAAAAAAAAAAAAAAAAAAAATTGAGTGCCCTGAGCTAACATGGCATCCCGCAGCACAGCCAGTTGAAATGAAGCGGCAGGAAGTGCTCTTTGGTGGGAGTAGGGAGGGGGAAGGGAGAGGAAGTGACATCGTTCCTGTGGGCTCTACTCCACACCAGTGACAGAGGCGCTTGAAGCCCCAGGCAGTTTAAAAAGAACTGAAGAGCACAGAGTATCTCAATGCTCGTCAAAAACAAAGACACGGCAGCTACAAGGGACAGTAAGTAGGTTTGACATAAAGCCCTGAGAACTAAGACTTATAATCATGCATTTTCAAATACTCAAAAAACGAAGTAATGATGGGCATATTTAGAAATGTCACATTTTAGCCTGGGGAGGAAGAAGCCACTTCCCCCACCCCCACCCCCACCCCCACCCCCTCTTAGTGATTGGCCCAGAGTTAAATTTGTCATGGAGATGCTGAAGACTAAATTCACAATTTTACCCATTGCAAAGTCTTCAGGACTTTGTAAAAATAAAACCTGAAACAAGAAAATGACCTCAAGGGTTGAAAAGAAAAAAAAGAAAAAAAAAAAAAAAAAAAAAACGAATAAGCCGTTTCCCAGGAAAGAAAGATTACAGCAAAATCATTGTAGTGTGTATGGAAATTTCAAAGGGTGGTGAAGTGTATTCTGATGCCCAAAGACAATAACAGGATGCTGACCAAAGCTGTTGAGCTGCAAGCAGCTCACTCACCTCAGGACCTACGGAGCCATTGACGTTGCTTTTTCTCTTTCCTCTTCCTCTCTTTGTCCTTATCTTTTTTTTTTTTTTAACCTTTTGCCCTCTGCCTTCTCCTGTCCTCTGTCTTTCTGTTTGTCTTTTAACTGAGCCTAATATAAAATTCATGGTAGCTGATAAGGAAATCCATCTTATATCACGAAAGACTATCCTTCACGTTAACCCTGGACAGGTATAATCTGCCATTTCTTCTGTTCACTTTATTTTCATTGGATGCCATCACAATTCTTCAAAGCTAACCCCGAATGAGTATGGGGTGGGGTTGGGGGAAAACACATACGTGTTACCAATACTCTGTGCAGAGGAAAATGCTCCCCAGCTCTGTGGAAGAAATACTTCTGGAATGCAGCCTCAGACCTGGGGCCCTTCATCCTGTTTATCAAAGCATGATCCACTGTGGCACGTTGGAGGAAACAATGTCAAAAGAAGAATGGGATCCAAGAGAATTCAAGCACACCTCTTATTTTAAAATTCTCCATTAAGTGGAGCTCAGTTCTTTGTAATGCACACACAGTCTAAATACGTTGTCCTTGGATGGAGAACACATCAATTATTAAAAGCCACAAGAAGAAACATTCTACTTGATCTTAGCCAAAGGCTAAAAAGCAGTGACTGTGATAGTGGGAGGGGAGTTCACAGTGTTCAGAGCAGCACAAAGCCACCTTAGAGAACCTGTAGGGGGAATTCTGGCTCCTCTCAGCAGATGGCATTGAACACTTCCTTTAACCTCAGGATCCTGTGCAGCAGAATTCAGACACTGTATCGCTAAGCTTCTTAGAGAAAGAACAACTGGTGGTAAGGCCTAGGCTAAGGCCCCCTCCCCCTATGTCTGTGCCCAAGACTATTCTTTTATATTATGAATGTTATCTGCAGTACTTACTTTATTTATTTCAATACTATTTTTTAGAGTATCTTCTCCATTACAATCAGTCATAAGCTGATCCCAATAAGTTATAAAATTAAATTTTCAAATGTAATCATTAAAAAAAGAAGAAAAAAAAATCAAGTCCCTGCCTCCAAGTTAAAAGCTTCAGGAAGGAGGGGCCTGTCCTGGACTGAGAATCATACAATTTGAATATTTGAATACAAGCTTATCTCTGCCCCTTGTTCCTTAGAGGGCTCTAGGCAACCCACGTAAGCCCCAAGCCTGAACTCTCATATCCTTCCCCACAAAGCAGGAATGGTCCTATTTGGAGATGGTTTGAGTGTGGAAGTGATTAGGAGTGGATAAGGTCATTAGAGTGCAGCGCCCATGACTAAGTCCCGGTGGATTTTAAGAGCAGTGAGACTCTACTAACATTCATATAGATGCTCATTCTTGTCTCCGGCCACCTTGGGACTCAACCTACAAGTAGGCCATTCTTAAACAGTGTTCCTTGCTCAAAACCAAAACTCACATCAAAGTCCACCTCACTTCCTGTTAACTTATCAACTATATTATCTTACGACAGAAAACAGGCTAATGTAAGGGCTTACATTTGTGTCCCATATGGTATACAGATCAGAGGGCCAGCCATTAGAGAAAGTGCCCTGGGAGTGGGGAGAAATATGGCTTCATGGCCAAAGTATTTCCTCACAGTTGTGTGTACCAGGTATGGTGTGTCGTTTCAACATGCAATGTCTAAGTATGTAAAATCTGCCTTATACAGATTCTCGAGGTCACAGATGATTATGCAAGAGAAGAAAGGACAGGAAAAAAAATTCTGCTAAGGTTGGTAAAGGTGGTGACCATTGTTCCAGTTAACTGACAAGAGAGATTTGGATATGCTACCTGAGAAGTCAGGGGCCACTCAAGTAGATGACAGCTGTCTCACCGTGTTGATGGAGAAGGATAGTGTGTTTGCGGATAGCCTGGGCTATCACACTGTGACCCTGCCTGAAAAATCTTCAAACACATTAAATCAATTCATTTCTTTTTATTAGTTATAACATTAGGTATTTGAAACCCTGGCCAAAGTACCACGTGGCCGGCATTGTGCAGAATATCTGGAAAGAGGAAAGAGATGAGTGGGTGTCGGGGGAGGCGAGCAAGTGTAGCAGGGGACTAATATAATAAAAATAAATTATATAAATGTATACAATGTCATAATTATATAAAATTCACATTCAGTAGTAGAGCTAAAGCCATGTGTATGTATATGGTGCATCGGTGCCTCTCTGCATCGAGAAGAACTAGCACAGAGTGAAGGAAGGAATTAGGGTCCTTATGAGGGGACAGGCACTGCTAACAGATAACCAATGTGTGTGGCCTATGGCATGGAGATCTGTGCAGCACAGGATGAGAATGGCCAGTGGTAAGAGGGACGGGAGCTGAGTAAGCTTGTGAAGGAGTTCAGATACATTCTACTGTAAAATATAGTGCCACCAAGGGGTTTCCAATGGAGGCATCCAATCCAGGTACTTGTAGGTAGATGGTTTTGGCACCGTGTTAAATGATTGCACAAGGGTGACAAAACAGATGGGTGACTAACATGCAATGATGTGGCTCTGGCTGAGGGTAGTGGAGGCCTAAGGAACAGGGCTGAGGGGGTTGGAACACACTGATTGGCTGAACTTGGACTTGGGCCTAGAATGGAAGGAGGTGGCTTTCTTTATTCAAGCTCCCACGCAGGAAGACTAGCAATCACATTTACAGAGCTAAGGAAGATAGGAGGCTGCTTGTTTTCCAGGAAAGTGTGGCTCTGGCAATGAGCCGCAGACAGAGCAGCAAATGAGCACTTCACTAGGTGGCTGCCCAGTGCGGGATGAAGCATTTAAGGACAGATTCAGGGGGCTTCTGTGGCTCCCTGGCCAACCCTGCAGATAGAGATGATCCTATAGAAGTGATGGACTCAGAGTGGTTTAGGAACCACTGCTTGAATCCTACCCTGAGCTCAGCATTGAATATTGGAAACTTTTGTCAGAGTAAATGATAAGATCTTGATTTGACACAAGATGCTTTTCCTTAGTTGAAACTTCAAATGGTGGCCAAACCCCCAAATGAACGTAATTTGTCTTTATGATTTATGTTTGTGCTGGCTTGATAATAATCGTTAGGTTGTAAAAATCTTTCTGTGAATCAGAAATCAGCCTGAGACTTGTATTCATTATATCCAGTGTGCTGAAGTTATTAGGGAACAGCTTAAGACTCAGTGTCTTAGCTCTCACTAGGAGTTACAACTGTCGAGCAGAAAGAACCCAAATGTGTTCTCAGTCATATTGTCTTAGGTCAGCAACCAGCACAGCTGAGCTGGGACATCTGGCCTTTTAAGGAGTAAAGATTCAAGATGGCATATTTCCTCAAAGGAAGGGATGGTCTTTGAAAAACGCACTCCAAATACCTTTCATGGCCCAGGAAAGTTCCAGTCTCACAGTTTATTACAGGACCTGTTCGTTTTGCTTCAACAAATGGAGCATCTGTGTCTTCAGGTGGACATCGGTCTACTTAACAAGGATCATGAAAGGATATTTCAAAACAGGACCCCCTCTCTTTTTCATAAGGGGTCAGAGACTAAGCAGTGGCGGCAGAGAACAATCAAAACTGTAAAATGTTACTTTGTAGCTATGATGGTAATTGGATTTAATCTCTATCCTAGGGGCTCCTATGAGTCTGAGTCTCAGAACATGAAGGACTCTGCTATGCAGAGTCTTGTGGATCTTAGGGTGGCTGCTATGTGTGAGATAGCCCATGCTTCCAGACACACATATATACAAATATACAGACAGGCACACAGATACACACAGAGGTACACACACACACACACACACACACACACACTTTCTCTCTCTCTCTCATAAGCACACACTTGTGTGTATATGGACATACACATGGGCACAAAAATATAGGTGCACACATGCACGCACACACACATAGCCACACACACACACACACACACACACACACACACACACACACATGCGTATGTTCACGCACACAGGCACACTGTTATCTTCTGCATTTGCAGGGTGGTTCTTTTGTTGATGTTCCTGGAAGAATAATCCTAGGAAGAAGGGCAAATGACTGGAGGCAGAAAATATAAATCTATGTAGATGTACTTCTAGACATTCCTTAATGAAAGACAGAAGTCCAACCTTGTCACTCAGACACCATCTGTTATCCAAGACAAGAAAAAATTCGAAGGTCCCTCTGCTTCCTGAAACCAGTGGGAAGCTGCGTCCCTGCCCCCTTGCCTTCCTGCTCCCACCTCCGCACCACCCCCAGCCAGCCCCCTGCCTCCTCACTGGCTTCTTTAGTCCCATCCCTGCCCACCTTCCTCCCTGTCCCCCTTGCTAGCTGTTCCCTTTCCACCTACCCTCTGCCTCCTGCCCCACCCTCACTCCCACCCCCTCACCTCTCAGGGCCCTGCCTCCCTGTCTCCAGCCTTCCTGTTTTACCCCTGCTCACACAGCCTGGTTTCTGTTTTCCCCTCAGGGCTCATGTCCCACTGACCTACAAACGTCCATTAGAATTGCGTCATTTTTTTCCTACTGTTTGCACTGTTCACCACTCTCCTTGCCCTTCCCTATTTAAAACAAACAAACAAACAAACAAACAAACAAACAAGCATTGTCCTTCCAAGCAGCATGCCTTCTGGGGAAATCTTCAAGTAAAAACATAGAGCAAAGCAAAACGTTCTTATGGCACTTGAGACAGATTGTGCAGTTTTAAAACCAGTCAACTGGAGGGAAATGTGCCAGCCTTGTTAGCATGAGACATGAGTTTGGATTCCCAGGGCCCACATACAATTTGAACATGGCAATGCCCTTCTGTCATTCCAGTACTGGAGGCAAAGGCAGAGACAAGGATTCTTGGAGCTTTCTGTCCAGGCAGCCTAGCTAGCGGGATTGATGAGAGCTCCTGCCTCCAAAAAAATAAAAGGTGGAAAAGGAAGCTATTGACCTCTTCCCTCCAAACACTCGCAAGTGAGCACACATTCACTCATCCACACATAACCACTCCACACACATGTGCACACATCCACACAGACATGCATGTGCCCACAAAATAGAGCACTGATCATTAATTATGATAAACTATGTTAAAGACAGCCCTTTAATTTTTATTATTTCCCTCTTTGTGTGTGACATTGGACTAACGGTACACATTAGTCACAGGACTACAGCCCAAACCGAGATGCCATTTTAAACCTTTCATGTAACGAATGCTCTCGGTGGAAATCCCCAAGGAAGAAGTAAAATAGTTAACTCATGGACCAGTCGCTGGGAAGCATCTCCAGCCCCTGGAGCAGCTGAGGCCATACAGCTATCAGCCTCTCAGGGGCACACGAGTCTCCACACATGAGAAAGATGGAGAAGGATGGACTTGTCTTTGTGAGTGTAGGACAAACAACGGCTGTGGCTGAGAGGCCGATGCTAACGACTTCATGAGTCACTCCAAACTACCCGGAGATGCTAACTTACATTGTAGCTTTGTTTATTTGGAGAGAAGGTATTTAAAGAGATACTCGAGTTAAAGTAAGATAATTACGTGAGCTGTTCAATATGGAAGGCATTATGATTAAAAGGGGAATTTGAAGCTGAAGTGGTACATAGGCCTTGATGCTTGGGAATCCTGCTACCTTGGAAGAAAGACACTCGTCCCGCCTGCCCTCAGCGGATCAACCCAAGAAGAACCTGACTTGGAACTTGCTCCTGTGCTCCAAACCCCAATGTTTGCCATGCTATACTAACACAAATCTAGGAGGTACATCAAATGTTTGGTGAACAGAATTTTCGTCCAATGAAAGATCAACTGGGAGGTCTCCAGTTTGTTGGGAGGTATGTCTAGATTATAGGATTCATTGAACATCCTGACTTTGAAAAATAAATCCATTACAAATATCACCAGTGGTGCAAAAGCCCATAAAAATTCAATTATACAAACTTACAGTCCAGAGAAGGGGGGGGGGGAAATCTAATTACCATTTATGGAAATGTAAGCAGAGCGTATGACTAGGAAAATAAACAGAGATCTACTAATTGTGTAATCTAGCATTAAGAAGCCAGACATGAGGACGAGGCTGTGTGGGCTCAAGTCTCTGCTCTGCTGTTTGTGAGGGATCTGACGTTCAGCAAGTCGCTGCTGTGTACTGATCCCCAGTGGCCCTACAGCAGGACTGCCGTGGGCAGAGAGATACACTGACCTGCCATGCTAAAGCTTACCATGGAGATGTTACCTATGGACAGACAGTAGATCCAACTTAAAAAGGCACAAACCAAAATTAAAGGCAAGCATTAAAACAAAAAAAAAAATTAAATGTGGGGTTGTTTCTTTTTTTCCTTCTATACCATACTTTCTGTTTATGTAATTTTCTTTCTCTCGCTCACAATGGAGCCTTCCGGTGTACGGAAGGCAGTAGAGTATCAGATATAAACATCAAACTTAATCATACATGTGTCTATGGCTAGAGAAGCTCCAAAGATCTCACGAGCAGTTATTCTTTCCTGATGCTTGCTTCAAGATAAGGCGTACCCTGCTTTGGGCACGTCACCACGGCATCAGATCACGTCTGCGTACGTTTCGCTGTGTCCTCTTGTCTTTGATGGTTCGGAATTGGTTTCCAGGATCAGGATGCCACTCCCTGGTCACTTGTTACCTGAGCTGTGGTCTGGACTACTGGAGGTAAAGCCCAGGATTTAGAGATGTAGGGGAAGTAGTGTCTGATAAGATCAACTAAGCTGCATGCTTCTGGAGAGTCAGACTCTGCGAGAGGAAGTGGGAGATCCCACTGGCCGTGAGGAAAAGATACCGATAATGAGAAACCGGAGAAACCGGATATGCTGCAACTATGATCGTGGCATGCTATAAGAGAGAATCGAAGGCAGCATGCTGAACGGGCTGGCTCTGCACTAAACAACCATATGACAAGTTACGGAGCAGGCCTTTAACAATCAAATAAATGTCCCTGGGGAGTTGTATCTAGTTTTACTGAAACCACTAACCCACCCATGAGTGAAACATTAGAGAGTCTCCCTATGGACCTTTTAGCAATATGAATTGGCTCTGTGAATACTTGAGGCTCCCTCCTTGACTTTAGAGACCGTATATCTGCGGAAGCACCCGGAGACACTCAGAGACCAGTCTGCTTACAATGCAGAAGCTCTTCTGGAAGCTTAGGAGGTAAAACAAACAAACACAACAACAACAAAACCAAACAGGATTTCAGCTCTCATGAGGACTAGGCTGTGCAGGCAGGCCCTGCCAGCCTCTAGACCCAAGAGAAACATGCATGTAGGCTACTTAGACCACCCAGCCTGTGGCGTTCTATTCTGCCAGCCGAGCTAACTAACATTTTTCATGGAACAGATTCTCAAGTCAGTACATACTCTTCCTTCGTAGGGGTTATTAGAGCCCAAAACTATACACAGACACATAGGCCTTTTCTCCACCCCTGATACTCGGAGCAGTGAATGCCTTCCTTTTTATAATTAGGTGGTCAATTATTATTTGTGACGTGATGAGCGAATGTTAACACTGCTTGAGTAGAATTTCCTGATGAAATGTGAGCCAGGTGATGAAATCCAGTTTGGCCAATCTCATTCTGTGCAGGAAAAGCAGGGAACCCGTATCCCAGAGTGTCTTCTAGGAAGACCCCTGGTACTGTTTAAAAAACACCAAGCGGGTTGTTGTTGTTGCTGTTGTTTTGGTTATTTTTGTTTTTTTTTTTTAGTATCTGTGCAGTTTGGGGAGTCAAAAAGTGACTGGAGCAGAAACACCATGAGAGAAGCTAAAAACCATTAAGTGAGAAGGAGTTGGGAGAGATTGTAATAACTCTGGGATGAAAAAAAAAAAAAACGGTCAAGCAACTTGCTGTTGAAACAGATGCTAGCTTGCTTGTAAAGAGCATGGGTGTCTAAATAGCATTCCATTGCGCAATGCTTGTGAATATAAAGAGCTCCTCGGACCATCAAAAAGCCCGATAACGCATAACTGCCACGTCCAGTGCAAACAAGATTTTGTGGGGGAGGAGACAAGAAGGGAACTTGGCTGGTGGCTGGGAAATTTGAGTGAGGGCATTGAATCCACCATGGGATTCTCTGGTGTGGAAAAGACAGATCTAGACAGTGACCCTTCGCTAAGCAAAGCTGAACTAATCTTGCTTAAACCAACTGGAGCCTCCGGTGGTCAGGAGGCAGCTGTGTCTCTGGGCGGCGGAAGGGGGGTTGGGGTGGGGCAGGGCAGGGCAGGGCAGGGTGGGGCAGGAGGGGGTGTAGCAGCTCTCAATAGCTGTGGAGTGACCATGGGGCTTCTTCTCACAGTGAGGGTAATGGGGATCTTCGCCAACTGTTACTAGACGCCAGGAAATAAAATTTCCACAGCCCACAAACAATAAAAACCTCAACTAGTTTTAATGTGGTAGCAGCCAGAAACCAAGCTTCCTGTTGTTGTTCAAGGCCCCAAAGTTCACATTTACCCCCAGGTGAGTCCGTCCTGTCTCCACTGCTGCCCTCCTCCTTTTAGGCAGCGAAACAGATCAACAGGTAACTCTGGACTATGTGTCTATCTGGGAGAGTTATCAATTGCAGAGTTACTGAAAATGACTTTATGAGAGTCCGTATGCAAATACGTGTGTTCAGCCATAAGTGAACTTCAAGGAAGTACGGACAGATGATAAAACTGAACAGGAAGAATTCTCAGAATGTGTCAAAGGATTTGCTCTACCTCAGGGTAAAATCGAAAAGGGCATCTCATTCCTTTTTTTCTTTTTTTTCTTGGTTGTGTGAAGTAGGAGAACCTGAAATGCAGGTTTCGATATTAAAATTAGTTAAGGAAATTGGTGACTTCGGGAGACTCAACAGTGGAAAGGGAAAATGAAGAGGAAATAATTACAGTTGACGTTAATTGGATGACTCATGACAAATAGAGAGAGCCCTTGGAACACAGTGCGCAAACAGCCAGTGCGGGTTAACTGCCGCTCACTGGGTTTGGTTTTGCTAGGGGGAAAAAAAATCACAAGGCTTCAGCACAGAAGAGGAAAAACTTTTTTTTTTTTTCCGATTGTCCAGAGAGACCACACATGTATTTGGCAACGGTGCATCAATGTCCGGCAACTCTAGCTAAGATGGTGAATGATTGCAGAGCTCGGGGGAATTCTGGGATTTACTTGGGGTGACAGCAGATCCCGAAGCTCATCGTCCCTGTTCTTCGCCTGACATATTATCCTTGTACTCTTATCTTTTTGACCCTTGTAAGTACAGACCTCAACCCTCTTCAAAGAGTCATCACTTAAAGGTACAGTGGAGACAAATAAAATTGTTCAATAAATAGTATCCGAAAGTAAGGTCTACGAAGAAGAAAATTTAAGGATTCAAGACTGAAGACTCTTGAACCACACGGAGTCCTTGCCCTTTGCCTCACCCATCTGAGGAAAAGGGCGTCAGGAACACACAAAATGTTTCTGGTTAGAATCAAAGCTCCTATCATGGAGCAGAGGTGACAATACTAACTAAAGACTACCATCTAGTGGCCATTTCGAAGAACTACATGAATTAACAAAGAAGGCCAACAATTCATGAAAACCTGTATTAGTGTTCTCCACTTTGTATCAAGGGAAACAATCGCTTAGAGATACCTAAATATGTGGTAAGTGTTTTTTATTATTAGAATCTAGTTGAAAGCCCATACTAGGTCACAAGACGGCTCAGATGCAGGCCCACAGTGTTGTCTTCATCAATCTGTTTATAACACTAGTGTAGGAATCTACTTACAATACAATATTGTTGCAATCTAAAACACCCTGTATGGAAAGGACAGAAATACAATAAATATGAGTTGTATTGTTATATATGTATTCAGTAATGTAAATGGAGAATTATGACTCTCTCTATTCGGTTGTTGACTCCCCCCTGATTTTCCCTGGACTACCGATTCACAGACTCCCAGAAGCACCGACTCCAATAGCCCCAGAGTCTGAATGACTACCTGGATTCATGAACTCTGCCTGTTTGAGCTTCAACTATTAACTTAACCCTAAAGTGAAGTCTTAGGTTCTCCAGTTCTCCCCATTACCAGAGACAGCTGCTTCGTCTCCTGAAATGCCAGCCTCACCCATGAGACAGGATGGTGAAGGTTAGAGTGAGAAGATTTAGTCAGATTAGGTGCCTGGTCTCCAGGGTGCTTTCAATTCTGACAAAATAGATATTGTTGCCATCAGTGACCCCTTCATTGATCTCAGCTACGTGCTTCAGCATCCTACCCACAGCAAGTTCTATGACACAGTCAAAGCTGGGAACAGACAGCTTTAAAAAGGGGGGGACCTCTAATGACTTCTTTTGTGATTGGGTTACCTCACTAAGGATGATGGAGTATTACTCAGCTATTAAAAACAATGAATTTATGAAATTCTTGGACAAATGGATGTATCTGGAGGATATCATCCTGAATGAGGTAACCCAATCACAAAAGAAGTCATTAGATGGGTATCATCGGGAGCCATCTTGGATCCGGGACTCCGCCGAAAGTAGTCTGCACAGGTGAGAGTGTGCACTACAGAAGCTAACAGCTTCTGGGACAGGCAGGAGCCACAGAGCTTCTGAGGCAGTCCCCTTTTCGGCTCCAGACATCTGGCCACCTTCCCGGCCAGAGGACAGGTGTCTGCCTGGCCCGGGAGAACTTTGTCTCAGCATCGGCGGGAGCCATCTTGGATCCGGGACTCCACCAAAAGTAGTCTGCACAGGTGAGAGTGTGGACTACAGAAGCTAACAGCTTCTGTGACAGGCCAAAGCAACACAGTTTCTGGGAAAGGTCCTGTTTTGGGCCTTCATCTTTGGCCAGAAGGGAGGTCCGAATGCCAGATATCTGTGCACCTTCCCCGTAAGAGGAGATTGCCTGCAGAGTGTGCTCTGACCACTGAAACTCAGAGGAGAGAGCTAGTCTCCCAGGTCTGCTGATAGAGGGTAACAAAATCACCAGAGGAACAATCTCTAAACAGAGACAACTATAACAACTAACTCCAGAGATTACCAGATAGCGAAAGGTAAACATAAGAATCTTATTAACAGAAACCAAGACCACTCACCATCATCAGAACCCAGCACTCCCACTTTGCCCAGTCCAGGGCACCCCAACATACCTGAAAACCTAGACCCGGATTTAAAAGCATATCTCATGATGATGGTAGAGGACATCAAGGAGGACTTTAATAACTCACTTAAAGAAATACAGGAGAACACTGCTAAACAGGTAGAAGACCTTAAAGAAGAAGCACAAAAATCCCTTAAAGAATTGCATGAAAACACAACCAAACAGGTGATGGAATTGAATAAAACCATCCAAGACCTAAAAAGGGAAGTAGACACAATAAAGAAAACTCAAAGTGAGGCAATGCTGGAGACAGAAACCCTAGGAAAGAAATCTGGAACCATAGATGTGAGCATCAGCAACAGAATACAAGAGATGGAAGAGAGACTCTCAGGTACAGAAAATTCCATAGAGAACATCGGCACAACAATCAAAGAAAATGGAAAATGCAAAAAGATTATAACTCAAAACATCCAGGAAGTCCAGGACACAATGAGAAGACCCCAAACCTATGGATAATAGGAGTAGATGAGAATGAAGATTTTCAACACAAAGGACCGGCAAATATCTTCAACAAAATTATAAAAGAAAACTTCCCAAACCTAAAGAAAGAGATGCCCTTGAACATACAAGAAGCCTACAGAACTCCAAATAGACTGAACCAGAAAAGAAATTCCTCCCGACCCATAATAATCAGAACAACAAATGCACTAAATAAAGATAGTATATTAAAAGCAGTAAGGGAAAAAGGTCAAGTAAGCCTATCAGAATTATACCAGATTTTTCACCAGAGACTATGAAAGCCAGAAGAGCCTGGACAGATGTTATACAGACACTAAGAGAACACAAATGCCAGCCCAGGCTACTATACCCAGCCAAACTCTCAATTACCATAGATGGAGAAACAAAAGTATTCCACGGCAAAATCAAATTCACACATTATCTTTGCACAAATCCAGCCCTTCAAAGGATAATAACAGAAAAAAACCAATACAAGGATGGAAACCACGTCCTAGAAAAAGAAAGAAGGTAATTCCCTCAACAAACCTAAAAGAAGACAGCCACAAGAACAGAATGCCAACTTTAACAACAAAAATAATAGGAAGCAACAATTACTTTTCCTAAATATCTCTTAATATCAATGGACTCAACTCCCCAATAAAAAGACATAGACTAACAGACAGGCTACACAAACAGGACCCAACATTTTGCTGCTTACAGGAAACTCATCTCAGAGAAAAATATAGACACTACCCCAGAATGAAAGGCTGGAAAACAATTTTCCAAGCAAATGGTCTGAAGAAACAAGCTGGAGTAGCCATTCTAATATCTAATAAAATCGACTTCCAACCCAAAGTCATTAAAAAAGACAAGGAGGGGCACTTCATACTCATCAAAGGTAAAGTCCTCCAAGAGGAACTATCAATTCTGAATATCCATGCTCCAAATTACAAGGGCAGCCACATTCATTAAAGAAACTTTAGTAAAGCTCAAAGCACACATTGCACCTCACACAATAATAGTGGGAGACTTCAACACACCACTTTCACCAATGGACAGATCATGGAAACAGAAACTAAACAGGGACACAGTGAAACTAACAGAAGTTATGAAACAAATGGATCTAACAGATATCTACAGAACATTTTATCCTAAAACAAAAGGATATACCTTCTTCTCAGCACCTCATGGTACCTTCTCCAAAATTGACCACATAATTGGTCACAAAACAAGCCTAAACAGATACAAAAATATTGAAATTGTCCCATACATCTTATCAGCGCACCATGGACTAAGGCTGATCTTCAATAACAAAATAAATAATAGAAAGCCAACATTCACGTGGAAACTGAACAACACTCTTCTCAATGATACCTTGGTCAAGGAAGGAATAAAGAAAGAAATTAAGGACTTTTTGCAGTTTAATGAAAATGAAGCCACAACATACCCAAAGTTATGGGACACAATGAAAGCATTTCTAAGAGGAAAACTCATAGCTCTGAGTGCCTCCAAAAAGAAACTAGAGAGAGCACACATTAGCAGCTTGACAACACACCTAAAAGCTCTAGAACAAAAGGAAGCAAACTCACCCAAGAGGAGTAGACGGCAGGAAATAATCAAACTCAGGGGCAAAATCAACCAAGTGGAAACAAGAAGAACTATTCAAAGAATCAACCAAACGAGGAGCTGGTTCTTTGAGAAAATCAACAAGATAGATAAACTCTTAGCTAGACTCACTAGAGGGCACAGAGAAAGCATCCTAATTAACAAAAATCAGAAATGAAAAAGGAGACATAACAACAGATCCTGAAAATTCCAAAGCACCATCAGATCCTTCTAAAAAAGGCTATACTCAACAAAACAGGAGAACCTGGATGAAGTGGACAAGTTTCTAGACAGATACCAGCTACCAAAGTTAAATCAAGATTAGGTTAATGATCTAAACAGTCCTATATCCCCTAAAGAAATAGAAGCAGTCATTAATAGTCTCCCAACCAAAAAAAGCCCAGGACCAGATGGGTTTAGTGCAGAGTTCTATCAGACCTTCAAAGAAGATCTAATTCCAGTTCTTCACAAACTATTCCACAAAATAGAAGCAGAAGGTACTCTACCCAACTCATTCTATGAAGCCACAATTACTCTGATACTTAAGCCACAAAAAGACCCAACAAAGATAGAGAACTTCAGACCAATTTCCCTTATGAATATCTATGCAAAAATACTCAATAAAGTTCTCACTAACAGAATCCAAGAATACATCAAAACAATCATCCATGCTGACCAAGTAGGTTTCATCCCAGGGATGCAGGGATGGTTTAATATACAGAAATCCATCAACGTAATCCATTATATAAACAAACTCAAAGACAAAAACCACATGATCATCTCGTTAGACGTGGAGAAAGCATTTGACAAAATCCACCACCCATTCATGATAAAAGTCTTAGAAAGATCAGGAATTCAAGGCCCATACCTAACCATGATAAAGTAATCTACAGCAAGCCAGTAGCCAACATCAAAGTAAATGGAGAGAAGCTGGAAGCAATCCCACTAAAATCAGGGACTAGACAAGGCTGTTCCCTCTCTCCCTACCTATTCAACATTGTACTTGAAGTCCTAGACAGAGCAATTCGACAACAAAAGGAGATCAAGGGGATACAAATTAGAAAGGAAGAAGTCAAAATATCACTTTTGCAAGATGATATGATAGTATATATAAGTGACCCTAAAAATTCCACCAGAGAACTCCTAAGCCTGATAAACAGCTTCAATGAAGTAGCTGGATATAAAATTAACTCAAACAAGTCAATGGCCTTTCTGTACACAAAGGATAAACAGGCTGAGAAAGAAATTAGGGAAACAACATCCTTCTCAATAGTCACAAATAATATAAAATACCTTGGTGTGACTCTAACTAAGGAAGTGAAAGATCTGTATGATAAGAACTTCAACTCTCTGAAGAAAGAAATTAAAGAAGATCTCAGAAGATGGAAAGATCCCCCATGCTCATGGATGGTCAGGATCAATATAGTAAAAATGGCTATCTTGCCAAAAGCAATCTACAGATTCAATACAATTCCCATCAAAATTCCAACTCAATTCTTCAACGAATTAGAAAGGGCAATCAGCAGATTCATCTGGAATAACAAAAATCCTAGAATAGCAAAAACTCTTCTCAAGGATAAAAGAATCTCTGGTGGAATCACCATGCCTGACCTAAAGCTGTACTACAGAGCAATTGTGATAAAAACTGCATGGTACTGGTATATCGACAGACAAGTAGACCAATGGAATAGAATTGAAGACCCAGAAATGAACCCACACACCTATGGTCACTTGATTTTTGACAAGGAAGCTAAAACCATCCAGTGGAAAAAAGACAGCATTTTCAACAAATGGTGCTGGCACACCTGGTGGTTATCATGTAGATAAGAATGCAAATTGATCCATTACTATCTCCTTGTACTAAGGTCAAATCTAAGTGGATTAAGGAACTCCACATAAAACCAGAGACACTGACACTTATAGAGGAGAAAGTAGGGAAAAGCCTCGAAGATATGGGTACAGGGGAAAAATTCCTGAATAGAACAGCAATGGCTTGTGCTGTAAGATCGAGAATCGACAAATGGAACCTCATAAAATTGCAAAGCTTCTGCAAGGCAAAAGACACTGTCAATAAGACAAAAAGACCACCAACAGATTGGGAAAGGATCTTTACCTATCCTAAATCAGATAGGGGACTAATATCCAATATATATAAAGAACTCAAGAAGGTGGACTCCAGAAAATCAAATAACCCCATTAAGAAATGGGGCTCAGAGCTGAACAAAGAATTCTCACCTGAGGAATACCGAATGGCAGAGAAGCACCTGAAAAACTGTTCAACATCCTTAATCATCAGGGAAATACAAATCAAAACAACCCTGAGATTCCACCTCACACCAGTCAGAATGGCTAAGATCAAAAATTCAGGTGACAGCAGATGATGGCGAGGATGTGGAGAAAGAAACACTCCTCCATTGTTGGTGGGATTGCAAGCTTGTACAACCATTCTGGAAATCAGTCTGGCGGTTCCTCAGAAAATTGGACATAGTACTACCAGAGGATCCCGCAATACCTCTCCTGGGCATATATCCAGAAGATGTTCCAACCGGTAAGAAGGACACATGCTCCACTATGTTCATAGCAGCCTTATTTATAATAGCCAGAAGCTGGAAAGAACCCAGATGCCCCTCAACAGAGGAATGGATACAGAAAATGTGGTACATTTACACAATGGAGTACTACTCAGCTATTAAAAAGAATGAGTTTATGAAATTCCTAGGCAAATGGATGGACCTGGAGGGCATCATCCTGAGTGAGGTAACCCAATCACAATGGAACTCACACAATATGTACTCACTGATAAGTGGATATGAGCCCAGAAACTTAGGATACCCAAGATATAAGATACAATTTGCTAAACACATGAAACTCAAGAGGAACGAAGACCAAAGTGTGGACACTTTGCCCCTTCTTAGAATTGGGAATAAAACACCCATGGAAGGAGTTACAGAGACAAAGTTTGGAGCTGTGACGAAAGGATGGACCATCTAGAGACTGCCATATCCGGGGATCCATCACATAATCAGCTTCCAAATACTGACACCATTGCATGCACTAGCAAGATTTTGCTGAAAGGACCCAGATGTAGCTGTCTCTTGTGCGACTATGCCTGGGCCTAGCAAACACAGAAGTGGATGCTCACAGTCAGCTATTGGATATATCACAGGGCTCCCAATGGAGGAGCTAGAGAAAGTACCCAAGGAGCTAAATGGATCTGCAACCCTATAGGTGGAACAACATTATGAACTAACTAGTACCCCTGAGCTCTTGACTCTAGCTGCATATGTATCAAAAGATGGCCTAGTCGGCCATCACTGGAAAGAGAGGCCCATTGGACTTGCAAACTTTATATGGCCCAGTACAGGGGAACGCCAGGGCCAAAAAGTGGGAGTGGGTGGGTAGAGGAGTGGGGGGGGGAGGGTATGGGGGACTTTTGGGATAGCATTGGAAATGTAAATGAGGAAAATACCTAATTCAAAAAAAAAAAAAAAAAACCTTAGTCAAATGGGGACCTAGGCCCCCTGCAGATATGTAACAGTTGTGCAGCTGGGTCTTCGTGTGGGGCTCCTAAAGTGGAAGCAGGGACTGTGTCTGGCTACACTGCCTTGCCTGCCTTTGGATCCCTTCCTCCTACTGAGGGCTGCCTCACCTAGCCTCAACTTGATATGCTAAGGCTGCTGGATATCCATGGGAGACCTGCCCTTTTCTGAGAAGGGGAGGACAGCTGGGGTAGGGTAAGGGGATGTGGGAGTGGGGGACCAGGAGGAGAGGACGAAGGGGAAGCTGGGATTGATTGGGAAGTAAAATAAATAATTTAATTAATAAAACTAAAAAGGAAAAAAAAACCCTCAGGTGGCAACGCAGGCCACTACCGTCAATATAGCTCCCTGGTGGCAGCACAGGCCACAGACTTCTGCATGGCTCCCGGTGGCAACCTGGACAAGGGATATCAACACATACCCCTGCTACAGCAGGGCCTCAGACCCAGGTCTCACGGAGTAGCCCAGGCCACCCACATCAATGTGGCTCCCAGCAGCAGCCTGGCCCACGAGAACCAAATTTTTAAAGGCTTCAAGAAAAGAAAAGAAAAAAAAAGATCTACTTGAAGAAACAGACTGCTCTTAAGGTTTGCAGAAGTAGTGTTGTTGCAGAACTCAATGGCTGGAGACCTTAGCACAATACAGACCCTGTGTATATAGCTACCAACCTTCCCTGCCACAGAATAGCCAGATAATGTTAAATTCTCCTAAAATGAGAATTAATTTTAAATACTGGGAAAGTGATGTTTGGAGTGCTGTAACTGCTAATACTGATGCAAGTGTCATACAGCTTTTCTTGAAAGCTACTTGATAACAAACAAAAAAAAAGTTAAAAAATCAAGTCTATTTTTTAGTAAAAAAAAAAAAAAAAGTCATTAGATATGCACTCACTGACAAGTGGATATCAGCCCAGAAACATAGAACACCCAAGATACAATTTGCAAAACACAAGAAAATCAAGAAGAGGGAAGACTAATGGATGGATACTTCATTCCTCCTTAGAATAGGAAACAAAATATCCATGAAAGGAATCACAGAGACAAAGTTTGGAGCTAAGACGAAAGGATGGACCATCCAGAGACTATCCCACCTGGGGATCCATCCCATAATCAGCCACCAAACCCAGACACTATTACATATGCCAGCAAGATTTTGCTGAGGGGACCCTGGTATAGCTGTCTCGTGTGAGGCTATGCCAGTGCCTGGCAAATACAGAAGTGGATGCTCACAGTCATTTATAAGATGGAACACAGGGCCCCCAATGGAGAAGTTAGAGAAAGCATCCAAGGAGCTGAAGGGGTCTGCAACCCTATAGGTGGAACAACAATATGAACTAACCAGTACCTCTAGAGCTCGTGTCTCTAGCTGCATATGTAGCAGAAGATGGCCCAGTCAGCCATCACTGGGAAGAGAGGCCCCTTGGTATTGCAAACTTTATATGCCCTAGTACAGGGGAACACCAGGGCCAAGAAGCGGGAGTGGGTGGGTAGGGGAAGAGGATGGGAGGAGGGTATAGGGAACTTTTGGGATAGCATTTGAAATTTGAAATGTATATAAAGAAAATATCTAATAAAAAAGGGGGTACCATCTCTATCCAACAAGGAGCTTCAGATAACACCAAATGGGGGGAAGCTGGCGCTGAGCATGTTGTGGGTCTACTAGTGTACTGACTGTGGTATAGAAGACCAGAGTCCAGTTGGCAGGTAGAGCCAAAGGGGTCATTATCTCTGCCCCCTCTGCTGGGGCCCCCATGTTCATGATGGACCTGTAGCCTGAGAAGTACTGGAAATCATTCAAGATTGTTAGCAATGCTTCTTGAACCACCAACTGATCACCCTCTACCCCCACCCACCCACCCACCAACCTGCCAAGGTTACCTGTAACAACTTTGGCATCCTGGAGGGATTCATGACCACTGTCCATACATTCTCATTGCCACCCCCAAAGAACCATGAATGACCCTCTAGGGAGGCTGTGGCAAGAGAGCTGTGGGGCCACACAAAACAAAATTTCTACATCCACAATTAGGAATGGATGCCAGCAAGGTTATGTCAGATCTGAAAGGAAGGTTCATTGGCATGGCCTTCCATGTCCCTGCCTTCCTACCATGTTATGCCCTTCTTGGAACTGATCAGCTGCCTGGAGAACTCGGCCAAGTTAGATGACATTGTGAAGGTGGCAAAGCTGTCATTGGATGGATCCCTAAAAGACACCCTGGGCTATTTTGAAGACGCAGTTTTCTTCCGTAACTAACATTGGTACTCACTCTTCCACCATTGATGCCGGGGCTGGCATCAGTCTCAACGGTCACTTTGTCTAGCTAGAATGTCATTTCCTAGAATGACAGTAGCACAGTAGGCCTCACAGCTCCACCTTCCAAGGAGTAAGACGTCCTAGAACATGAACCCCAGCCAGAAGAGGAAGAGAAAGGCTGCTGGCGATCGGGGAGTCTCCACCTGAACTCAGTTCAGTTTCATTTCCAGACTCTCAGATTGGGTATGTGGGGAGGGGCTTGGGGATCCCTACCCTTTCAAAGGCATCAATATAATTCACTGCACCAGCCCCCCCCCCACCAGTTACTTTTAAATGCATGTAAGCTGCTGCTTCTCTAGTTTCACTAGGTTAAAGGTAACGAATAAATATGCACATAGCGCTTCATAAATTCTCACACAATACACATACATTAGCCATGGCAGTCATGAGGAGGCTGGGAACTTAATATCTGACAGTGCTTTAAAGCTGTGTTTATATTTTAAGCGGGCCTTTTCTTTTAAATTCTTTCATGAAACAAGATTGCTTGGGGTGGGTGAAGTGACAATCTGAATTCTGACATTTTTTTGTGCGTTTGCTGATGTAGCAGAGGCACTCACTCCGAATGTCCCAATGGTCCCCAATGGTCACCTTGGTGCTGTAGTGTGTCACTCTGAAGAGCCTTTATAGTGTTAACAGTAGTGATTTATGGAAAGTATTCCATGCTTTGTGATTCTGAGAGGCTGCCCCGGAGAGAGGGTGGCTGGGCCTGCCAACACCATCCTTATTTGAGAGAGAACTATTTCCTAAATATGGTATGAGGACTTGTACTTTACTGTAAGTATGGGCAGGTATTTAAGAGTAAGGTAGAAATTCATCTTTTTAATTTTACTTTATTTTATTTTATTTTATTACATAAGTTATGTTAGAAAGAGCCAGAGCCAGTTTCTTTTTTCTTTTTCTTTTTTTCTTTCCTTTTTTTCCTTTCCTTTCCTTTTCTTTTTCTGTTTTTTTTTTTTTTTTTTTTTTTTTTTTTGGTTTTTCCAGACAGGGTTTCGGCATTAGATGGCATTGTTATGATTATCAAAGTGATACTCTTATATGTGTAAATATTCTACAGGGGAATTATCCCTTAACTTAGAAGACTATCAGCAGATAGATAGATGGGTAAGAAAATGTATAGGTACATTGTGAATTTTCCTTCACCTACAAAGAAAGGTGAAAATATGACATTTGCAGGAAAATTGATGCAGCTGAAAATCATTGTGCTAAGCAAAATAAGCCAGACCATCCAACACTGCATGTTTTTCTCATCTATTGATGTATGTGTGTGTATGTATATATACATATATATGCATACACACATGCATATGTATATAATGTATATATATATGTGTGTGTGTTTATGTATGCAGTGTGTGTATGTGTGTGTGTGTGAGAGAGAGAGAGAAAGAGAGAGAGAGAGAGAGAGAGAGAGAGAGAGAGAGAGAGAGAGATACACGTCAGTTCAGGTAGAGTGGGACCTACTCTGAGAGGCAGAAGAAGATCTTCAGGGAGTCCAGAAGGCCAGTGGCCTTGATAGGAATGAGAGAGGAGAAAGGAGGAGGGGGAGGGGGAAGAAGAAGGTGAGGATTCATTAGTCAGGTTTCAATAAGGCTGGAAATAATGACAGAGATTCAATAGGAGTGTGACTTTCACAGACCTGGGGGAGGGGAGGGGGAACATGATTGCATACCCAGATCACCCAGAGATATTAAGGGGTGATCCATGATCTTATGTCCTGAGTTTAGCCTTGTTCTTGTTTAGGCCTCACTGAGATCAGAACTCCTTGCACAGAGCCTCTGACTGCTGACTGATCCCATGCCCCCCCCACACCTTGGGTTTATAGAGTCCTAGGGAACCAAACACCACTATCCCTCTGTGACTTTGCACCCTGCAAGAGATGACATGCCTTAGATTCTCTTCAACATTCACTGAGAACACTTCCCAGAATCAGGCACGCCTTTACATGACAAAGGAGGGTATGGATGTCTTGGCTTCAATGATTCTAACATAGGATAGATCATATTGTTGCTTACAAATGGATCCTAAGTCCAAACACAGGTGTATAAATTATGAATAAAAAAATCAATAAATTTGATTTGCAAAGTTAAACACACAGAGATCTCCAAGACCCAACTGAGACACAAGACTAGCATTCAGAATCCCCTGGGAGCTCACTTCTGCTCATTAGCCCCAAGCGACTCACTAGTAGAGCACTAATCTTAAAATTGGGGATTACTGCCCATTTTAAGCTAAGGAATTCATAATACTAGGACTCTCTTGTGTACAGTGTCTTTAGGTATTGATGATTATGATATATAACTTTGGGGTTGCCTAGAGGTATGACTTGTTCATTCTGTGATTGTATGCAGTGTTTGCAGAAGATGGAGGTTAACACAGAGATCACAACTAGCCAAGGTACAGAGAATAAGAGATTGCAGAATTTTCAGTTCTATTGAACATAAAAACTGTAATCTCCCAACACATGAAACTCAAGAAGAAGGAAGACCAAAGTGTGGATACTTTGATCCTTCTTAGAAGGGGGAACAAAATACCCATGGAAGGAGTGACAGAGACAAAGTTTGGAGCAGAGACTGAAGGAATGACCATCTAGAGACTGCCCCACCTGGGGATCCATCCCATAAACAATCACCAAACCCAGACACTGTTGTGGATGCTAACAAGTGCTTGCTGACAGGAGGCTGATATAGCTGTCTCCTGAGAGGCTCTGCCAGAACCTGACAAATACAGAAGTGGATGCTCACAGCCATCCATTGGACGGAGCACAGGGTCCCCAATGAAGAAGCAGAGAAAGTACCCAAGGAGCTGAAGGGGTTTGCAGGTCCATAGGAAGAACAACAGTATGAACTAACCAGTACCCCCAGAGCTCCCTGGGATTAAAACACCAACCAAAGAAAACACATGGTGGAACTCGTGTCTCTAGCTGCATATGTAGCAGAGGATTGCTACATACATACATACATACTGGAGGAGAGGCCCTTGGTCCTATGAAGGTTCTAGGCCCCAGGATAGGGGAATGCCAGGGCCAGGAAGCAGGAGTGGGTGGGTTGGTGAGCAGGTGGGGGTGGTCCTGAGGGGGATAACATTTGAAATGTAAATAAAGAAAATACCTAATTAAAAAAACAAACCCTGTAATCTCCCTCCTACACATTTTTCAAGGTCCAAGGGGGCAGAACGCATCTAAGGGCTTGAGACAGTGGATGGTCACAGGGAAACATTATATATTGGCTACCACAGGGAAAATGCATATGTAAGGCCGCAACATGAACAAAATCTCTGTGAGACCGAGCTAGACCAAATCCCAGCAGGGAAACAGGAGATGGTCACACAGTCACCAAAAGTCATACAACTGCTGGCAGTTTTTAGTTCCTGGGAAAGAGAGAGAGAGAGAGAGAGAGAGAGAGAGAGAGAGAGAGAGTGTTAGTTTTCTGTAAGAGTGTTGTTCCTGGTAAGTCATCCCATGCCAGCGTAGAACCACACATCCAGGAGTATTTGGGCAGCAAAATTGCTTTTTGAAAGACTTTTAGAAAACCGCACCAAGTTGCGAGGGTAGGGAAGCAGTCTGTGAGCTGGGGAAGGACTGGAGAAGGGGTGATCATAACGCGCTGTATGACGCTTTCGGAGAACTAGTAAACACAGGGAAAGAACTCTCAACTAGCTGTGATGATGACCTTTCGAGTAACTGCGCACGCTTCTGTCATAGAAGGAGGCCCAAGGTACACACTTCCTTAATTAGGCAAACTTGTGAGTGTAACTGGGAACTTTACGATATACAGAATATGATATTTAGCCCTCCAGTATGATCATGCTTCAGACCCTCACAAATTTCCCAACAGCCCCAGATCCAAGGTCTACCCTAATCCTAAGCCAAAGGCTCTTGGGTTGGGTTGGTAAATCGAAAACGTCACGAGAGTCTCAGATGATTCATGGCATTGATTCATTAAGCAGCACCTGCCTTATACTCGTAAATTCCTCGGCCAACTTCTCAGGACGTGTTTTATTTTTAATTTGTGTGTCCTTGCCGGTGTATCTAGACAACTCGTGTGTGTGGAGGCAGAAGGCATAGGGGACCGACCTTCCTGGAGTTACAGGCAGCTGTGTGCTACCTTACAGGGATACCCACCAAACCTGGATTCTCTGGGAAAGCATTAAAGTGATCTTAAACTTTGAGCCACCCTCTCCAGCTCCTTGCCAAAATTTTAATACTGATTTCGCGTATCAACTGAATAGTGTGGAATAGTCACCAGTTGGTGGTGAAAGTGGAAAAAAAGAGGTTAGATTTTACAGAGGTGTGAATGACATCCCGTCGCCGATGAGGACATGTTAAAAATGCTGAACGCATGGCTTCCTTTCTGAATTCTTCCCAGCTCAGTGACAAGCTAGGGGAGACTATGGTCTTCTTTCAACCATTTCCACAAATTCAGGCTAAAATCGCTCAAGAGCAGATCTCTCTCATTTTAAGGCAGGGTAACTTTCCTCATTGGTCCCTGTAGCTCACCATTTAACTTAGCATGTATCTTGTTTCCCTGACTCCATTCCTCAATGCCTGGAACTTTACTTAGAATCTTCTATTTGTTCTGGAATGCAAGAGGAACTCTTTGTTTGCACTGAGCCTGGCAATACACAGGGACACCTGGGAATCTTCAAACAAACAAACAAGCAAAAACCAATTTACTAAGCCTGATCACAATTCCTGCCCTTGGAATCTCAGGGTGACTAGGCCAGAGGATGTATGCATGTCTGGAAAGTTCAAGGTCCAGGAAACAGATGCCTTCCCATCATTCCTCTTAGACAGAAAAATCTCTCAATAGGTACAGACTGCAGATCATTCTTTTAATAATTTCGTACCATTAGATAAGTGTTGTTTATGACTATAAACTAAGTCATGGAGTTATTTAAAGCTCCCGTCCTCTCCTTTGCTGGGAGAATCCTCTTGCTTCCATTGGGGGAGGGCATCCTGGAGACAATAGCATGTCTAGCCTACACCCTGTAATTCAGAAAATGGATGTGTGCATTCTTTGTTCCAGCCAGAAATTAAATGCTTAAAACTCAAGTGCGGAGACTTACTTGTGTCTCCAAGCTATAAAGTTGGCTGTGGCTGATGATGTCACCCACTGCTGGCAAGGGAAGGGCTTAGAGATAGTTGAATGAGGGAGACACTTGTCAATGTTATTCTTATTTTAGAACTTTCCCACAGAGCACTGGCATTTTCAAAATTAGTGTTGATCCCATCAAGGAACTAGTATATGACATGTATGTTGGAGCTCTTTAGTGTAGTGTTTCTAAGCAATAAATACAAAGTTATCGCTTTTTGTAGTGAAGAACTTAAAAAGCCAATCTAGTAATCGTTGGTTGTTAATTTCCTACTTGCTTGGTAAATGCTGACATGCACAGTGGACAGAGTGTTCACAAGTCTCATGTTTAACCAGTTACCTGTAGCTGTGTGCTATATAGCATTTTCCACTGTTAAGGCAGGGGCAGCTTTTAGCTCTCCCGAAAGGCTGACTCAAAGAACTAAGGAGTACATGTCCCTCAAGCCAGAGCTGTCCCTCATAGACCTCAGATGAGCATGGCACAGTGTTTGCATAGAATCTCTGCAATCTGTCCATATTCTTTCAATCATCTCTATATATCCACGATGCTTAATACAAGTGCTGTGCAAACAGATGGTGTATTGCAGTGGTTCTGAGCCTTCCTAATGCCCCAAACTTTAAATACACTGCCTCTTGTCGTGGTAAACCCTGACCATATTTTTTTTTTCGAGACAGGGTTTCTCTGTGTAGCCCTGTCTGTCCTGGAACTCACTCTGTAGACCAGGCTGGCCTCGAACTCAGAGATCCACCTGCCTCTGCCTCCCAAGTGCTGGAATTAAAGGCATGCACCATCACTGCCCGGCCATAAAATTATTTTGTTGCCACTTGATCACTGTAATTTTGCTAGTGCTATGAATAGTGATGTAAATGTCTTATATAGAGAAATTTTGATATGTGAATGATACGTGAATGCTCTTGAGTTGCAAGCTCCAGGCTGAGAATAGTCCATCTGTGCCCAATTTACCTGTCATTTCCCCCCTGTAGTTTCTACTCATAGGCTTTAAAATTGTCATCAGAGAGACTTCATCAGCAACTGATGGGAGAAGATGCAGAATCCCACAGCCAAACATGAGGTAGTCCTGAGGAGGAGTGGGAGGAAGGATTGGAGGAACCAGAGGGGTCAGGGACACCGCAAGAATATAGCCCTGACCAGGACTCACAGGAATCAGGGAGTCTGCAGAGGTCTGACCTCGGTCAGCTGCATATGTTATAGCTGAGTAGCCTGGTGTTCTTGTGGGATTCCTAACAATGGGAACATGGGCTGTCTCTGACTTTTTTGCCTGCTTGTGGGACCCTCTTCCTACTGGGTTGCATCATCCAACCCTCTCTCTGTGTGTGTGTGTGTGTGTGTGTGTGTGTGTGTGTGTGTGTGTACAGCGGGGCTGGGCTGGGGAATGGGTGTGGAGGATCTGGGAGAGGAGGGAGGTGGAGGGGGTGGGAAGCTGGGGGAGGGGAGAGGGCAAGAACTACAGCTGGGGTGGAATATATGAGAGAATAAAAGAAAAACAACGAAAAAAGTTAGCCAAACCCTATTACAGTGCTTTAGCAATCTTGTAGACTACCACTAGGTGTCGCTCAAGCCTTAGAAACATTAAAGCGACGCTTTTAAATTTATTTTATTATTTATTTTTCTTTTTGGCGTTCAAGGGCTAACATAAAAATGCTTTCAGTGGGTTGGGTGGGTGGGTGGTGGGTAGGTGGGGACGTTACAGCCTTTTCCAGAGTTCCCAATCAGTGACATTCAGTGGCGTGTGCTGCTGCTAGTAGCCATGACATGGGGTGTAGAGCAGAAGTGTTCCCACTCTTTGTTGCTTATTTATCCTTTGGGTGTTACTACTAAACTAACGCAGGTCAAACATTGCCAAACTGTAAAATGACGGTTGGTTTTTATGTTCGAGCACGAAAGTGGCAACTATCTAGCAAATGAAAGCCTGTCGGAGTGCCTCAGCTCTAACTCAGCTCTCAAGAATCGTCACCTGGAGTCAGTGCCCACTGATTGGATTCCATTAGTTTGAATCCTGTTGGTGTCGTCTTCCTTATCGGTCAGCCCCCGTGTCACCACATCAGATCCACAGAGGACTTTCCCCCATTCTCCTGGTTACTCTGCCCTCTAACCTCCCCAACTTAACCTGCATTTTGGTCAAGGTTGATGCATGGTCTTGGTCAGTGAAACGTGGGAACATTTTTGGTGCGTATTGACCTTAAATACCTGAGGCTGTGTTAATGTCTGTGGCAACGGATTCACTTGGTAAGAGGGCCTCTTTCCCCAAACGCATAATTGGGAAAGAAGGTGGCAAGAAAGAGGCAGTGGGGGGTAGTTAGGAGGGATTTGGAGAATGGTAAGCCATGGATAGTGAAGGTCACCGACAGAGCTAAGGGGAACTTGGCCTCAAGGGAAACGGCACTGTTTCCTGTGGCACAAATGTTGCCGCAGAAGTCCAGGCTATCCAAAAAGCAATCGGCTGTCCTGACCTCAGGCACAGTGAGCGTCATCTTCTCTCCCATAGATGATCTGCCTGCCTGAGCCAGCCTCTTCCCTGGCAACAGGGAAGCCATGGGTCCGGATGAGAACTGCGGGAACCTCAGCCCCAGAGGTTTCGGTTTGGATTCTCCCGTGTGGCCCCTTCCTAAGTATCCCCCATCAAGGCGCGGGGCTTTTCTCACGCAGTTCTCATTTGTACAAACAGAAATAACCAAACCTCCCTGCAGTGACTGGGGCGCTGCTCCTGAGCCGTTTGCAAAAGGATTTCTCACGTTTAGATGTCCACTCCCTTAGATCTGGGTGAGTTCCAAGACTTTAGGCTTGGAAAGCAGAATGCTTTCCCCGATCCCTGTGGCCAGGCATAGGGGGATGCTAAATCCTGTTCCAATAGGTGCTCGACTGTCCCTTATGTCACCTGGTCACAGGTTTTTCTGGTTGTACCATTTCTTTTCACGCGTGTGACTTTAGAAAGCATGGTTTTAACAGCCCCAAGGAGTTTCCCTTTGGCTGCCTCTTCTCCCCCACCCCCCATTCCCCATAAGTGATCTCTCATACAGTCTGAGGCACCGGAAGCACCCTCTTATTAGCAGCTGAAGTGGCTCTCCCAGGCAATAGCAGGAGAAATACCAGAGGGCAAGTGCTGAACGTTGCTCACCTTCATGCTGGGTTAAGCTGCAGTTCGTTCACCCTGTGACATGATGTAATATTCCTAAATTCTGATAACAGTGAACTCGTCTATCCTTTCTACGCCTGTAAGGCTTGCTGTTAAGATGGTCTGTGATTTATTACTAAGCACTACCTGTCTGTATTTAAGTGATTCTTCGTGGGTATTTACTTCTGGTCCAGTCACAGTCTGTTTTGATGCTTGCTTACTGGTTTTTTGCTAAATGCACCGCTATGATTTTTGTTCTTGTTTGTTGTTGCTGTTGCTTTTGTTTGTTTGGTTTTTGGTTTGGTTTGGTTTTGCCTCCTTTAGAGCAGCAGAGAGTTTGGGTAAAAGTCACTCAGCAGGCCAGCCTTTTAATGGACCAGTCCTGTTGTATAGTAATGGGAGGAGCATTGCTGATGTTGGTTCTACAGCCCTAAGACACTGCTAAGACACTGACTCTCCCCCCCACCCCCACCCAAAGCATAGAAAACACATGTGTGCATAGATCATAAAGGTTAGTATCAGGGAGCAACTGTGGAGATGAACTAAAGTGTTTACCTCCATAGCTCATCACATCTTACCATCCAACTCACACACACACACACACACACACACACACACACACACTCACACATACACATATACACACAGACTCCCTCCCACCCCACACCCACAGCTATTGGCTAGTTTTTTACCAGAAACTTAGAATCAATCTTAATAATTACTCTAAAAGGTAGATTTATTTGCTGTAATAATTTCTAGGGTGATAAATTGTTTTTAGGTACCTCTTCCCACAAATGATGAGAAAATCTGACTATCTGACTGTAGGGCAAGGAGTAAAAATATAATATTCAATAAAGCAACTTGGGAAAGTGCGCAAAAAGTGACCCCCCCATTCTTAGCAAAAGTAAACTGTGTGGATTTTCTAGATAACCTGTATTTGGTTACAATCTAAGTGGTTGAATCCCAGTTTCAACCAAGGACTGTGGCTGCAGACATCACATTGGCCACAGGGCGGCACTGCAGGTCACCTAATGGAGCAGATGCACAGTTGAAATGTTTGAAAACTGCCTCTAAAATTCTGAAATTCAGTCCAACGAGGGGAGAAAAAAACGTCATGGGGGATAACACAAAGCTAGACACACAGTTCTACTCATTAACAAGAGCAATTAAAGCTACAGGACTCAGGAAAGAATCAAGTTAGCCAGTTAAAGACTTGGAGACTGTGTTTTTAAAGCACACACTTTATTATCTATCTATCTATCTATCTATCCATCCATCCATCCATCCATCCATCCATCCATCCATCCATCCATCTGATTTTTATGTGTTTATGTTACTATTGCTGATGTGTAAATGTGCATGTGGAAGTCAGAACATAACCATGGCCATCATTCTTCAAGCATAACTACTTTGTTATTTGAGATGGGGGTCTCTCAGTGACCTGGGGCTCCCTCTTATGCAGGCTAGAGTGACTAACTAGTTGTCCTCATCAGCACCAGGATTACAAGCATAGCCTATACCACGTGTCCAGTTTAGGTTTGTTTGGTGTAATATGGGTTCTAGGATTTGACCTCAAGTCTTCATGCTTGGAAACCACTTTACCAACTGAGAGATCTCCTTAGTCCCAAAGCTTAAAATGTTTATGATCAGGCCCTCTTAGAGAAGAGGTATGTTGACCTTTGCACTAGATCTACGATACTTTTCAGTGAGCCACATGGAAATAATAATTCCAGTTAAAGAAACTTCAATCCAGGACTGGCCAGCCACAAGTACCTGCTTCCTCAAATGTGTATCAGGAATTGGATGAAGTCACTGTCTGTTGTCGTTTCCAGTGAGTCACACCCAGACATATGAGGCCAACGGGAGAGACATTCAAACCATACCCAGAGACTTCGGTGTTGGACATGATCTTGGAGGGCAATGTCGGTGTTGGGAATGAACTCAGAGGGCAGGGGACACAACTGTTTGTTTTTCTGCTTCTAGTTGAGAGTTATACCAAACAAAGGAAATGGCCTGGGTCCCCAGCCACAGGATGGGCGTGGCTTCCGTTTGAGCTTCAAGCAAGGTGCTTAGGGCTCTCTACAGGGACAAGCCACAATGTGCAATGTGGGAAAGCCTGCTTTTGTTTGGAGATTTAGTTCTCAGTGTGGTGAAAAGAGTTTGGAGTGTAAGGGAGAAGTCCTCAGGCTCAGATCAATGGGAAGACGTAAAACCATGGCAGAGTTGGGAAAGGGTTGTTAGCAATAAAAGAATTGCTGAAGAGAACCACGGTAATAATTTTCGCAAGAAAGGACTGCGAATGTAGCCAAGAATAGTCCTTAGAGTCTTAGCTACATACTCCATTTATTCTGTATAGACCCTAACTAATAACGCAAGTGAGAGATGTTACAGATAAAGCAGTGTTTCTGAAGGAAGCAGATACCTGTGGGGAAATTCTCAGCACTAGGGAAGCACAGAGGGAGTGATGGACAATGAATCTCTTGAAGATCAACAGAAGTACAAGATCCGCTGCCCTCCTTTGAGTTGCAACCCGGGGAACTGAAAGGGGTGGACAGGTGGACAAGAGTGTCTGAGCAGGAGGACAGTGGGAGAGAGGTGACATCCTAAATCTCATCCAAATGACTACATGAACTTAAAACCAAAATGAACAAAGGAATTTACACTCTCCAAAAGGTGTGGGGAACTGGAAGAACAGTGAGGAAGAGCTTGCCGCTGAGTGGCCGCCCTACGGGTGCCTGAAACCACTGCGCAACTGCTGAAGTAGCACGTGGTTACTGGACAGACGAGAGCGAGCCAATGATGCTCTAGGGGGGATCAGGTTGGTTCCCGCCAACGCCGCGTAGCACACAAAGGAGCCACGAGAGCTCCCGCTACCCCTGGCGTGCTCTTAGTCGCCTCTGCCACTTCTGAGCTGTGTGATATGAAGTATGTTTTTTTAACCTTTCTCTTCCTTGGCTTGCACACTACTCCAGTGGGCACAATGGTGGGATCGGATACATATAAGGATTAAATCCTTTCTTACGTATGAGATACTTAGAGCAGACATTGGTGCTAAGCCGTTATCAGCCATTGTTAGTGACTCTACCATCAGACCATTGGCTGCGGCTGCATCCCAGGCCCTGGCAGGCTGTGAGCATGGCCAGGCTGAAGAGGCACTGGGAGTGGCTGACACACAGTAGGCCTGTATCTAGCCACCTGGCTGTTAAGAACAACTTGCATCAACTTGCATAAATCCTTTCCTTTCTAGTCTGGGCTGTCCTCGGCTCTGCCCTGCTCAACACTTGTTCATGAACGAGACCTGAAATAACTTCATTTTATTTAGACAGTTGGGAAATATTCCAAGTCCATAAAAATAACCTTCAACATTTAGATTCCTTTCACTAAGAACACACTCAGAGAGAGACAGAAAGCCTCTTGGAAGTGTGCGCCTGCGTGTGTGCGTGCGCGTGTGACCAAGCGGCACGTGCATTAAGCTAAACCTCAAAAGATCTCCCACTAGCGCAAATGTTTACCAAGCATGTGATGTGCAGCTAGGCATGGTCCTGTCTCAGTCAGCTTATCGTTGCTGTTGACAGAATGCCTGAGAAACAAAGGAGGGAGGCTCTGCCTTAGCTCCTGCTTTCAGAAGTTTCCGTCTACGGTACCTGGGCTCCACTATTGTGGGGCCAAGGTGAGGCAGAAGAGACTGGCCTAGTATGTGTGGTGAAGGTAGGTACTTCTCTCTAGGATGTCAGAAAGAGATATCCTGAGACAAGATCTGAGAACAGGATGTGACTCTCAAAGGCTGGCCACCAGTGGTCTTCCAGTGGGGTAAACTCCTGAAAGGGTCCATCCCTTCAAGCAAGGCTCTCTCTCACGTTGTAAGTCCACTGCAGTATGCACCACAGATAACGCCAGAGCCCTCAAGACTCAATCATATCCCCAAAGTCTCATATGTGAATATGCTGAATTGAGGGCCAAGCCAAAGAGAATATATGAGAGAGCACAAATTCAAACTAAAACATCTAAGCATTTGAGATTTTCATAAAACCAATAACCTTTGTTGACTTAACCAGAAGGCACAATGAATTCTTAGTTTTGGGATTTGTTTTAATCTTTGTAGTCAACTATATAACTCACTAACCTTTCCTCAACTGTTTATCGTTGATACAAATGTAGCCTCTTTGTTTTTTTTTTTTTTTTTAAGATTTATTTATTTATTATATGTAAGTACACTGTAGCTGTCTTCAGACACTCCAGAAGAGGGCGCCAGATCTCGTTACGGATGGTTGTGAGCCACCATGTGGTTGCTGGGATTTGAACTCCAGACCTTCGGAAGAGCAGTCGGGTGCTCTTACCCACTGAGCCATCTCACCAGCCCCTATACTTGAGGCTGAATTCTTCAAGAGCATTCTTTTTTTTTTTTTTTTTTTAAGATTTATTTATTTATTATATGTAAGCCTCTTTGTGTGTAGCATTGTTAATCCACTCATAAGAATTCTCTTTGTGCTCATTTCTTGGAGAAAAAAGTGACGGAGAAAAGGCAGAGAAGGTTCAAGCCACCATCCCACTAATAGCCATGTGAACGAGGCAGTTAACATGACAGCAGACATCTAGCCAGGTGTGGCAAGACATTTCTGTCATCTCAGTGCTTAGGAGGTAGAGGTAGGCGGACCTCTCTGAGTCTGAGGCCTGCGTGGTCTACATAACGAATTCCAAGACAGCCAACCAAGGCCATACTGGGAGACTTCATCGTTAAAAACTAAAAATAATAAATAAATAAATAGATTTTAAAAAGTAATAAATAGATGTTGATAGAAGCATTGATCATTTTATCCAATGTTACAAACAGAAATCCTAATTCTTCTGCTCTTCTTGGGAATATTAGTGTTGATGTTGGCTATTGGTGATGCTATTTTACAACACGGCAGCCTGTACTTCCACTTGCATTTACCCTAAATAGGCTCTGTCCTGGGGGGAGACAGGGAAGAGACCCTAGGATGCCCTTTCTACACAGGGCTGCGAGTCAAGATCTATCATGGGTTCGAATACGTTCCCTTCTCTGTCACCAGAACCATTCGTGATGGAGTTTCAATGAGGTCATAAGGGTGGGGTATTCATTTGCCAGGACACACACACACACACACACACACACACACACACACACACACACACATATACACACACACACACACATGCACAGTTCATGTATGGAAGCAATAAGAAGGTAGCTCTCCACTAGTCAGGAAGGGAACCCTCATCAGATCACAGCCATGCTGGCATGGATCTTGGACTTGCCAACCTCCTGGAATGTGAATAGATGTCTGCAGCTGAATGTGTACACAGTTTGTGCTGTTTTCTTCTGACAGCCGGAAGACGCATAACATAGTCTAGTAGCGATTCATGATCTGAAGAAAAAGTCGGAAGCATAAAGGGCAGAGAGATGCAGAGGGTGGCCAAGGTGACCCAGGGTGGCCAGAGTGACCCTTTCAAGGAGAGATGCTGAGCTGACATCTGTTCAGGGGGCATGCTTCCGTCTCAGACTTAAGAATACTTAACAGTCAGGTTGTCCCAGTATTCCCTTGCCTTCAAGGGCACTGGGCAGGCTGCTCCACTTGAGCACATAGGGAAATGAAGTCTCCATTGTGGGGAGGAAATGTGTGACATGATTACTGTGTGAGCTTCGGGAAGCCTGCTATCCCAACATTCTCTCTTGTGAAAAAGAGCGGCCTTGCTGGTTGCTGATAGGCTTAAATGAGGTAATCTATGTAAAGCATGCATGTCACTGCCTGAAACAGTGCTCAGGGCAGTTATTAGAGGAATGAAGCCTACGTTATCATTGCTACCATCGTGAGCACCCTACTACTATGGTCACCGGAAAGCCACAGACAGGATGCTAGAAATGTGAGTGGTGGCACTCTCCCTGAGCTTCTTGGTTAGGAATGTCCCTGAGGCATAAACTTAGCTCCTGTTTCAGTGCTCCATCACCGACCAAAGCTTCCACGCTATGAACTGCCTCCCCTCCGACCGACCCGTGGTGACAAAGGCTCTTTCCTGATTGGATTAACTCTTCCTGCCTCTGAGTAGCAGAGCAGCAGTGACCTCACGGATACTGTCCTGGCTCTCGGGTCACCTGGAGGTTACCTTCCTAACACCAACAGCTGCTAGCAGGATGCAGCCATTCGCTAGATGTCACTGGGGTTGGGGGAAGAGATGATGGAGAGGAAAGAGAAAAGGAAGAAGGGAAATGAGTGAAGTAAAACTGACAAGAACCGACCAGGGGGAAGATGTGAGGACCCCTGGCAGTTTGCTATGGGGCTCCACTGCCTGGATACTGGGGAAAGGGCTGGTTTCTGTGATACTACTCCTGTGGATCTTCCCTTGCTACACATTGATAAATCTATAAATAATATATTACGAGCAGTTTGAGTATTCTGAGGAGAAAGAGAAAACAACTCTGACAAATGTTTCCATCTCTGTCTTACTTTCATGGATAAAGCAGAGTGCTGTCATGTTACCCATGCCAGGCTGCAGCTCTCTTAAACCAGCACTCATGCATGTGGCTTCTTTCTGATTGCTGCTGCTTCTCCATGCACGTGTGGTCAGAAGTGGCTGCCAGGCATCCGGCTGAGAGGTTTACCTGTGCTTCCTTCCCAAGGGCCCCGGAGCTAGTTTACATGGACTTTGGTTTTTCTTCTCTCATTCTCCCTGAAAACCTCACTCTAAAATCGTCATCAAGATCACACACTTCCCATACTGTGTGTCAATAGGCCTGTGACTCACAAACAAGGGTGTGATTCCAGTGTTAGCCGAGTTCTTGTTTTTAGTATTGTTTTCTGGAAATCAGGTGGTCTACTCATAATTTCTTTGGGGAAAATTTGATGGTAGGCACCAGGCATGACTGTACAAAATCTTTCTCACTCATGATTTCATGGTGAGTCAAATAAAAATCTAAAGGAGAAAGGGAACTAAAATATGAAATGTGGAGTACTAGGATGTCTAGAAGCAGGTCTACAGAGATGTTCAGTGGTCAAGAGCACACCCCACATTTGCAGAGGATGTGAGCTCAGTTCTCAGCACCCACATCAGGTGGTCCAATATTCCCTTGGCTTTCAGGGAACCTAATGCCTTTGGCCAATGAAGTTATGAAATTAAGGGCGTGAGTACAGACGGCAGCAGGACAAGGAGTGAGAAAGTTCTGAGGCAGATGATTCAAATTAGAAGGGCAGTAGAATACATTCTTCTCTCTATGAGGCATTTTGCATGGAGATTACAGGGGTGCTTTGGAAAGACTGTGGAATTATCATCAGCATCTCTGCATTCATCTCTACAAGCGCTGCTTGTAGAACACAAGGAGTTGTTTCCAGAGGAGTTATACCTCCACTAGTCATTTGACCTTGAACAGTCATGGCCTGTCACACACACACACACACACACACACACACACACACACACACACACACACACACACACACATTGTCTCTGTCTGACTTTCTGTCTGTCTGTCTGTCTCTGTCTCTGTATATCTCTCTTTTGCACACACATATATTGTCTCTGTCTGTCTGTCTGTCTGTCTCTGTATCTCTCTCTCTTTCACACACACACACACACACACACACACACACACACACACACACAATCTGCCTACTCTAAATTATGGTGAGGAAGGTGATGAGTTTTGACAATCAACTAATACTTAAACTTCTTCTCTGTTATAACTGTATTTCCTTGTCTTCACCTTCCTGCTTCTTAAATGGTTGAGATGAATTTATTTGTTCTCCTGCGTACCGTCGATTTCTGCCCTCTGCCTCCTCCTGTTTCTCACGTGTTCTTGTGACAGTTCGTAAGATCCCCTGTGCTAGGTGTATGGATGCTCACCTCGCAGCTTGTGGAGAGGAGGAGAGAGAGGTCAGTTCAGATAACAGGATCCTCTCCCAGCTCCTGACCCCTCTTCTCAGTTCCTGACCTACTCTTGAAGGTTAGATAAAGAAAATCCTGGATGCTAAATGCTGAAGAAAATCAGACGTAGCTTGTCACAAGCAATTCCAGATTTGAGTAGCAAACCATCAGAATCCTGTCACCCACTTTCAGATGGGTCTCCTCTGTTTCCTACAAAGTCATCATGGGTCCAGCTGACACTCAGGCGTGCCAGTGGATAACTCATTCCCTCCTTTGATAGGAATTTTTAGAAAAGAGTTTAATGGAACATTTTTATTTATTTTGTTAAGAAAAAAAATCTCAATAGGCTTGTGATGCTATCTAATTCTCAAAATATACATAACTACCTTATTTGGGGGTATAAAATTACTGTTGAAATATTAAGTTCAAGCTTGTATACGAGATTGTAGTGAGGGGTAGCTAAACTCATAACATAACAAGCTTATAGTAATTTATAAATATCCCAAGAATCTTTAAATTTTATTCTTTTGCATAGCATCCAATTTTTAGCATTTGGAATTTAACACAAAATGTACAAAATTTAAGAAGTTATGTGGTTACACTCATATCAGATAGTTAGGCGGTGATGTTATAAAAGATAAATTCCATTTTGGATCAACCATCGCTTATTTACTTAAATTTTCTCACTTTAAAACTTAGGTAGCATCTAGAGACTGCCATATCCAGGGATCCACCCCATAATCAGCTTCCAAACGCTGACACCATTGCATACACTAGCAAGATTTTGCTGAAAGGACCCTGATATAGCTGTCTTTTGTGGCTATGCTGGGTCGTAGCAAACACAGAAGTGGATGCTCACAGTCAGCTATTGGATGGATCACAGGGCTCCCAATGGAGGAGCTAGAGAAAGTTCCCAAGGAGCTAAAGGGATCTGCAACCCTATAGGTGGAACAACATTATGAACTAACCAGTACCTCGGAGCTCTGGACTCTAGCTGCATATGTATCAAAAGATGGCCTAGTCGGCCATCACTGGAAAGAGAGGCCCATTGGACACACAAACTTTATATGCCCCAGTACAGGGGAACTCCAGGGCCAAAAAAAAAAAAAAAAAAAAAAAAAAAAAAAAAAGGGAATGGGTGGGTAGGGAAGTGGGGGGCAGGTTATTGGGGACTTTTGGGATAGCATTGGAAATGTAATTGAGGAAAATACGTAATAAAAAATATTAAAAAAAAAAAAACAAACTTAGGTACCACTGGGCAGTGGTGGCGCACACCTTTAATCCCAGCACTTGGGAGGCAGAGGCAGGCAGATTTATGAGTTCAAGGCCAGACTGGTCTACAGAGTGAGTTCCAGGACAGCCAGGACTACACAGAGAAATCCTGTCTCGAAAAACAAAAACAAAACAACAAACAAACAAACAAATCAAAAACAAAAAACTTAGGTACCTAGGGCTGGTAAGATGACTGTGTAGTTAAGAATACTGGCTGCTCTTCCTCTAGACCCGAGTTCAATTCCCAGCACCCACATGGTGGATTACAGCCATCTTAACTCTAGTTCTAGGGGCACCAATACCCTCTTTTCTGGCCTCTACAGGCACCATGAAGAGACATAAAGGCAGGCAAAATATCCATACATATAAGATGAATACAGGAATTTAATAATACATTTAAAACACAGGTAGCTTAATTGTGTGTGTGTGTGTATATATATATATATATATATATATATATATATATATATATATATAATTGTATTAATTAAGTTTGTTGATTACACCACTGCACCATTTATTTCCATCCTATTGTTAGTGAATTTTTGTTTGTTTGTTTGTTTGTTTTTGTTTTTTTGAGACAGGGTTTCTCTGTGTAGCCCTGGCTGTCCTGGAGCTCACTCTGTAGATCAGGCTGGCCTTGAATTCAGAAATTCGCCTGCCTCTGCCTCCCAAGTGCTGGATTAAAGGCATGTGCCACCATGCCTGGGTGAATTTTTTTTTTCAATCTGGATAACTCCAAAGTAAATAAAAAGGGAACAAATGAATAAAGAAAAGAGTGACATTCTAATAGAATTATATAATATATAAAAATATGTTACATTTTATTAAATATATAATCGGACTATGTAGTTTAAATTAGGTACAGACCACCATCTTTAGGACTCAAACATTTGTAACACAGTGTGCTACCTTTACTGGCTGTCAAGCTGTGGCCCCTCCCACTCTCTCCATGGTTGGCTGATGCTCCACTGGTCTATGTTGTGTTACTACACTGCTTTGCAACTTGGGCCTCAGAGGTTCTTGGAGCTTTCAAAACAAAGTTCATCTCTCAGCTAAGACTAATAAAATCAAACTCATATCTCTCACATCCCTGTTTAATGCCTTCCTGTGTGATTCTCTAATTTGTAGGCTGCAGCCAAGGGTTGATGAAGCAATTTTCCCTGTATTTTATGATTTCCTGGGTATAATTCCTTAAAAAAAAAACAAAACACTAGCAATGATGCTTTTATGTTTTCTTTTACTGCTTGCAAAAACAAAACAAACAAACAAACAAACAAAAACAAACAAACAAACAAAAAAACAAAACAAAACCCAAAAGCCCCCAAGAATGTAGAGAGAGAAAGAAGCTTCTAGAAGAGTTTCAGCCAGATCATCCCTGTGTTGGATTGTGTCTCCTTCCCATGAGATGAGCAGTCTCCCAGCCCATCTCTCCACAGGAGAAGTCTTTGTACCTTCCTGACCCTATTTCACAAGATTAAGCTATCTCCCAGACTTAGATTTCTTTCCCTGGTTTCTTCGTCAAATCATAGAACCATAGGCTTAAAATACCTAACAAGTTTCAATAGAACTTTATATCTTAACATTGGTTCTTCTGCCACCCCCAAATCCAGATGCCTCAAGCAAAAATTAGAAAGAACACAATCTCTCTCTCTCTCTCTCTCTCTCTCTCTCTCTCTCCTGTCCCCTGTCCCCTCCCTCCTCTCTTCCTCTCTCTCTTCCTCTCTCCTCCCCTCCCCTTCCCTCCCCTCCTCTCTCTCTCTCTCTCTCTCCTGTCCCCTGTCCCCTCCCTCCTCTCTTCCTCTCTCTCTTCCTCTCTCCTCCCCTCCCCTGCCCTCCCCTCTTCTCTCTCTTCCTCTCCCTCTCGCTCTCTCCTCTCTCCTCTCTCCCCCAAACCATTTACAAGATTGTAAGAGGTGGAGGATCAAGCTTATAGCAAGTACTATGCACATTTTAGGATCAGCTCTGTTTTTAATCCCAGGTCTTGACATCTTTTGCCAGCACTAACTAGAACCCTGGCTGGTCTGCCTGCTTCTCATCTTACCCATGTGTATTCCATCTTCCATCAAGCAGACAAAGAGGTCCTTCTAAAAGATGTACATCAGTGTCCTTGTTCTGGAAATGTCCTGTGGCTTTCCTTCCCAGGTCTCCTTGAAGGCCTGGCTGGGCCACCTTCACCACCTCACCTCATGCCACACTCCCTCAGGCTCACTGTTACTAGACTGGCTAGATTTCTGCTATTTTCTTATACTGGGCTCTTTTTTAAATGATCATTCTTTGGAACCTTTGCTGTTTCTCATCTAGCATTACTGTCTTCCTTCCCACAGAGATCCACAAGGCTGGCTCCTGCATCTCGCCCTTTGGCAGCACGGCTGAGTTCTGAAAGCCATGCTTGGGTTATTAATCTAGTGTTATCTCACATTCTCGCCATTACACCATCAACATTCATTTTCCTTTTAGCAAATTCTCAGTTTGAGGAAACAACTGGTTTATTTATTGGTGAACTTGATTTTTAAGTAATTAAAATTGTTCTTTGAGGGTTTTATATAAGTATATAATGTATTCCGATTAACCCAACCCCCAGGCCTCTGCAATCTCCCTCCTATCAATACTGTCTCCTCTCTACTGGTCTCTTTTTTGTTGTTGTGTCCTTTTGCTTTATTTTATGATACAGTTAATAATCAGATCTATGTGGCCGTGAGTTCGGAATTTCCAAATGGGCAGACCCTCCCTCTGTTTCTCTCTCTGTCTTTTGGTTTTTCAAAATATGTTTGTTTGTTTGTTTTCTGTGAGGTTGCTCTTCCAGGCTAGCCTCAAACTCAGAAATCTACCCTGCTCTGCCTCCTGTGTGAGTGTTAAGATTAAAGGCATGAGCCACCATTACCCAGCTATACCATTTTTTCTTAAGAAAAGGACTGACTAGTAGGAGTATGAGTTGAATGTCAGATCACAGTCTTCTAGGACCCAAGGTCTAAATGAATAAGATATTCATTTACTTATGGTGTGTCTTATGAAGATCTATAAAACCAAAGCATTTTAGCATGTAATCAGTCTTAAAGTTTTTTACTGGTGCCAACAAGAAGACTTAGCAGTTAAAGATATTTGTTAGCAACCCTGTGACCTGAGTTTAGTTCCTAGATCCTATATGGTGAAAAGAGAGAACTGACCCCCAAGGTCTTATTGTCCTTTTCCTCTACATGCCTGCTGTGTGGCACATGCATTCCCCCCCCCCCCAATACATATAGATGTACACACAGCAAGTGATACCAGGAGGAAATGGAGACGAGAACTGGCCTAGAGTGATTCAGGCTATGGTGCAGAGGTATGGGGATCTACACCAGGTAGTGGTGGAGATGTGGACCAGCCCAAAAGTGACCCAGGTTAGCACACACAATTGTGGGAACCCACACTAGACAGTAACAGAGGTGGAAAGCCACCTAACGGTGAGGTGAGATCAGGCACAAGCTGCAGCATGGTTAAATTACAAACAGTGGCAGCTAGCACAGTGCCCTGCCGTCAAAGAACACACAGGCCGCATTTCACTGCACCGCATTTCACACAGTGCCACCAAAGAACACACAGGCCGCATTTCACTGCACCGCATTTCACACAGTGCCGTCAAAGAACACACAGGGCGCATTTCACTGCACCACTGAAGGATGTTTTTGCCCCTATCTGAGCAAAGTGCCACAAAAAACAACTCTGGGAGTCAGAAGAGCCACAACATTCCACTGGGGGAAATACGTTGAATGGACTTCCACTGTAAGAAAAAAGATGACCCGAATTACAAAGAGAAGTACCCATCAACAAATTCATCTCACATGTGCGAATTCTAATGCAGAAACAAAAGGAACATGAAAAACCAGGACTGCACGTTTCCTTCTCAAACCACCAAGCCCACAGAAACGGCTCCCAATGAGGAGGCTTTAGATGAACTTACAGTTAATTTAAAATAATGATTATAAATATGTTCAAAGAATTAAAATAGGTAATGTATAGTTTACAAGAGAATACACACAATCACATGGATGAAATAAGAAAATCAGTTAAACATATAAAAAATATAATGCAATAAAGAAATAGAAATACAGAAGAAAAGCCTAATCAAAATGATGGTGGAAGTGAAAATGTTAATCAATCAATTAATACCTCATCAATAGAATAAAATCATGTATAAGACAGAATTTCAGGCCTTGAACCCATATTAGAGGAATGGGACTTTATAGGCAGAATCAATTGTATATATCAAATATATATACATATATACACATATATATACATATACATTCAAATATATATGAAGAGAACATTGGAGAGTGTTGGAAGCCATAAAAGACAACTCCATTATATTCCACCAAATACACATGTTCTGTCAGAAAACCATTAAACATTTTCTAAAATAAGTCGCATATTTGGCAACAAAGCCAGCCTGAATAAATATAGGGTAATTTATCTAACCTCTTGCATTCTATTTGATCACAATGGAGTAAAGCTGGAAACCAACAAGTAAAACTACAGAGAATCATGGAAATTAAATGATAAACCAGTAAATGATCACTGAAGGAATAAAGAAGGAAGTAAAGCAATTCACAGAACTGGGTGAAAATGAAAATATAACATATCCAAACCTATGGTATACAATGGAGGTTGTCCTATGAATAAAGTTTATAGCTGTAAGGGTCTAAATGAAATGAAAGAAATCAGAGAACTCAGATGATGTACCTATAAGCACTAAATAATCAAGAATAAATAAAATATAAATGAAGTAGACAGGAAGAAATAATCAGGGAAAAAACCCAGAAACTATTGAATAGAAACAATCAATTAAAAAAACAATACAAAGGACCAATAACAATGGTTCATTGAAAGGATAAAGAAAAAAGATTGGCAAATCTATAGTCAAAGTCACCAAAACA